>NC_041397.2:81962627-82302627 GCF_900747795.2 Erpetoichthys calabaricus | reverse complement strand
ACGTCACTTCTGGTTCTGGATACATGGGTGATGTCACATCCAGTTCCAGCCCCGATGACATCACATCCTGTCACAGCCTTTAAAGCCGCCATATTTACAGCCTTTAAGTCAGTTCTGTTTTTTTTCTCAATACAAATGACCCTTTTGCAGACAGGGCACAATATACAGGTGGCTGCTCCAAAACTTTTTCGATGTCTTTGGACTATTCTTGTGACTGTTGCTATATTTACCATCACATTAATCAGGATAAACTGTTTATAAAAAAGGATGTTGATCTGTGTCTTTGAAACCCACAAGTCACAGAGCATTTTGCTTGTTGCCAGCATAGTAATCTGAAGATAGGCCACAATGAGATAACATGCTGCCAAGTTGACTTATCAAACCTGTTTCTTTCTCTAGTGCAAAACAAATATACGACCAGGGTGACTCGGGTATTTTAGCAAAACACAAGACAAGGGATGAACAGATTAAAAATATTGAATTACGAGAAATGAACATATAAGTTCAGTAGGTGTTATTCTCACTTATTTTTCTGCTTTTGTGCTTTTTATCAAAAATCTTCTGAGTTGATTAAACAAAAGGAAATAAGAATGAGTTGAAGATTGAAAAACTAAATTAGTGGAATTTTCCCTCTTAGCAGTCAGGGGGACTTTTACAAATTGTAAACTCCAGACAACTACAGCTGTTAGCATAATTTTTTTTTCACACAGAGTGTCTACGCAGGCTTCATTATGACTGAAAATACATGCCTGTCACAGCAAAATAGAGAACTAGAGCAGTGAGCAATGCATGCGGCATCTGGGTTGGCACACAGAGAGTCCACAACATGAGACAGAAACAACAAGATGTCATTCTTTAAAGAAGGGAGGCTATCAATAATAGCAGACCCTCTCGGCACCATAGTCACATTCTACTGTTCACCGAATCCTAGATGAAAATTAATTAGATCATTCCATTCTTATTTTATGCATTGTTGCATAGAATACCTTCCAGAAGTGAATTACAAAATACAAAGATTATTTTAGGATTTACAAAAATGGCCCTTTATTAGTCTTTGAAAGTGTTTGTGTAAGTTTGCTTGGTGATGAAATGGCTCTTCTTAAAGAATCACTGACTGCCTCGTTCTCATTGCTTCTCAAGGCAGGCTATGGCTCCTGATATCCTCACCTGGATTAGGCAGGTTACAAAAAGAGAATGAAAATAAAAATGATTGGGTGGGCTCAGTATTTATACAACCAGAGTGCGACTCAGCTGAACCTGAGTCTATACAACCTTGTTGTCTTGTGATGACCCTTTGATTCATTACATCTTAATCCAAAATCCCATTTGTTTGCTCAGTGACATGCATTCCAGCATCTTTTTGAAGATTAGGCCTGTAAAATAAAGATTGGGCAGGCAGTGAAACAAGACAAGAGTCTGTTACCTAAAGTCAATGATTTTGGGAAGAGATGTGCTCTCATAATTTAGTTAAGTCCTAAGGTATCGTGACCACTTGTTTGATCTGAATAAGCATAAAAGTATAATTAAGAGGCCTTCAGCGTAAATGGTCTTATTGCAAAATGAACAGCATACTGTGCTTCCCTCAGCAATACCGAGTTTTTTTGGGGTTTTAAAATTTTTATTGATGTGGAAAGCCTGGAATATTACTCCTTAAGATTTATTCCCTGGCTGAAATCACTGTCTCCTTCCTCAGAAGTTCTCCAAAGACCACCCTGATCTTCCAATGTTCCATGTGAGATCCACAACATTTCGTGTGTTTTATGCTCTGCCTGCCCGGACATTCAAGCTAACCAGTTCTGTATTGCACTGTGCACTTGGGTCACAGGTAATATCATCTCTGGTCACATTTTCTAACTCTTTAAAATTATCCAAGTCAAGATCCTTCCAGACTCACCAGAGACCATGCATTCAGGTCAACTGATTTTAGCACCAAAGAAGCACCTCTGAAGTGCTTGCAGGTACTGTGCTCTCTAGCTGCACCCCACTTTTCATTGTCTTCACCAGAATTCATTTTTCTATGCTTATGTATATACCGTAGGAGGAAGTTTGCAGATGAAATGAAAATATATGTGGTAGTGTCACACATTTTTCTGATTGCAAAATTTAGTTTCTCGTGGTTTGTTTCATGCATTACTATTCAGTAATTTAACTTATTAAAATGTTTATAACAACCTTCAAATTTGTGTTTTTAAGCAATTTTTTGCCAATTTTCTATCATGAGCTCAAATTTCTTATCTAGGAAATCCATGCTTTTTTGTAGTATGCCAGATCAATATCAGGAATGCATTGAGTACAAGAGACTGTGCTGATAAAGCTGATTGGCATGTTGATCTCTACCCTTCACTGAAAAGGACCATCAGCCATGGAAGCCAGATCCAGCTCCTTACACTTTATGGAAAAGAAACCAACAGTATGGTGCCTCTGTGTCAAAGAGGCACATAATCCTGGTTTGGAAAAAAACAGGTAGATAGATAGAGTATGCATGTAGAAAGTGATTTTTTCAATTTTTTGTTGGCCACACTGTTACCAGACAGACCCAGAGTCTTGTGTTGGAGTCATGCAGTGTGTGTAGTTCACGTGTTCATTCCATGTTGATTTTCACCTCATAGTCATTCAATTCTAAACTTGAAGTGTTGCTATTTCAATTGAGGCAGTTCATGACCAATAGATTTTCCTGGGCAGGAGGTGGTTGCAAGGCACTCATTTTTTTTATAGTGTTTAAATTTATATTTTGTTAAATAATGAGCGTATCACAATAATCAAATGCCAATCAACACAGACACCTTGTATCCAGACACCAGGCATCTCATTTTTTGATTGAGTTTTGGTGACATAAAAGGTTCAGGAACTTGAATGTCTCATTAATCATTAGCAAAAGAGGAAGAGACATTATTAGTTAGGTACTGTAACTAATTGTTAATATGAGAAAACTCTGCATACATAAAGGAAAATTCTGGTTTGGTGCCAGAAACACCACTGATACCCCAAAAGATACCCTGTAAGACGTGCATGTCACCGGAGTTAGCAATATGATGCTAATAAAAGTACACTGACCAGAAACAATGTAGTAGTTCATTACTCCCTCTTTAGTACAGTAAAGCCTCAATCGGTTGGGGGTTGGGACTGAGGCCATGACGGATAAGAAAAAAGACAACAGATAACAGAAAAGCTACTTTAAAAATGGTATACAGTAGATTAGCTTAGCCAATAGTCGTATTTATTTAATAAACAAAACTATATTGACAAAATATAATTTAGTATTGACAAAATTAATTAATTCATATATCGTAATGACTAATGTAATAAGTAAACACAACTCAGAGATACTGGAGTTTTCTACATTTTACTTGGAATCTTTGTTCTGTAACAAATGGTGCCCTGTCTTATACCCCATTATCTGGGTTATTGAGTACACCTTCAAAACAATTAAAGAAAGCTTTCCCTACCAATCAGTTTATCTCCTGCCACTCACATTCTGTCTTCCTCTATATTACAAACACTCCAGCTTATTGTCTCCTGACTCGCTATTTAAAACTTCCTTCCGCCGCTCCTTCCTTTTTCTCCTATCTTCTCCTGAGTCTTGTCCGCCCCTTACGGAACAGATACCCTTCACCCAGTCCCATCTCTTACAGCATTCATTCCACCCTTTCTGTTCCCGCACAGCGCATCAATTAAAAAGAAAATTACAATGCAAAAGAACATTAATATTAATACTGAATAACATTACTGTAAGTGGTTTACATTTTCAATACGTTTTCCAGATTTGTCGGCATAGCGCTTTACATCATTCGCTGTTGTTCTTCCTACTCCATAAACTGAAACAATATTTGAAGAACTTTTGCCGTTTTAGATAGATAGATAGATAGATAGATAGATAGATAGATAGATAGATAGATAGATAGATAGATAGATAGATAGATAGATAGATAGATAGATAGATAGATAGATACTTTATTAATCCCAAGGGGAAATTCACAATGTTTAATCATTTTTTGTGAGAATTCCAACACCACACACATATATTTATCAGCCATAACAAAAGAGAAAAGGTACAAAACGCTATTAAAACTGAAAGAATATAACTGATACTGTGATTCAAAATGTGGCATAACACATGGTGTTGGGGAACAGCATTATGCGGCAGAACAAAGGAGAGTTGTTCCAATGTGTGTAGCTCACAGTGTACTGCAAGACAATAATAGTACAGTAATAGGTAGGTGCTGGCATGCATAATGTATTTTTTTTTTTTCCCTGACGGTTAACAGAGACTGATGGTTAATCGAGTGACAGATAATCAAGAATTGTAATCTATAAAGTTATTTACTGTTCCTTGCTCCTCTGTGCTGAAATCAAGAGTGGACCGATCATTCAATCACACAGTCTGCAAAGTGGACATTACTTTCTGGTTGTTTAAGACTGCAACTATTTTTTTGACTTCTACTAAGTTCTTTAGGTCTTAATAAATGAAAACAGGATCACTGCAGTGTCAATGCACAGTAAAAAAGTGACAAATGTACAAAATGTCCAATCAATCAATCAACTTGATTTATTGTGCAGAATCACCATGCAGCATGGTCCCTATGCACTGCACAAATAAGAAGAATACATGGAACAAGATATAAAGTAAGTAAATAAAATTGAAATTAAAATAAACCAAAATCAATGTTGAAGGAATATATATAAATATTATATATATATAATAAAATTTAAGCGAAATGTTAAAAACACCAAGTTAAGAAATGTCAATAAATAAAAAAATAATAATTTAAGCATTTAAGTGAATGTTTCAAAGATGATAGACCTGACTGAATTGTAGAGCTGGTTGAACTGAAGTGAATAAAGGTAGGTTTTTAGTCTTGATTTAAAACTATCAACTCTAACACAAAATGGAAGACCATTCCACAGATAAGGTGCATGGTAGCCAAATGCTTTGTGACCAGATGATTTTTTCTTAGCAGGGGAAGGACATACCAAAGTGTACAGTGTAATTAGCTCAGGTCCAAGCAAGGCTTTATACATTAAAAGAAGAGCTTTAAAATCAGTTCTAACTTGCACTGGTAACCAGTGTTGAGAAGCTAGACTGGAGGTTATACACTCAAGTATTGTTTTTTTGTTTTTGTAAGAATTCTATCTGCAGCATTATGAACAAGCTGAAGACTTCTAGTAGCACAACTAGGAAGACCAGATTAAAGGGCATTACAATAATTAAGTCTAGAAGAAACAAAGACATGTATCAATGTTTCAGCGTCACGTAAAGATATAATAAATCAGATTTTTACAATATTGCTATTATGAAAAAATGCTCTCTTGGTAATAGCCTTGAATTGAGACTGCAATGTGAGATGTGTATCAAAAATCACTCCAGAATGTTTGATGGTTAAACTTTCAGAAATACTTCAACCATCATTAGTAAGGTTGTCACACAAGTCTCCATATTTGGCTGGTCCAACAAACAATAACTGTGTTTTATCAACATTTAAGAGCAGAAAGTTCATATACATCTATTTTTTAATTTCTAATAGAGATGCCTCTAAATTTAGGAGTTGAGAAAGGTCATTTGGCTTTACAGGTATATATATATATATAGGAGTGTATCATCAGCATAACAATGAAAATTAACACCATATTTACAGATGATGTCACCAAGAGGAATCATATAGTTAGAAAAAAGCAGAAGGGCGAGGACAAGACCCTGGGATACACCAAACTTTACTTCAGAAAATTCAGAGATTGTATTCTCGTAACTTACACGTTGAGTTCTATTTGATAAATAAGAATGAAACCATGAAAATACCGTCTCCTGAATGCCAAAATGCTTCTCTAAACCATTGCAATGGTCTACAGTGTCAAAAGCTGCACTCAAATTAAGTAGCAGCCACACTGCTCAACCAACTGTCCATCAACTGCTCACTGTGCATCATCAAGATACAAAAAACTGTAAACCCATGCAGAGTTATACAAACTTGAAATAAAATTTGTCAGTGGTTTTATTTTAATCCATTTTACATAATTTTTCTTCTTTGACTTTTTACTGGATGGCACTTGAGGTACCACTCTACTGGGCGTCCACCTGGATTTTCAGGTGCACTTTGAAATCGATGTATTTAGACAGGATACCATCTGATTATAAAGGCAGAGTTGTACTCTGTTCAATGCTTGTATGGACTGGGTGTTGGGCAAGGTTGTGGGATCCAGTGGCTGTGGGGCATCTGTTGGTGAAGAAAGGTTCACGGATCTTGACTTTGCTGACGATGCTGTGATCTTTGCGGAGTCAATGGAGGCTCTGATTGGGGCGCTCGAGAGACTGAGCTAGGAGTCTGAGTGTCTGGGCTTGCGAGTGTGTCTGTTTGCGGAAGGAGTGTCGACCTTGTTGAGAGATTTGCTTACCTTGGCAGTGACATTCATGTCTCTGGTGACTCTTCCTATGATGTCAGTAGACAGATTGGGAAAGCATGGGGGTCATGAGGTCGCTGGAAAGGGGTGTGTGGTGCTCCCGATATCTATGCAAAAGTTTGAAGGTCCAAGTCTTTAGAGTCCTGGTGCTCCCTGTCTTGCTATATGGTTGTGAGACATGGACACTATCAAGTGATCTGAGACAAAGACTGGACTCCTTTGGTACTGTGTCTCTCCGGAAAATCCTTGGGTACCGTTGGTTTGACTTTGTGTCAAATGAGTGGTTCCTCATGGAGTCCTGAATGAGGCACATTACCTGCATTGTGAGGGAACATCAGTTACGGCACTTCGGCCATGTGATGTTTTTCCCAGAGGGTGATCCGGCTCATAAGATCCTCATTGTTGGGGAGCCGAGTGGCTGGACCAGACCAAGGGGTTACCCACGTAACACCTGGCTGCAGCAGATAGAGGGTCATTTCCGGAGGGTGGGACTGGACTGCGTGTCTGCCTGGGGGGTTGCCAACAAAGATCCCAAATTGTTTTGTCGTGTAGTGGGTGCGGCAATGCATTCTACCAGTGCATGCTCCTCAACTTGACTTGACTTGATGTTTTAATTGGGTTCAATCTTACTGATACAGAGTTGGAGTCCCAGATGCAAACAAATATAATTACCACATTGGCATCAACTCAATAAATATTTGCTCTGAAGCTATAATACATGGAAAAATTATGCTCACCAGCTCCATAATTAAAATCCCTAAAACAGTCAATGGAGCATAAAGAAAACAAATGGCAACATCAAAAACTAGTACAAGTCAGGATGCCATACTCCACCAAATGTAAACCTAATATTCAAAATATGGGAGGGAAACACAGTACACTAAAGAGTCGTCCCCTTGTGGCTATGGGCTGCACATTTTATTTGGCAAAGTTAGCATAAGGTATAATGAAAGTAGCGAACTGGCAAGATGGTCATCTAAGTATGGCTGTGTTCAAGAGAAAACATTATTAACAGATTCAAAAATAGAGCTGTAAAAAAGAAAACTGTTTCCATATGCAAAAGAAGTGCCGGTTATGCAGCATAAAACAATGAAAATACACAACTGATGTTTGGCAATAATTTACAGCTTGCTTACAATAATAAATTTATTTGTTTCCTGAACTGGTTGCCAATTTACAGTCAAACAAAGCTGTGCTGGGAATCACAGTGTTCCAGTTGGTCTGTTAGTGTTTGCAGAAGCACAATAAGCTCATCGGAGGACTTGTGGGTTCTCATTAACAATGCATAGACTGGAGGTTGTTACACTCACATCCACCAACTCCTAAATGCTTTATAGCACTTGAATATACCTAACTGCACACTTCCATCTATTGCACAACAATAGACAGAAAAAAACAGCTAAAGTTGAAATGTCGTAATATGCCCTGTGCCATATTCTTGCACATCCCCATGCTTGGACACAACATAACAATTTAGGGAAGTCAATCCATCTAAATACATGTATGTGGACTATGGGAGGAAGCTGGAGTCCATGGAGGAACCCTATGTGGAGGAAATGCAAGCATTAGAGAAATGATTAAAAAAAGAACAAAGCAACTTCATTTCACATTCCCACATTTCTTCCTTAATGCTATTGAATGGAAAAGTCATAATTTAATGTGAGCAAGACATACCAGTGTATTTTTAAACATAACATGTCAGGTCAGCATGATCTTCTGTTAACATGACAGCATCGCATGGAGTGCCTTCTACTGTGACTACACAGAAGTAGGGAAAATTGTCTCCACATTAAATATAACATGCGGAGTGGTGGCTCTGAGGCTAAGGAGCTGCGCTGGTATCCCGAAGGTTGCCGGTTCGAATCCCCGTCACTGCCAAAAAAGGCCACTGCTCTGCTGGGCCCTTGAGCAAGGCCCTTAACCTGTAATTGCTCCAGGGGTGCTGTACAATGGCTGACCCTGTGCTCTGACCCCAAGGGGTATGCGAAAACTACCAAATTCCTAATACAAGAAATTGTATAAGGTAAAATAAAGAACAAAAAAAAAAAAAAAAACATTCTTGAACCTGCTTAATCTAATTTAAGGTTCTGGGATGATGGCAGCACTAGATGTAAGATCACCATTCAAGAATATTCCTTCTACACATATCATTGAGAATGTGGGAAGAATGCAAGAGAAAAACCCATGCAGATATATCTGGTGACGTGTAATCTCCATGGGAAATGAACCCAGGACACTATCTATCCAAATCTATGAGTTTGTCATTTGCTTTTCCACCCTAAAACAATTTTTGCAATTTTAAACACACAAAATATACAAGTTTGTGTATCTATTACCTATGCCTCTAATTGGCAACCTTGCCTGGTATGGGTGAGTTTACTCTATGATGGACTTCGCTCAAAACCCTAAAATTAATTAAAATCAAATCAAATGAAAATCTTTATTGTCATTGTAGCAATGAGACATTGTACAACGAAATTTAGGTGCAATTTTCCAATGCAAAAATAAAATAAAAACAAAACACAACTACTCAAGCTAAAACTAAAATTTTCCATTCATACATACGTCATATTGCACTTGTCCCTTAGCTAATGTTGACTTAGATCTGTATTGTAAACATGAGAGTGTATTGTATTGCAAACATGAAGGTGCACTTGGTCAGACTGACCACTTAGAAGCATTCAGCATGGTTATGACTGAAGGATAGAAACTGTTTCTCAGTCTATTTGTCTTAGTCTTTATGGATCTGAAACGTCTGCCTGAAAGCAGGTGTTCAAACAATGCATGTGCTGGGTGTGATGGGTCCTGAAGAATTTTCTTGATGTTCCTGAGACAACAGGAACTATGTAGTTCTTCTAGTGAGGGGAGTGGACAGACGACTATCCACTGGGTGACCTTAATGACCCTGTGGAGCTGTTTCCTCTGTGCTACTCTGCAGCTGGAGCACCACGCACAGAGACAGTAGGCCAGGAAGCTCTCTACTGTGCAGTGGTAAAAGGACACAAGCAGTTTCTCAGGGATGTTGTTCTTTCTGAGAATCCCCAGGAAGTCGAGTGTCTTTTGGGCCTTCTTCACTACCTCAGCAGTGTGTGTTCCCCAGGTCAAATCCTCCCTAATGGTGACTCCCAAGAAGCGAAAGTCTGAGACCCTCTCCACACAGTCCCCATTGATGATGAGTGGCTGGATGTTGTCTGCCTTTTTCCTGAAGTCCACGATGAGCTCCTTGGTCTTGGCTATATTTAGGAGCAAGTTGTTATTCCTACACCATGTTGTCAGCCGCTCCACCTCATACCTATAGTCAGACTCAACCCCCCCAGAGATGAGCCCTACTACTGTGGTATTGTCAGCAAACTTAACAATGGTGTTGCTGGAATGCAATCGTGAGTGTAGAGGGTATAAAGCAGGGGGCTCAGCACACAGCCCTGTGGGGAGCCAGTGCTGAGGCTGATGGGTGTGGAGAAGTAGGGGCCCACTCTAACCCTCTGAGTGTGATCACTCAGGAAGTCCTTGATCCAAAGGCAGGTGGAGTGTGGAAGTCCTATGTCTGACAGTTTGGTCACCAGTCTGTGGGGTAAGATGATATTAAAGGCAGAGCTGAAGTCTATGAAGAGCAGCCGTGTGTAGCTCCCCTGCTGCTCCAAATGGGACAGAACAGCATGGAGAACAGTGGCCACAACGTCCTCCGTAGACCTGTTTGCTTTGTAGGCAAACTGGTGTAGATCAAGCATGGGAGGAATGAATGACATGATGAAATGTGTTCAAGAAATATATCAAGGGGTGAATGAACTATGATTAAGTTAAAACAATTTTGTAATTATTAAATTTAGGCTCAGAGCTGGAGTAGTGGGGTGAGGCAACAAGGCGATCACCTCAGGTGGCATTAAGGTAACGGTGGCGTTTACTTACAATAGAATTTTTTAATGTATATTTTAGACTAGCAATACTGCAGTGGAGGGAACCTTTGTGGTCTTTATGGAGCTATTTTTGCGTCATACTGCTGACAGTCTTGTGATTGGATGCACATAGACGCGCTCCATGCCCTGAGTTAGAACAACAGCATCTGACCTGCCACAATATTAGTGTGCTTCTGTGCTTTTGTGCTTCTGCTCTCAGTACATTTGTTCAGTGAAGGCTTCCTGATGGATATCTTTGTTGAGGAACAGTTTATACCCATAATACGAAAAAATGAGAGTTACATATAAAAGGTAACAATTACATACACATTCACTGCATTATGTACTGTATATACTGGCTTTAAAAATTGTGAGAAATATTTTTATTAATAAAGATTCAAATTTTGCTGAATGCAATTTGTTCCATGAGCTTTGGGGAATCAATACAGTGTAGGCAGATTCCAAAATTGCTTATCAATACATGATATTACCATTTATTTTTATATCATATTGTGCACAGTATACATTCATACATTTTTTTAATTTTGCAAAATTTTGTTAATTTCTGGAATGTTATTAAAATGTCATTCACAGGTACAATGTCTCTTAAGTTTGAAACACACACTTTTAGTTAGAAGAGACAGGGGCCTTTTCATGGAGGAATAATTCAAACAAAACAAAATAAATAAATACACAAATAAATATATTGTGAACAAATAAATAATGATATGTGATCATAAATAATCAAATGAGCCACAAAACATGTTTTTGTTGCTTATTTCTTTATGATTTTTTTTTTCAGTGAACAATGCATGCAACACAAAATATGGCTTGCTTTAGCAAATACTGTGTTCTGATTGGTGAATTGGAGGGGGTGGGAAAAATGTGCCTTGCCATAGGTGGCATAATTTAACCCACCAGCCCTGTACAGACTTCTGAAATAAAACATGGCCAATTTCCATATATTATAGATAAACACTGGCTTGGACTTTTTTGAGAAGGTCAGACACCCCAGCAACTCTTTTTGGTTTTGGTTATGATAAATGGAAATCTGTCAGCAGGAACAAGGCACAACAATGGGGCACAAAAATGAACTCGGGTCTACCAGCATATATTCTACTTAGAGGCAGAGGTACTGCATAGACTCCTGGAAGATGACGGGTGGCTAGATAGATGTAGAACAGAAAGGTGAGCTCATGCCACTATTTTTAAATGTATTTCATCCATCATCTGTTCATTTGTCAAAATGATTAATCAAGCAGCATTGGAGACGAGACAACAGCCTATGCTAGATTGTTATTCATTTATTTATATCTACACAAACTGTATTTTTGTTTAAGCATCAACAGAATACCAACATCACAAGTCACAGTTGCATTCTAGGTACATTTTAAATGCTCACATTTGAATGCCTGGCAGTTCCAGTATAAAGATGGGCCAAGTGGGACACTGTGGGGTGCCTACCCCATGTTTTAGTCAACGGTCTCTCTTATTTATCTTTCAGAAAAAGTCCTTATTCAAAACTGCCTGTGGTCTGGCACATTTTCTTGTATTTTGGCCATGAAGTGTTATTTATATATGGTGGCAGTACTATAGCATATACTGTATATGAAAACCAAAAAGACTTTTCACTCCATGAGTTTGACTAAAGCAAAAGCTTTTCTGTAGATGTGCTTAAAAGTCCTCCACAGTGAGACATCAGTCACTCAAAAGTGAACACATCTGCCAAACTCCTCATGATATTAGGTTAGAGACTACTGGATTATTTAAGAAAACGTAGCAAACCAATTTTTTAGCACAACAAATAAGACTGACATTTTGCCATCTGGTGTAGTACTGATTCATGTTAAGTAAAAACAAATTAATAAGCTTTAAAAATATACTGGAAAATAAAACGGTTGGATTTAGTTTTAAGTTAAATTTACAAAATGCATCAATGCAGCAACAGCATGCAGATGCCATGATTAGCACTGTTGTTTCAAAGAGGCAGGATCTCGGGTTCAAATCTCGTGCTCATATGTGTAGAGTTTGCACTCTTTCTGTGTATATTTGTGGATTTTTGTCTGGGTACTATGGTTTTCTTCCAACAGCCATGAAACGTATCTTTAAATTGGTGTGAGGGGGCCCTTCGATGGGCTGGTGCTCACTTCAAAGCTGTTTCCTGTCTTGAGCCCAGTTATGGCAGGACAGGCACCAACTCCCTATGACCCTAAACTGGATTATGTGAGTTATGTGAGAACATACCATGATCACCTTCTGGTTGCATTTTAAGCAAGGATAATGATGAACAAAAGTTTTCTCCATTTTGATAACCCTATGCAGTCCTTTATATGGTTTGATTCCACATTGGCCCAAAATATATAGATTTATAATAGAAATTCAGTCTAGTTTATGAAGAAAACACACATTAGCACAATGAGAACATGCAAACTCCACACAGTACTAGAAATTGCATTGGCATCCCAGTGACACTGAGGCATCAAAGTTATAGGACTTGTTAACTATAACAAGAATTGAAAATGATATTTCAGTATTTAAGGGTAGATTCAATTTTCTGCTTTAATTTAAATACTCCCAAAAATGAATCACTGGGAGTGTCTCACAGGTCCCAGCTAAGGGAAACACAATGGGAAGATTGAGGGTACGACACAAATACTAACTACTCTTCCATTAAAGATGTCTAATGTCACTTTATAGAGAACATTGATGAATCCTCCACACTGTTATGTAAACCACATGCTGACTGTACGTCGGTGTTTAGATTGCAACCAGCTACTTAAGAGGCTGGACCTCATGGCAGTAAACCTCTGAAACCCTGGCTGAAAGTCACAAGATCTCATATACTTGGTATTTATCACCCTTTGTTCTTTATTTTTGCTTGGACATTAAGTGAGGTATCCCTCAGGACACCAAACCTTTACCATCTCTTGTTTAGTTTGTTCACAAGTCTCAATGATTTTTCAGTCAGTACTGCATTGGCTTACACTGTAAATTGTTTTGCAGAGAACAAACATCAGACTGACTGAACCTGCACTCGCCATCTTAATGGCCCGATTACAGCACCATTGAGAAAAGGCAAATTCACTCTACTAAGTAACAGTCAATCTTCTGCCATGCTCAGTTTTACTCCATCTCAGAAGTACTGTGTCCCTTGTAAAATAAAAGATTATCTTAAAAGCTTTAAATATTGTTATTTCACACTTGCTTATCATTCCTAACAATAAAATCAGCCAATATTCTCCTATTAGAAAACCTTTTGGAAATGAAGCTCAGTAGTTGGAGGTGTCCTATTTCCGAATGATAGTATATCGGAGAGGGCGTGAGCTCACAGAAATGTTTGTACTCATGTGTCTGGCACGCTATTATTGTGAATAAAGGAGAAATCTCCAAAGGGTTAAAACAGATTATTAGTGGCGAGAGGCTCATAGACAAGAATCGTCCAGCACTATAATTTCACCTGAGATGTTAAAAGAAGAAAATAAATCTGTGCCGCAGCTTTGTCCTAAAGACAGAAAGACAGCTGAATTCTGAGAATAAAATGATCCTCAAAAGGTTATTAAACAGTGTCCTAGGTTACATGAAAATTTGACCCCAAGGCATAGCGTTCAATACTATAGTCTGTGTATTTTATTACAGATTTCAAAACTGCAGTCAAAGGCATAGTGTTACTTTAACATTAAAACTCTTCATAACAAGATAAACTCAAGTTGTAACTTGTCCTTTCTTATGTTGTGGTTCTTCTGCATTTTGTCTGAAGAAACTGATAGCCGGCCTGAAAGGATGGCTGTTTTTCTTAAGGGGTGGCGTCTGAAAGGAAATAGCCTCTTTTCAAGATGATGAACTCTTTCTTTTAAGTTACAAGAATGTGAAGGGGTTTGAGTGAGACTCGGCACCTTTGCAGGCTGTGTGTCAGGAGAAATAAAAAGTAGAAGGAAATGTGGGTGTAACGGCGTGTCCCCACCAGCAAATTCCACTTCTTTTGTTTAATGACAGCTCCATGTTTAGGGAAGAGGATGAGGATGAAGTCTTTCCAAATTAGCTGTTACTCCTCATTATTATGCTCTCTGATCCCCACCCAGATTCAGACAGTTGCTTTGCTTTTAAATGTCCCGAGGCCACAGGAAAGGGAAGGACGAGCTTTTCAAACAGAATCAATTTATGGAGCCTTCTCTGTTTTTACCTTTCCTTGCCAATTCTACAGCATGTCATTACACTAGGCTGAGTGCCATAATTTGAACAATTACCAACCATAAAAATTGAGAGCGTAAGAGGTGCAATGATTCAGGTGTAGCATGTTTTCAGAGGAAGATAGTGCCAATAAAAACCATTCATCACATCAGCCATGTGTAGGTACAAATCTATTGTAAGACATGGAATAACAGACAAGTATGCTTTTAAAAAAATCACATACCTTCACGGCTCTTGACAATAAAAAATAAACTTTCAGTTATATATCATTTTTCAGTTGATATTGCAAATGTTTAAAGGACTGATTACATTTTCATAAACTCACTTATGCTTATTTGAAAACAAATGAATTTTAGAGTTTCTCACTAACAAGACCACAAACTGTGAGCATGGGTATGTACTTCTCATCAGCAGTAACACTGAACACTGGGGTTCCGCAGGGCTGTGTACTGAGTCCTCTCCTTTACTCCCGCTTCACAAACGACTGCAAACCTACCCATGATACTAACATCATAATAAAGTTTACAGACAACACCACAGCAATAGGCCTGATCTCCAATAATGGTGAAGCAGCGTATAGAGAAGAGGTTCAGAATCTGGAGAGTTGGAGCCAGAACGACAACTTTGCTCTCAATTCCAAGAAAACAAACAAACTGATTCTGGACTTCAGGAGATTGAACTACAGTGATCACCTTTCCATCAGCATTTACGGCAAGAGGGTGGAGACACCCCAGAGTTTTGGATTCTTAGGAATCCAAATCATCTAGGACCTGCCATGGACAACAGATATTACAGCAATGGCCAAGAAAGGTCTTCAGAGGCTTCATTTTCTGAGGAGCCTGTCAGAGTCTGTCATCACATATTACATCACAAAGTGGTACTCTGGCTACATGTCTGAAAACAAGAAGTCCCTCCAGCGTATCATCAAAACGGTACTCAGCTACTCTCACTGGAAGGTACCATCACTACCCGCTGCAGCAGAAAAACAAAGAACATTTGTAAAATTCCAACCAACTCCGGACATAGCATTTTTACTCCTCTGCTCTCTGGCAGGTCCTTCAGAGTCCCACATGCCCACACTACGAGGCTGAAGAACAGCTTTAACCCCAAAGCAATCAGCCTGTTAAATGCACTGCGATCACTGTGCCTTCCTTTAACAGAAACCACCACTGATTGAACTGAACATCTGCATCAACCACATATAGTCACACACATGATCCATGTGGAACTCATGACCATTACATTGACTGTAATCTTCACTGTGACATTTATTTGTGATTTCATTTATTATTTATCGATTTATGCTTACATGTTTACCTTTACTTTTACTCTGTGCACATTTGTAACTGTTAATAGTAACTGTGCTTTTCATAGATTAATGTTCACTTACTGAACATTTCATTGTACTGTACAGTGACAATAAAGTTATATTGCATCTTGAGAGTTTTCTATATAGAACTCAAAGATTAATGTGACGTAGATTACTATTTTAAAGTCTTTTTATGTTCTTCATTGGTTTGTATGAGTATTACCATGGATTTATACTGTATCAGGGTGGGCAAAGGATAAACAAAAAGTCAGCTAAATATTTTTCTTAACCCTGAAGAAAGTTATTAGTCTGAAGTAGTTATTGTGTTATAGCAGGTCTGTGGCTTTTAAAATAATCCAGATAGCTGTGTCAGTCTCCGTGGGTGCGATCGCACCACCGCGGGGAGTTAATGTGATAATTGGAGCAAGTTGCACCTGCACGTGAGGGTACGATCGTTCTTAATTGCTTCTTCGGCTTCCAGCGGTGTGTGATTAAAGCATTGAGCTAACAGAGCTATATAAGTATGGGCCGGCACAAAAGGAAAAGGTAAAAATGGCGAAAAAACGAGGAAAAAGACAATTAAAGAGCAGTCTCAGTAGGGCGATCTGGCCACCTAGAGGGAGGAAAGGCAGCATGAGCTGGGGCCCTGCAAAGAAGTGTAGGCTGTGGTGCTCTAGGGGCTGATTCGCCCCACTGAATAATGGTGTTGAGTGGGGCGAACATGGCAGATGACCTCCCTATGGATCCAAGGTACAACTGCAGGTGCGTGAAGGAAGACGGGAGGAGAGCAGACCTCGGACGTCTGGCCGCACAGTTTGGAGACAGCCAAGATAGGGGTCAGAGGAATGAAGTTCTAAAAAGTCTTAAGTGAAGATCTTTCGTTTAGGTTTTTAGTAGTATCATCTTCTCATATTTTGCATCTTTTCTGTATATCATTTGCTTTATAATCCTTCTGAAACATATCAAGAAGTAGCTAGCTGCTTGATAATAAACACAGTAGCCAAAACAATATTAATAAAGAATCTTATGAGTTCTGAAAAAAATCATTGTTTAATGTATCTTCGGGCTACTGAATGCAAAAAATAAGGTTGGCTGAAGATAGAAGAATTAAAAATACTGTAGCAGTACAGACTTTTACGGTTTCAGATATAAATAAATGGTCAAAATCCAATAATACGTCAGGTAGCATTCACTGCAGAACATGAGGAAACAAACAGACAAACAGAAGTACAAGCTTCTGTCACTGCCACATTGAATGAAATGTCAATAGCAATTATTAAAGACCTTAAGATTTCATGTCCTGTTGCACAGTCAGGAAGCCTAGTAACTTATAGAAGTTTTCTATGTCCGTTCAATTACATTTTTTGTGTTCCAGTCAAGTATGTTTGTGTTTAGGGCTTATTGAATCTTTTCAGCTTGATCAACAACTATATTTCACTTTTTAATCTTCTTAATTTTTTTTGTAGTACTAGGGTGTTGTACCGTGTTAGCCATTATGATTACATCTTGCCTGAAGAAGGGGCCTGAGTTGCCTCGAAAGCTTGCATATTGTAATCTTTCTAGTTAGCCAATAAAAGGTGTCATTTTGCTTGGCTTTTCTCTAATTTTTTTTGTAAATTTAAAACTTTTTGAAACACAAAGTTTTAAATCAGTAGTCATCAAAAAGCTTCCAAATCTCAAACGACGTCCAAATCTATTTTGCAGCAATTGAAACAGGAAATTTTAATGAGCTTCATGGAAACATCAGTGCTGACTAACCTGTAAGGTCCAGTCAATGCTGAGGGAAATGAGACCACAGAAAGACAATTTGTTTTCCATGTTATTTGAATATTAGCAAAACACAGTTACAAGGAAAAAAATACTTATGGGAAGGAACATGGGGGAGCGGCATGGTGGCTCAGTGGGTAGCGCTGTTGCCTCGCAGTAAGGATACCTGGGTTTGCTTCCCAGGTCCTCCCTGCGTGGAGTTTCCTTGTTCTCCCTGTGTCTGCGTGGGTTTCCTCCAGGTGCTCCGGTTTCCTCCCACAGTCCAAAGACATGCAGGTTAGGCACATTGGTGATCCTAAGTTGTCCCTAGTGTGTGCTTGATGTGTGTGTGTGTGCCCTGCGGAGGGCTGGCGCCCTGCCCGGGGTTTGTTCCTGCCTTGTGCCCTGTGTTGGCTGGGATTGACTCCACCACACCTCCATGACCCCTGTGTTTGGATATAGCAGGTTGGATAATGGATGGATGGATGAGGAACATGGGAATATTATTAACTCTGAAGTCATAAAACAATGGCTGTGTAAAGCAAGCTTGGAAAACTCAAAAAAGGCTTCAACAAGGTTCCAGAAGGCAAAATGTAAAAAGTGATAACTCAAAACAGAATCAAATCCAAAATTAGACATCAAATAACAAAATCCTTAAACAAACAAAGTCCAAATATCAGAGACTCAAACTCCAATTGAAACCTCAGGACTGAACAACACAAGCAGCAGAGCTAATGCCTCAGCACAGGACTGAGACGGTCACACTTGAAGGCCTTGGATTAATAGTAAGGAAAGGGACTGAAGTGGAAATAAAAAACACACAAAAAATAACAAAGAACACAAAAGGGAGGGGGGAATTACCAAATTTGCAATAAATAAATAAAAGAGAAAGAAAGAAACAAACCAGACAAGTGGCAGGCCACTTCAGTCTGAGTTACAAATGCTGCTCTCTATTCAGATTTTTCTGTTTTTGTCATTTTTAATTGTTAAATGTGCAATAAAACTAATCTTGATTGCCCCAGGTTAGTTGAACATAATTTTCAATTTTACTAGAATTACAAAGACTTTGTAAGATGAAGCAATTGTTATGAACTAACTAACTTGATTTCTTTCAAAGAAAAATCTCATCTAATCAAGAGATTAAAGAAATTAAACAAAGCATAGTAGCCTAATAAGGACATTTTTTTTGTCTTAATTTTAATATTTATGCTATTCATTTTTTACTGTGGCACATTCTACCACATAAATCAATTATCCCCTTCCACCAGTTTAATCTTTTTTAAATCAGCACAAGTAGTCAACACTTTTTTCCCAAGCTGGATTTCTGAAGTACATAAAATTTTTTAATGTTCAAGAAGATGAATTCTATAAATTTTCCTTTTTGAAAGTATGGTTTACTATTAACTCTGAGTTCTTTCCTATAAAATCATCAGGCAAGTGAGAGAAGTTCCAATTAGTTTGACTTTTGATATTTTTTAGTTGAAATGAGTGTGCAGTTTGCCTGTTCTTGCTGTGTTTACATGGGTTTGTCTGGGTGCTCCGCTTTCCTCCCACAGTTAAAGACTTGCAGGTTAGATCGATTGTCATTGCTCAGTTGGCCTCTGTGTGTGTGAGTGTGTGTTCACCCTGCAATGGACTGGCACCTCGTACAATGATTAGTCCTACCTCCTGTCTGGTCCTTCCGACCCTGCCCTCAATAAGCAGCTTTTGGAGACGGATAAATGGAAAAAGGTCAGGGACTCTCAACTATAATCTGGGTTTATGTCTTTACATTTGTACTTTGTTTTGGTTTGTTCCAGTATTTATTACTAGCAGCAAGGCCTAGCATCGCCCAGGTAAGTAATGTTAATGCTACAGCTATCTGGCTTTTATTTGGCAGCAGTATACACTTTGCCAATTGCAGTCCAGATCAAAAAGGCACTGTCCTTAAATCAAATGGTAGTGGAAAGGCAAACCCCACCAAAGGTATCCCTAGGGTTGACATTTTGGGTTCTAAAGTAGTCTGTTGTCTCTTCCTGAAAAAATAGGGATATGTGTGCAACATTTGGTTGGGAATTGACCGAGGGTGTGGAATTGTATAAAGAACTAACACACGCACACTCACACGCATTGAGCTTTATATATAAGATTATGGCAGTAAGACCGAGTTCAACTTCAAGTTGACGTTTATTGTCTGTTGTGAAGAATGTTTAGAGAGTGCAGGATACAGAAGTGCCCTTTCTGTTTATATTGCTTCCTTGATTTTCCTGATTTGATTATATAACTATGAATAATTATATGCTTACGAAAGTGATATAATTGTAAATATTATCTTCATTATAAAGACTGAAAATGTGGTACCTTTCAGTATTATACAGTGTTTTACATATTTAAATAAAAAGATATGAACATTCAAATGACTACAAACTCTTAAATTCAGTATTCACTTTTTCATACTTCCTTGTTTTATGCAAAAACTTACGATTTCGAGAAGTTAAAAACCTAATTTAAATGAAGGTATTGTTTATTATGTTACACTGCAACTTCTTCCTTTTTCTTCTCATATATGCGGTGCAGACACATTTCACACTTCAGCAAGCTCAACTACATAAATAGGAAGTAGTTAATTCCTCCTGGCTAGACAGAAACCTCCAGGCCTGGCAAATGACTAAAAGGTCAGTGTTTATAATCAACTGCTCATGTGCCTCATTTTGGTTTAAATGTGTGTGTTTGTATGCCTGATGAAATCCTTGTAAATAAATTAACCCATAAGTGGAAGAAAAGAAAATTCCCACATCATATCATATGCAAATAAGAAAAAAATAAATATTGTACATGCTATTGCTTGCCTTGAATGCAAATTGCTAATGAAAGAAGGAGTTTCTAAAACAGAGATAAAAGAAAATTCAATAAAACCATTTAAATACTTTCAGTAATTGGTAGGGTAAGTCAGCAACAGTTTTCTCTATTCTTAGCTACCATATAATTTAGTTTTACATTTCCACTTGATTAAGTAAAATATATTACTCAGTATGTCTCCATGTGTCTCTGCACGAGCGTTCTGTCTAGTCTAATTTAATGTTACAAGCAGCTCTGTCTGGTCATGGATACAATCATTCCAATTATTTGTTTAAATCTGGCACATACGTTACTGAATAACAGCTTGGTTTCTACAAACGTTAAAAAAATGCTTTAAATTAAAGGAATGTTCCTTTCATGCGACAATAATATCATTAATAAAAATAATAATGATTATTCATCATTTTCACTCCATTTATCTTGATGAGGATCACAGCAGAAGCACACTAAACTGGCTTGCCAGGCCACCCTATTGCTCAACAGCTTCCTTCAACAACTCCAGATGCTCCCAGGCCACGTGAGAGGCAGATACAGAACAGAATCGTCTCTCCAGCATGGCCTTAGTCTGCCCCAGCTCTTCTTCCATTGAGCTGTTTTTTCAACACTTTCCACTTTAAGGGAATAAAGATTAAGAGGTGATATGATTGATTTTTTTTTAATTGTAAATTGAATTAGTATAGCAAATCCAAGCGAGCTCAACAGAAACAAAGGGGCACAGTTAAGAATTTGTTAAGGGTACATTTTGCAAAAATGTTACAAAGTTTTTCTTCACTCAAAGAACGATAGACACGTGGAACAAATGACCAAGAATGTGGTAGACAGTAGAACTTTAGGGAACTTCAAAACTCAACTTCATATTAGTTTGGAGAAATTAGGTGGATAGGATTGGGCTAAATGAGAAATGACAGAGTGTCATTCTAGCTACATGCCCAAATCAACTCAACAGGCTTCTCTCAAGTTCTTGAAACCTCATTTCAGCTCTGCTTGTACTCAGAGTCTGATTCTTTCTGTCATTTCCCAGAGATGTGACCATAGGAGAGGATGGGGTTTTAGGTTGAGTGTAAATTGTGTCATTTCATCCAAAGACTCAACTCCTGCTTTACAACTACAGTCAGGCAGGCAGAGCCTACTTGACAGGTATATTAGCCCTTGTCTTATTTTCTTTGCTTGTAGCCTGTGGTGGTTTTTATGAAAATATGTATGGCATATGTTAACTATACTGTACACCTGATAGAAAATGCAATATTACTAAAAGTAGATCATGTCGATCTGGTAAGAAAAACATCTATCTATCTATCTATCTATCTATCTATCTATCTATCTATCTATCTATCTATCTATCTATCTATCTATCTATCTATCTATCTATCTATCTATCTATCTATCTATCTATCTATGTAAATAATGTCTTTAGATAGATCTATCTATCTATCTATCTATCTATCTATCTATCTATCTATCTATCTATCTATCTATCTATCTATCTATCTATCTATCTATCTATCTATCTATCTATCTATCTATCTATCTATGTAAATAATGTCTTTAGATAGATCTATCTATCTATCTATCTATCTATCTATCTATCTATCTATCTATGTAAATAATGTCTTTAGATAGATAGATCTATCTATCTATCTATCTATCTATCTATCTATCTATCTATCTATCTATCTATCTATCTATCTATCTATCTATCTATCTATCTATCTATCTATCTATCTATCTATCTATCTATCTATCTATCTATGTAAATAATGTCTTTAGATCTATCTATCTATCTATCTATCTATCTATCTATCTATCTATCTATCTATCTATCTATCTATCTATCTATCTATCTATCTATCTATCTATCTATCTATCTATCTATCTATGTAAATAAGCAGTTGTTAAACAACTACTGATGACTGTGTATCATGTTTACATTTTTATAGATTTTTCAAATAAAAGGTTAGCCCTTTAAATCAAAAGAATCTTTCGGTAAGTGTTGTCTTAACTCAACTAGATGTCCGGATAGTGGCCTTTTTCAGCTAATTCAGTGTCTATCAATCCCAGAATGGATCTGATGCCCTTGAACTTGTTAATTTTTCTAATTTCACAAATGTACCATAGTTGTGTAGTACCCAGTTATGTGGCTAATGGCCATTTTTGCTTTTTTAAAAAATACTCCAATCCATGATCTATTTATTAACAAACACCTTTCATTTTTTGTCTTTAATGGCATTGCTAAAGTTCCTTTTCCCCAATGAACTATTTTTCTACTCTGAATATTTTTTTTCTTAGCAATACCTTTATCAATTGTATATACAGTAAATTGGCTGACAAACTGAAGTGTTGCATAATTCCACATTAATCTGTTATTGTCTACTGAATGAATCAAGCAATTAAAGGTGATGAAATGAAATCACCGCAATCACCAGTCAAAACACAAGATTCGTAAACTATGGAGCCATTCCTTTAGCAGGTTTGGCATTTGGCATTTTCTCTGCTGGGATGGTGGGAGCTCACTCAATAGAGAAAGGTGGTGTCTCAAGGCCAACACTGGTATGAGCTTATACAGTAATGAACTGACCACACTCTACCTGTTTTACTTCCGTTTTCACACTTCAGAACGTATTTATTGTGAAATAACTTTGCAAAGGCAGAAGTGGGAATCGAAGTGGTCACTTCCTTTACATGTGTAGAAGATGAGCTGTTTCTTCTAAAATTAATTGCACAAACTTCACCAGATAGCTCTACTCCATTTTTCTCACAGTAAAGTTAATTTTGTATTACTTGTGTCCCATTCCATTTTAAGCATTCATAAACACTTCTGACAAGATTGTCTGCTTTAAATAGAGTAATTCATCACAAAAGGTGCCATATACTTTTCATTTCATTTCAGTCTTGAATCATCCATTCATATTCCAAATCGGTCATGGATGATTGTAACCTATCCCAGCAGTATTATGGCAAGGGGAAAACCAACAAGGGGCACGATGGCAGTCCACCATGGTGTTATGATTTAAGGGCTTTTGAACATGCAGAATTTATTTCTGCAAGTATTTTACATTCACATACTTATTTCATGGTTGTCATTTTTATGATGTTATCCCAATACTATTTTTGTTTATCGTTTTTAAGATTGGGTGCTGCCTTCCTGTGTATTTTTGGACAGCTATGCCTAATAGTTGCTAAAGATGGAAAACCTACTAAAACTTGTGGCGCATTACATTATTGAGCTACAAAAATTTAATATGTGAGCTATTATTAGTGTACAGGTTTTTAAATTTGTTATAAAACCTTGATGTGTTTAGGTAGCAAAACAAAATGATTTATGAAGTTACAACTTTACCTGTTTTTCTTTGACTTTGATTCCTGTTTTTTTTTTGTTGGGTTGCTTGGTTTTCTTTTTTTCCAGCAGAGACCCTTGAACTTGATCTCTTACTCTGGTATTTGGCCTCATCCCCTAGTCCTCATGAAACGTTTGCCTTGTAAAACATCCACTTTTCATTTTGGAAATACACATACCTCTCTATATATATGTTATTGGTAAAGCCAAAAATTGGATAAACCTAGTATTACCCAGGTAAAGCTTGCATTATCCAAAAGACCTGGATAAACCTAGTGTTACCTGGGTAAAATTGGGCTTTATCTGGGTAAAGTGTGACCTACCCAAGGGTTAAGTTATTCAAAATTCATCTTTAACCAGTGGGAGTTGGGCAAAGCTAACATTACCTGGGTAATCCAGGTTTATCCAGGTGTTTTGGATAATGTGAACTTTACCCAGGTAATGCTAACTTTATCCAATTTTTGGGCTTTACTCGTAACATATATAAAAAACAAAATGTTCGGCATCTGTCCATGGCTGGGCAGAACACAGAAAACATGTCTGGTATCGATCCGTGCTGGGATGTAACATAGAAAACATGTCTAGCATCCATATGTGCCAGGGTGTAAAACAGCAGCATTTACAAATGTCAGTGTTCCTCATGTTGGCCTACATCTTCAAGAATATCTTTTGAAAGTTTAAATTTTTAATTCTCTGAGAAATTAATAAAACCTAATTGAATTCTTATTTAGATGACGAGCAATTACAACATGAGAAAGTTAAAAAGCAAAGGGGTAACCAAGAAAAAGATTGAATGTTAAATGAGCAGAGACAGCAAATAACACAAAGACAGAGGAATGTCTGATGAGCAAAGTCAATAAGAAGAACAAAGAAAGAGGGATTTGAGGGCTAGAAAGTCTAATTAACAAAGGCAACAACAACCACAAAGAAAGATGGAAGTTATGGCTAGAATGTTCGATGAACAAAGGTACCAAGAAGCACAAAAACAAAGTGATGTAACGGCTAGCACATTCAAAGAGCGGAGGTGCCTAAATGCACAATGTGATCGAAACAGATGGACTTCTGCTCACACTGACACAACCTATCACCTTGCCTACAATGTTTCCACCGATTAATCTATTGTTATAAGTTATAGATGTGAACCATTACATAGAATTTGTGTATCTTGCCGTGCTAAGTGCTGTGCTGCTGAACAACCAATCGATAGGGGATTTACACAGTGTTTTCAATATGGAAAAGTATTTCCAACAGACCACACAGCCCATTCCAACAGATAATTTCATCCGACAATTAATGACTGGACTTCAAATATATTCAGTGTGTCGGGATAACATCTCCACCTGGTTTTTACCTGTACTGTTTTAGGATTAATCATGCCCTTTCCCATCATGCCAGTTCATTACATTCAGTTAATGGAGAACGAAGACAATTTACCAAAAACATTGTTTAGAAAGAAATATTTAGACTTTAGTACCTATACTAAAGACTACAGATTTAGTTTTAGACAACCCCAATCCTTAGAATAAAGAAATTAATAAAAATTATATATACTAAAAAGAAATTTTCACTTGACATTTAAAATAACATAGGCACACAGGCAGAATTGCTGCTCTATCAAATAATACTGTCTTTAAAAGAAATGGTATATTCTACAATCCTAATATCCTTTTTTGTGTTCGTTTTACTAAATGGCCGTATCGCTAGTAGTATATAATCACATGCTGCCCTATAACCTCTAATTTTGAGGTGATTTACAGTGGTCACTTTGTAGTTGCTTTTATTCAAAATCATAATGACAAACACCGGGGCAAATGTACAAACAGAGCTAGGGTGTCAGTGCTTTATTCGTACTACTTTACTTTAAGCCTTTTCTGTCTTAAATGTTGTCTTTAAACATATTGTGCTTAGTTTTTTCATTTTTTTCTTTTTATCTAATTATTATTTTTTTTGTAGTTTCATACTCATTTCTTTTATTCCAATCTCACCTCTTTTCTCAGTTCCATTTACATTATTACTGCACTTCTCTTTATGTCTGTGCCTAACCCACTCACTTCCTCTTTCTTCACTTTACATACTGTACGTAGAAATGGACTTTCTCTTTGACACACTTACAGTCGGTAACCAATGGACACACAATGTATTCAGGTCTAGTAAACACGAAAGTGTACAACCTGAGTTATCCATCCATCCACCCATCCATTTTCCAACCCGCTGAATCCGAACACAGGGTCACGGGGGTCTGCTGGAGCCAATCCCAGCCAACACAGGGCACAAGGCAGGAAACAATCCTGGGCAGGGTGCCAACCCACCGCAGCAACCTGAGTTAATTAATCAGAATTTCCAGAGGTTGATAGTAGTGAGAAGTCAGGGAAAATTACACCTTTTATTGGCTAACTAAAAAGATTACAATATGCAAGCTTTCGAGGTAACTTAGGCCCCTTCTTCAGGCAAGTTTGCATATTGTAATCTTTGTAGTTAGCCAATAAAAGGTGTCATTTTGCTTGACTTCTCACTACATTCATAATGGCTAACACGGTACAACACCCTAGCACTACAGAGGTTGATAGGAAGTTTCTGTGATTATCTGTAATAATGGATTGAATGGCTTGCAAACAATTCAGTGACAAACACCTTACCTTCCTAATATTTCCAACATATACTATTTGTCTTTTACTTGGTGTTTAATGTTGATTTTATTTGGTATCCAGTTTTTATATGATCACTTTATCTGCTTTTATTCCTACTGTTACATTTTGAGTTTTTGTTAAGCAACCTGAGCATGGGTAAGGAGCTTTTGGATAACTGTTTTCTGAGATTTTTACCACCGTCTGGTGTGGGGGTTGTTAATGATTTTATTGTTATGTAATCATTTTAATGTTGTTGTTATTGTCATTGCTAGTGAACTTTATGCCTATTCTGTTCGGAGATGGGTACACATTGTAAGTTTTGGGTTAAGAGGAAGCTCCAGAGAAGGAATAATCCATTAAGGATACTAATGACAGTTTTTAATAAATAAGAAAAAAAAAACTGTCCTGACAGTGATATCGCGACCCACTTCCAAAGCCCAGCCTGGAAATGAAGTTCATAGGTAAGTGCCAGGTGGCTAGGTGATACACATAGTCATGTCCAAAAAAGCACACATAGCTACCAGACCTTGGCATTAGAAACTGCCTATTATATAGAGAATAACTGCAGGAACAGAGCCAGAGCTTTTACAAAAGATTGTAAAATATCATACTTGTTAGACCAGGGATGGGCAATGTCGGTCCTGGCGGGCCGCAATGACTGCAGGTTTTTTTTTCCCGACTCAATTTCTTAATGAGAAGTCAATTATTGCTGATGAAGTACTTATTGCTCATTTGACATTCTGATGCTTCAGAATGTGTGGTCTCACTTGTTAAGGTTTCCCAGCCATAACTGTTTATTTTGGTCTTAAACAGCTGCATTCATGGTTTTTAATGGTTCCTTATTAGCAATAAGTTGCAAATGACAAAGGGGTTGGCAGTTCTCCATCTACCTTGTTTCAATTTACACCTGTGTGGATTCATCATTCACTATTTGGTTTAATAAAACACTTGACAGAAGAATGTGACAGACTGAAAATTATCCATTTTAGGCTTCAAATCATTTGAATAATATCCTTGGAATGGAAAAAATCTGTGATATAAGAACCTAACATTGCAGACTAACAAGCCATAAAATTAAATAAGGTTTGAGATTGGCAATCATTATTTTCCAATAAAGCAATTGGGTTGAAACAAAAACCTTCAGCCACTGCGGCCCTCCAGGACTGACATTGCCCACCCCTGAGTTAAACACTTCCATGCACAATATTGTGTCTGGAACCAGACTTCTCAATTGAGGTGGACCTCTCTCTCTCCTACTCTGGGCTTACTCCACGGGAAAGACTATGGAGGTTCTGGGGTTACTCACAAGGCCCAACCTGGATGCCATATAGGGAGAGTTTATTTCAGAGGATAAGACATTAATCTCAATTCAAATTTGAGTTGGAGACAGGCAAACTTTTTTCGTGTGATTCTGTAGCCAATCATGGACTGTCCATAGCAAAACCAACTGTAACTACAACCATCAGGAATATTAGAAACTACACTAACTTGGGATAAACGTTCTGTTTCCTCATCAATAATTTCCTTCACTAGGTTGGCCATATGTGTCATGGGATTCACCCTCAATTTCTCATTACAGGTGGCATTGGATAGTCGGCGTATGATTTTCTTCATCAATGACCAATATCGCACCTCCTTTATCAGTAGGTCTGATAATAATCAAAGAATCTTGCATTGACACCTATAATACTGTATTCTCTTCTCTCGTGATATTGTAGAACTGTTTAGATCTTAGAACTTTTGATCTTAGACCATAAATAGTTGATACTCAAGTTAAGAAAGTTGTCAAGCTTTCATCCAATTGCCACTTGATGGTAAGCTGGCTCAGATGGTTGGACATTACTGCAAATCCTAAGCAGGTAGTGAGAATTTGCTGGGAACAACAAAACGATAGTTCTCTTTGGGATGAGTTCATCTCTCATCTCCATAAGATCTTCTAATGCATGTTGAGAGAGGTGAAAGACATAAATGCTGAGGGGACTGTGTTCAAGACCTAAGCAGAGCAGAGGAGGCAGATGCAGCTAAAGAAGTGTGGGTGCCTTGGAAGTTATGAAAAAAATGAGGAAGTGGCTGAAATGAGTTTTTTATGATGGGTTACTGGACTCACTATCCAATACAGAGCAAGCAGAGTAGATACATGGAAGGACTTTGGTGTAGAACCTCTGCTTCTCTGGATCAAGAACTGGCTGCCAGTTAAAGTGTGTTGGGCTTGCTACCTTTTTGATCTCCTTTGGGAGGCGTTGGAGGAAATTTCCGAGTATAAGCTTTCCTGGTCAGCCTAGCTCAGCATGTTACTTCGGCAACCTGCACTCAGAAAAGTGGAGTGAAAATAATTAAATTGATGATTGAGCTTTTGAAGGATAATGCCAAAGAAAAGAATCTCACACTGAGCCTCCGAAATGAACCTTTTTTCACTTTACAGTAAATGGAGATAATGGTCCACATAAACAAAGAACATTTTTCCAAGAAACTGAAGAATTTGGAAGATTTCCTTTTAGCAAGGGAATTTCAACTTGGAATTATTCATCCATATACAGTAAAGATTTTTAATACTGCTACTGTAGTAAAGGTAAGTGTCAGTAACTTCAAGCTGAACTCTATTGTTTCCAGTCAGGTGAATGCAAGGCAAGATTCTTTTAAATGCAGGAAATCATATTTTTAATTTATTTGAACAACTAAAATATACTTACAATCAATTTTAGGAAACATCTCCATCCTTTCTTTCCCACAGCCATGGTAACTTTATTAACTATATATGTCTGCATTTGGTTGCATTGTGGAATGCAAGTAAAATGAAATGAAAAAATGATTCATTTTCTACCTTAAGTAGGCAGTTTTCTGACACATTCATATTTTTTAATTCCTTTCAATAAATGAGAAAATAGTACAGCATTTTGGATTAATCATCCTTTTATTCCTGGCTTCCTCTCAAGTAGAAGTCATAAGTATGGAGGCATTATGGCCTGACTCATTGGTATGAAAATGATTTCTGCGCAGTTTGGTTATACATATAAACCAGTGGTATAATTTAATTATAAATGAATTAATTTGCCTCTCAGTAAAGCATATTAAGGAAGAAGGCCCTTGATGTAGTGGATAAGTTCTCATTTTGAATATTAAAGTATCTGACCTGGTTTAATATTACAGTACTTTAACCAAACTTCCCCAATTTACACTTGTTTTATAGAAACGCTCGAGTTTTGAGTAAACGTAAAACACTTTATCCAGGATTTAAGGGGAAGCAGATTATGAAACAAAGGCATTGCTAGTGATTGGGTTGCTCCGGCACTCATGACTACTGATTGTGCCTTTAACTTGTATTGACGTTATTATTCTAGAGCCCCGTAAATCCCATTTTATAGCTTTGGTTGATTTCTCCTAATGTAGTCTTTACATTTTGTGTTAATTAATGCCTTTTTTGAACTTGTATAGTGTGTTCAGTTGGTCCCATATGTGTAGCACAGTGCAGATTTAGATACTGTTCTTAATCATCTTCAATTGTTCACTTCATGTTAGTTTGTTTTCAGTTATATTTCCATTTACCATAGGCTATCCTAAAATATTTAATACTTACCATTTGCTTATAGTGCTCTAGTCTCAGCCCTATTATATTATTCATTGCTCTTCTAATATATTTGGTTGCTTGCAATGTATTGTATCAGTGTGCCAGAATGCTCTCTTTACAGAGTTTGCTGACCTTCCATGCGTCTGAGTAGGTTTTACTCCCATATCTTCAAGGATGTGCAGGTTTGGTTAACTTCTGACTCCAAGTCGGTCCCTTCTGTATTTTTTTTTCCCTACAAAGGACTAGTACCCTGGCCAGGGCCGTTCTTCCCAAACAAATGCTCCGGCCCCCTGAAACCTGAATTGGATTAAGCAGCTTTGAGAATGTTATGTTATGCTAGAATTGGTTTAAGAAGTATGACTCAACTTGTTTTTTTAAAGCAGCCTTTTTCTCATAGTTAACTCAGAGCTGAATCAACTCTTGTGTACAGTATACCACATCGATGTCTAGGGAGATGATACATCATCCATTCATATCCCAATTTTTGAACAAGCATTTTTGTTTTGTGAAACTAATGGGAGCCAGAGCCTGTCCTGGCCAGGTTACAACTTTACAGTCAGTGCTACCATGACAGGACAACCAAATTATTAGAGCGTTTGTTCAGTCATACTAAGCAAATTAATTTAGTCACTTGGACAAAGGAAAATAAGGAAACACCACACAGCCAGTGACCAGTAAGAGATTCCCGAGACAAAATCCTCTGAGCCATGAGGCACCAGAATGAATCACCACATCATTGTGCCACCCTGAATTTAAAGTGCACATACAGTATGTATCTTTAAAGATACTTTTCAGAAGTTTATATTATGATGTTTTTGTTGTACTTGTACACTAAATCAAAAATATTATAAGAAAAAGGCTGAACGACAGGAAAAATTTCTGTTATTTCACATTAACATAAACAATTATTGATTTAGGCTCTTTCCACAATGCAATTGAATCTAACTAGTTTTTAACATTTCTACTTCTAAGTAAGCTGCTCATAAAAAAAAAAAAAAAGTAAATAAAAATTAGCCAGAGTTTGGCCTCCCCATGTCATTAGGCAGATGGCTTTGCCATAGTTCCAATAAAACACACGTTGTGTTAAAATGCCCAGTTAGCATCTGCTTTGCTATTTTTAATCAATCAAGGTTGTGTACTATTGGAAAATGTGTCTCTTTAACGGCTGTGTTCTCTTAAGCCCTATTCATGTTAATATTTGAAAGCAGCAAACCCTAAACGCAGTCATTTTAATCCAAGGCATATGCAGGCTTCCTTCCAATATAAACAGGAACACCAAACCCTATGACATTATTTGTATACTTGCTTAAGAAACCATTCCCCTTTTGCTCAGTCATACGCCTTTTGCTCAGGCTATGATTAGTTCACATAGTATTTCTAAGAAATCCTTTCTTTTGGCTCATGGAATTCAGCTGACCACAGGAAGTAGCTGAGAGGTTTCCAGCCTGACCGTATCAGCCGTCTCACCACAAGTACTTCCTATTACGGCTGAAGCCTTTCCAATAGCTCAGGGCCTCTGATGCAGAGGTAAATCAGCAGGGTTTTGTTAGGACTTTAAGAAAAGTTAGCTAAAAAATAATTATAATAATAAAAAACATACTAATGCTTATTATTTAATAAACTAAAGTATCCAATAATAATAATTTCAATTGTTTTTCTTTTGCACTGATTTTACTTTTCCATAAGGCTACTAAATTTTATTGTGATCCTTGGCCTTTTATTTCAATAGTCTGAGCAGTTATGTATTTTTCAGTTTAATGCTTCATACTCTACTGGGCATTGTCTTAGGTATGCCCCCAGAATATTAAGAATTCTTTAGTATGTAGACTCAATAGAATTCTGAAGGATGGGAAAAGGATGCCACTTGTGTCAACTCCAATATGTCCCATCACTCTCAACAATTAGCTGGTGGTGGATTCTGGTCTGAACAGCTCATTCTTTTTCACTCCACAGGTGTTTGATTGGAATGAGGTCTGGTGAGACTGAATTGATTGCCATATTCCTGGAAACTCAATTGACTGTGCATTCCTCTGGACATTCCAGCGCTTTATTAGTTTTTGTGGCAGCTAGAAAAAATCCACTCAGGGATGCGGATACTTCTGCCATGAAGGGATGTCCTTAATTTTCTGTGGTGTTTTGTAGCATTCAAATGATACTCTGATCATTTCAAAGGACCCAATGGTTGTTACAAGAAGTCACCCTATGACAATGTAATGCTACCACAAAAGTGCATTGTTGACAAAGCAAAGACTGAATTCCTGGTCTTGTGGGATTTACTCTTATCAGTGTAATTCATCAGGAAATGGAATTCATCACACCAGATTATGGTTTTCTCCAAGAGTTTATGTTGCTTAGTGTACGATGACTATGACGTCTTTTTTTTTCTTTGTTGAGAGGAGTATAACTTTATTTGTTTATTGGTTACCGTGTAAAAGTACTGCATGTTGTGTTTTCTGCAATGCCTCTTTTAGTACAAATGTTGTGCTCACCTCATAGTTATCTGATTGCGGCCTGTCTATTACTCTATGGCAGACTCGCTCATCAATCGTCTATTTCAGTCACTTCATGAGTCACTGTTCTGCACTATCCACTATTCTATACTCTGATACTGTTCTGCTAGTTTTAAATCCAGAATTGATCTACTGGACACTCAATGCAATTCTCTAGAATGGTCTTCCAGCAAGGCTAGAACATGGCAATTGGACCAGGACATATATTCAGGAAACTTGATACATCCATACCAAAAGTCATGGAAAACAATTACCAGTACCAATGTGCTAAAGCGTGAACAAAGTAAAATGGCTAACAGATAGAAGTCTGTAAGTAAAAGACAAATCATGAATGAAACTGGAAGAAGATCTGGTACAAAGGAAAAGCCAGAACAAGTTGACTACTGCAAGCACATACACTGAAGTTGTTTAAGGTTTGAATCCTTAATCTTGGATCCTACATTGAAATGTGGAACATTAATGATGGGGTACATAGTAAGGCCCTAGCCAAAGCACACTACGTCTTGTGAACACATCCATTGTATGTTGAAGCTTACAGAATAGTGACATGGTAAAATTAATGAAATTCTATGCATTGTAATCAAATTAACAATGCAAAACACCTATGTATTAATATTCTCTGATGTATAAATCCCCCAAGAAACCACAACAGAGCAGCAGAAAAAAAATAACTTGAAGCAAAAAAAAATTAACAAAATGTCTCGATGTGAGATTCAGTTACAACTCGCCTAAACCATCAAGTTTTGACCCCGCTCTCCCAGTTCTTCAATATGACTTTCAGGTATGGCTCGCATGAATTTCCAAGAGGGCCTCACCCATTCTTTGATATGACTTTCAGGTAAGTCTCTGCATGAATTCTCAATGTGGACTCCCTACCCCTCCGTTCTTCAATATGACATCCATATACAACTCACGTGTATCTACAATGGTGAACCCCACCCACTTATTCAGGTACAATTCACGCAGATCTCTAGAAACTGCTCTGCAATAATATGTATAGCAACTGCCTTCAAGACTCTATGGTTTGGATGCAACATTTTCACTTTTACCTAGTGCAGCAAAAAAAACAAGAGCTAGCCCTGACTGAATGCAAATGTCTACCCATTTAAATTATACTTTCTGCACAAATGATGCGGATACGGATGGGAATGTCAATTCTGTAGGAAGAGCAGGTGCCACTCAGCGTACAGTACAGTGCTATAATTTACAAATGAGAGTCTTTAGTCAAAAATGGCAGAGGCAATGTGGTTTAGTGGCTATGTCTTTGGTCTGCAAACAACAATTGTGAATGTTTAAATGCAACATCTTACTGTCTGTTAAACTTGCAGCAAATCATTTAATTCCTTGCTTGTCCAAATTTACTTTAGCTCAACACCTGGATGGCAAAGTAGCATTGTGTTAAGCACAGAAATTCACTTCATGAGAATGAAGTGTATTTGATACTAGTTCCATTAACGCAGAAACATCAAAGATGGTCTAGCAGTATTGCACTTAGTATATCAAATTAGTGCAGCAGATATACATAAGTATTTAGTATGCAAATATAATTATCAAATTAATAAACATGTGACATATAAGTAAACTTAGCTGTTACATAGTCATAACACAAAACAATTATGGGAGGAAACTCAAGTGATGAAATACAATAGGAGATGGAGTATTCATCATAGGGTTATTCATCATAGGTTAGCTAGACAAGCAAAGATGTCTTGACAGCGTCATGTTGCAGGGTGAGCTGGTTGCAAGTTTGTTGATATGATATTGAATACTATAATATTGCTTGATAGACAACAAGGATTAGTATTGTCTGAGAAAGTGTTTTCAGAACAGCATCTCTAATAAGAATTGCTCTGTATGGATAAGAACACAGAGCATGGTAATGAACTGGACTATTCTATTCCAGTTAGGCAAGGCCTTGTGGTCTGCTATAAACCAGTTGACATATCAGATTGTGACAAACCTTGTCAGTGCATCTATATTAAAACATGTTATGTATGTGTGTGTGAGCCAAATGCGACATTGACAGAGTCAGGCAGGATATTTACATGTGCTTTTGTATCTAATCTACCGTGTTGAGGATTCTATAATAATAAAATGTAGTAAAATGTTTATAGTTCAATAGATTAAGATGTACCTTTTCCATTTTTTATACTTTATTAGAAATGACAGAATTACAATTTGATATATAAACTGCTCAAAAAATTAAAGGAACACTTTGAAAACACATCAGATCTCAATGGGAAATAAAATCCTGATCTCTATCTATATTGATATGGAATGGATAATGTGTTCAGAACGAAAGGATGCTACATCATTTGATGGAGATTAAAATTTTCAACCTACAGAGGGCTGAATTCAAAGTCACCCCAAAAATCAAAGTGAAAAAATGATGCTGCAGGCTAGTCCATTTTGCCGAAATTTCATTGCAGGGACTCAAAATCGTATTCAGTAGTTTGTATGGCCCCCCACGTCCTTGTATGCGTGCCTGACAACGTCGGGACATGCTCCTAATAAGACGATGGATGGTATCCTGGAGGATCTCCACCCAGATCTGGACCAGGGCATCACTGAGCTCCTCAACAGTCTGAGGTGCAACCTGGCGGCGTCGGGTGAACTGAAACATAACGTCCCAGAGGTATTCTATTGGATTTAGGTCAGGCGAGCGTGGGGGCCAGTCAATGGTATCAATTACTTCATCCTCCAGGAACTGCATGCTTACTCTCGCCACATGAGGCCGGGCATTGTCGTGCACCAGGAGGAACCCAGGACCCACTGCACCAGCATAGGGTCTGACAGTGTGTCCAAGGATTTCATCCCAATACCTAATGGCAGTCAAGGTGCCATTGTCTAGCATGTAGAGGTCTGTGTGTCCATCCATGGATATGCCTCCCCAGACCATCACTGATGCACCACCAGAGGTCATGCTGAACGATGTTACTGGCAGCATAACATTCTCCATGGCTTCTCCAGACCCTTTCACGTCTGTCACATGTGCTCAGGGTGAACCTACTCTCATCTGTGAAAAGCACAGGGTGCCAGTGGTGAACCTGCCAATTTTGGTATTCCATGAAAAATGCCAATTGAGCTCCATGGTACTGGGCAGTGAGCACAGGGCCTACTAGAGGATGTCGGGCCCTCAGAACACCCTCATTAAGTCTGTTTCTGATTGTTTGGTCAGAGACATTCACACCAATGGCCTGCTGGAGGTCATTTTGTAGGGCTCTGGCAGTGCTCATCCTGTTCCTCCTTGCTCAAAGGAGCAGATATCGGTCCTGCTGAAGGGTTAAGGACCTTCTACTGCCCTGTCCAGCTCTCCTAGTATAACTGCCTGTCTCCTGGAATCTCCTCCATGCCCTTGAGACTGTGCTGGGAGACACAGCAAACCTTCTGGCAATGGTACGTATTGATAAGCCATCCTGGAGAAGTAGGAGTCTCTGTGCAACCTCTGTAGGGTTCAGGTATCGCCTCATGCAACCAGTAGTGACACTGACTGTAGCCAAATGTAAAACTAGTGAAAAAACAGTCAGAAAAGATGAGGAGGGAAAAATGTCAGTGGCCTCCACCTGTTAAACCATTCCTGTTTTGGGGGTTGTCTCATTGTTGCCCCTCTAGTGCACCTGTTGTTAATTTCATTAACTGCTAAGCAGCTGAAACTGATTAACAACCCCCTCTGCTACTTAACTGACCAGATCAATAGCCCAGAAGTTTCATTGACTTGATGCTATACTCTGATTAAAGAGTGTCCCTTTCATTTTTTGAACAGTATATACAGTATATATATCCATCCATCCATTTTCCAACCCGCTGAATCCGAACACAGGGTCACGGGGGTCTGCTGGAGCCAATCCCAGCCAACACAGGGCACAAGGCAGGGAACCAATCCTGGGCAGGGTGCCAACCCACCGCAGGACACACACAAACACACCCACACACCAAGCACACACTAGGGCCAATTTAGAATCACCAATCCACCTAACCTGCATGTCTTTGGACTGTGGGAGGAAACCGGAGCGCCCGGAGGAAACCCACGCAGACACGGGGAGAACATGCAAACTCCACGCAGGGTGGACCCGGGAGGCGAACCCGGGTCTCCTAACTGCGAGGCAGCAGCACTACCACTGCGCCACCATGCCGCCCAGTATATATATATATATATATATATATATGAATGGAAGAGAATATATATATATATATATATATATATATATATATATATATATATATATATATATATATATATATATATATATATATATAAGGGATGACTGTGAAACGGCTTTTCACACAACTTGTCAGTTCTGCACAATTCTGCATGCTGTGCCCTGTATGCCTGCAGCTAATTACATAGCAGCTACATTTTGTCTCGCTCTGCCTTAAAAGCACCAGGCAAACAAAACTATGACTAGCAATGAAGGACTAAAAGGCCTGGTCTTGTCAAAAAATCATTTAATGTTCTTTTGAATGAAAGCAAAAGTATTACTACAGTTTATCTGTACACAGTACACAGACTTACATGTTGCCTGTCAGACTGAGAGCAAACATGTCATTGTAAGTTAGTCAGAAGAGTACATTAAACATTAGCTGAAAGCCTTATACAGTATGAATATTGGTCACCCCATTGGCAATACATTCTGAGTACTGAATATGCAGTCTATCCTGAAAATTGTACAACTAATTTGAACAAAAGGCGCATAGGTTAAATTTCTCAACCTAGAAATCTGAAGCCCAAACCTGAAATGCTAGAATTCTGTACTGGGATTTTAGAAGTGCCTAAAACAGAATTCTGGAACATTTATGGGTGTTTCATTTTTATAAACATTGTGATCTTATGAGGACAGTCATGACATGTCCCCAACCTAGAAAAAAAAGGCAGGTGTAACCAAAGGTTGCAAAATAGTTTTATTATGCAAAATAAGACACAAGGACTTATACAAAGCATCATATAAATAAACAACAACACATGCACTACAGCCTCATCTAGCCTAGCTAGATTGGCTTTATCCCCTAACTAGCAGAGGAGGTGCCTAATAGATTTTCTAATTCAAATTCTAATTCAAAAAGGTGACCAAAACCTTCCTTGATCACTTTCTACCTCTATTTTACTGGTGACTCTTCCATGTACCAGTTGGACGTTTACCTCCCAGCCATCTGAATTCAACTCTTTATTACCTAAGAACAGAAGGACTGTTTATTCTCAGCCCTGAACAATTTTTGTGGCCTGCATGAGACCATTTCTGGCATCAGGATTGCACTGTAAAACTACAATACCCAGGCACCCTTGCAAGGTTTTGCTTCACGCAAATATTATGCAGGGTTCATGTGCTATGGGACATGTGAAACCCCTACAGAGTTGAAATACAAAGAACGGCCTACAATGGAGAAAAGGGTAAGCAGTAAACTGGCAGAGGTTTAAATTTAAAGTTTAGGTTAGCAAAAACTGAAAAAAAAGGAAATTTCAGAATACAGTACACCCCCGAAATTCGTGGGGGTTACGTTCCTAGAGCACCCATGAATTGTTAAAAACTGCGAATTATGGATGTGGTTAAAGAGAAAAGTCAAGCAAAAATGACACCTTTTATTGGGAAAAGCCAAGCAAAATGACACCTTTTATTGGCTAACTAAAAAGATTACAATATGCAAGCTTTCGAGGCAACTCAGGTCCCTTCTTCAGGCAAGATGTAATACAGAAACTGGAGTTCCCTGTGTTTATATATACACTCTAGGACAAGAAACAACATTGGTAAATATTTAAATGAGAAATTTTAAATGTAAAAAATTAATAGACTCATTCAGGTTAGGGTTAATTTAACAAGAGAGAAAAGAACAATGTATGGTCAAGATCTCTGGATAAGATAACTGTCCAACAAAGTCTTTTGAAGTTTGTAATGAGTTTTTTCAAAACAATGTGGGTCTGTAGACAGGTTGTCTGTCATTCTGAGAGATGTAAACAATCCTCATATCTGGCCATAAAACTCTTGTCTTTATTCAATCCATGTTGTAAAGTATTACATTTTAGCATGAGTTTAACTTCCCATTCTTTTCTCTCTTGCTGTGTTTTGAAGTTGCCCATAAGCACTGTGACTTTAAAGTCCTTCTCACAGTGTCTATGGCTGTTGAAGTGGGCCGCCACAGGAACATCTGTGTTGGATTGTTTAATGTCTGTGTAAATTCATTCTCTGGCGGAGTGTTTGTCCAGTTTCTCCCACGTAGAGTGCAGTGTCAGGACATTTCATGCAGAAAATTAGGTAGACTACATTAGATGATCTGCAGGAAAATGATCCCTTGATGTGATGTTCAAGTCGGCAGTGTGGTAGAACTATACGGTCTGTATCATAGATGTGGGCACATGTTTTGCATCTTTTCTGTAGGCATGGAGATGTGCCATTTTCTGTTGGTTCACTTAGGGAGCCTCGGACAATTAATTGTTGAAGGTTTGGTGGTTGTCTGTATGCCAGGAGGGGAGGTTCAGGAAATAAATTTTTCAGTGTTTGGTCATTGTTTAGTATTGGCTGAAGATCTTTTATAATTTTTCGAAGTGTTTCAAGATGTGGGTTGTAGGTGTTTTTATATTCCAGAAGGTTGTTTCTGGGTATGGCAGTAGCTCTTCTTATTTGAGTGTCTGTTGTTTTGGGGGTGTAACCTTGTCTGATGAAATCTTGTCTGAGCTCCTGCAGTTGTTGATCCCGGTCTGTCGGGTCTGAGCAAATACGATTGTCAGTTACAACAACCCCACCAATAAATCCACATGGACACCAGAAGCTGGCAGAAACTCTACCCTGGATAATTACATAGACTGCTTCCGACAGAGAGTGAAAACAGGAATCTTAAACAGGCAACAAAATCGGATAGAAAACATTAATAGGGATGAGCGGAGAGCCATACATTCACTAAGGGAAAATACAGAAATCAGTATCAAACCAGCAGACAAAGGGGGTGCTTTAGTCAGGGTCGGTCTTAGGCCACTGCAACCTATGCGGCCGCAGTGGGCCCCGCACTTTCATAGGCCCCGCGCTAATTCTAGGTGTAAATTATTAAATTAAACCATTATAACTTATAATCATGTATAGGTCAGCGTGTTTATTCTGTTTTTATGTTTTTACAGTGTTTTATCTATTACGTCGTTGTTTCAAGTGATTACGACAAGTAAATAAAATTGAAAAAAAATTGTAGCTGCTCGGGTGCTTTATCTCTAAACTCGTCATTTAGGGGAACTTGGGGTAAGATGAAACAGACACCGTTCTTAACCTTATGATGGCTCAGCTCAGTGAAACCAATCAAATAGGAGGAGCTATTTATGGAGATGATGTTATCGATTTTTTGGATGAATAGTTTGAAATTTACCAGCAGTGGTTTAAATTTTCTCTTTTCTGCCAGACGAAGATTTTTTCACCGGTGAGTAAAGCTTGTTCCTCAGAAACAAGCGTTGTATAAAATTCGAAGATCCTGTACATTGATAACCCACCCTATGTTAACAGTCAGCCATAGAATCATCGTCACGTTAACTTGTATCTTTATACAATTTGTTTTATGAATAGTCTCTCATTTCAAATGTTTAAGATAGTTTTACAAAATAAAATAATGTAATTCGTCTACCCAAACGATTGTTTCATCTTACCCGTAGTAGGGGTAAGATAAAAAAAATTTTTTTCACAAACACTTGCTCAAAACGTACCGATTCATCCCTAAGCAACAAGCGCATGCATATGCAGATCATTAAGAATAATTTGACTGAAAATTACTGGTAAAAAGCAAAAAATGTGGATTTGACAAGGAATTTTAAAAAGTGGTTCATCTTACCTCAAGTTCCCCTAAATTGGTAGACTTAAGGTATTTTTTTAAATTTTATTTACTCGTAATCAAATGCAAACGTGACATAATCAAATGCAAATTGTCGTTCAAACGTTAAATCACGTAATCAAATGCAATAACGACGTACAGTAATAAATCAGTAAATACTTTATTTTGTTCATTTTTCATTTTTTTAACTGTGGCATCTGGTGAAAGAAGCTTCTCGCGCCTCAAACTAATCAAGAATTACTTGAGGTCAACAATTCACGAAGATAGATTGAACAATTTGGCAATTCTTGCTATTGAGCGTGATCTATGTAGGAAACAAAATTTTGATGATATACTGTATGACTTCGCTACACGCAAGGCTCGTAAAGTAAAGTTAATTTGATCGTGATTTTGTACTTAGTAAAGAATGAATAAAATGCAAAGACGAATTTATTTTCTAATACAAAATCTTAATTTTCACTTATTATCCTTATCCCTACCCCGACTGGGCCCCGCGCAATCCGTTTCGCATAGGGCCCCGCAATTGTTAGGGCCGGCCCTGGCTTTAGTCATCATGAACACTTCAGATTATATACAGGAGGCACAAAGACAATTGTCCAATACTATGCATTATTACAAACTGCAAGAAGACCCAACAGATCTCTACAAAAAGGAACTAAAAAAAATAGTAAGTAGCTTTCCTCTTGACATCAGGGATCATGTAAACAGTTTAATTCCTGAGAATCCCAAATGGGTTACTTCTACATGCTTCCTAAAATCCACAAAGAAGGGAACCCAGGAAGGCCTTTAATCTCACAAATTGGCTCCCTTACAGAAAATGTTTCAGGTTGGGTGGAGCACATCCTTAAACCCCTCACCCGTAATACAACCAGCTACATCCAGGACACCACTGACTTCTTAAAAAAACTGTCTGCTTTAGGCCCCTTACCTGAGGGAACCTTACTGGCCACAATGGATGTTGAGGCACTTTACACTAACATTCCCCCATGATGATGGCATATTGGCATGTGAAATGTACCTCAAACAACATGATTTACCCACAAAGTCAGAAATAGAAATGATAAAATTCACTCTGACACATAATCTATTCTCTTTTGGACAGGATTGCTACTTGCAACAAATGGGGACTGCAATGGGACCTCACTATGCAAATCTTTTTATGGCAAAATTGGAGGAAGATTTCATGTCAATGTGCATCGTAAAACCAATGTTGTATCTCCATTACATAGATGACATCTTCATAATCTGGACTGCCAGTGAGAAGGACCTCCTCCATTTTCAAAATGAATATAATTGTTTTCACCGCAACATAAAGCTGAAGCTGAATTACTCAAAAACAGAAGTCAGCTTCCTTGACACCACCGTTCAACTGACAGACAACACCCTTGTAACTCCTATTTTTCACAAACCGACAGACAGACGGACCTACCTGAAAAGTGATAGCTTCCACCCCAAGCATATAAGGCGCTCCATTATTTTCAGCCAAGCAATACGGTACAATCATATTTGCTCAGACCCGACAGACCGGAATCAACAACTGCAGGAGCTCAGACAAGATTTCATCAGACAAGGTTACACCCCCAAAACAACAGACACTCAAATAAGAAGAGCTACTGCCATACCCAGAGACAACCTTCTGGAATATAAAAACAAAGACAACAAGGATCGCATCCCCCTTGTTGTCACCTACAACCCACATCTTGAAACACTTCGAAAAATTATAAAAGAACTTCAACCAATACTAAACAATGACCAAACACTGAAAAATGTATTTCCTGAACCTCCCCTCCTGGCATACAGACAACCACCAAACCTTCAACAATTAATTGTCCGAGGCTCCCTAAGTGAACCAACAGAAAATGGCACATCTCCATGCCTACAGAAAAGATGCAAAACATGTGCCCACATCTATGATACAGACCGTATAGTTCTACCACACTGCCTACTTGAACATCACATAAAGGGATCATTTTCCTGCAGATCATCTAATGTGGTCTACCTAATTTTCTGCATGAAATGTCCTGACACTGCACTCTATGTGGGAGAAACTGGACAAACACTCCGCCAGAGAATGAATTTATATAGGTTCCACATTAAACATGGCAACACGGATGTTCCTGTACCGGCCCACTTCAACAGCCATGGACACTGTGAGAGGGACTTTAAAGTCACAGTCCTTATGGGCAACTTCAAAACACAGCAAGAGAGAAAAGAATGGGAAGTTAAACTCATGCTAAAATGTAATACTTTACAACATGGATTGAATAAAGACAAGAGTTTTATGGCCAGATATGAGGATTGTTTACATCTCTCAGAATGACAGACAACCTGTCTACAGACCCACATTGTTTTGAAAAAACTCATTACAAACTTCAAAAGACTTTGTTGGACAGTTATCTTATCCAGAGATCTTGACAATACATTGTTTTTTTCTCTCTTGTTAAATTAACCCTAGCCTGAATGAATCTATTAATTTTTTACATTTAAAATTTCTCATTTAAAGATTTACCAATGTTGTTTCTTGTCCTAGAGTGTGTATATAAACATAGGAAACTTCAGTTTCTGTATTACATCTTGCCTGAAGAAGGGGCCTGAGTTGCCTCGAAAGCTTGCATATTGTAATCTTTTTAGTTAGCCAATAAAAGGTGTCATTTTGCTTGGCTTTTCTCTACATTCACAATGGCTAACACGGTACAACACCCTAGTACTACCTTTTATTGGCTAACTAAAAAGATTACAATATGCAAGCTTTCAAGGCAACTCAGGCCCCTTCTACATGCAAAATGTAATACATAAACTGGAGTTCCCTGTGTTTATATACACACTAGGACAAGAAACAACATTGGTAAATCTTTAAGTGAGAAATCTTAAATGTAAAAAATTAATAGACTCCTTCAGGCTAGGGTTCATTTAACAAGAGGGAAGAACAATGTATGGTCAAGATCTTTGGATGTGGTTAAGAAACTGCCTGTTTTTATAGCTTAAATTCTAAATATGTTCCCAAAACACTTTAATTTCATTTCAACCTCAGTTTAATACATTACCTAAAAATAGAATGTAAAGGTAAACCCGTATACTGTACAGTACTGTACTGATATGTCACCCGCAGTGCTAGAATATAAAATACTGATGTTACCGCTATATGTACTGTTTAGAAGGTGCAGGGTGTTTCGACGGCATCTGGGGGCTTTAACCCTTAAACTGCCACATACTTGGGGGTTAATGCATCCCTGGACGCCAAATACTTTTTTGCTGCACTTTAAAATTTCACTTTTTGTGAATTGTGACGTTTACTTAATGGAACACATTTTTTTTCATGCAAAGATCATCACAATTACTGTAACACTGATCATTTTACACACTGCCAATGAACTGTAAAAACTATAAAAAAAACTACTAGAACAATATGTACAAGGTGCAACTGACGGCACTGATGAAATTCAGTAAATCACAGAGCCAACTGCACTTGAACTGGCAGCACGCAAGCACACAGACGTAAACGCTGATGCTGGCAGGCTAGTCTAGTGCAGCGGCTCAATCCCAGAGACTGAGGCTGCAATGCTGCAGGGACTGGCAGTGGTCATGAGCTGGCTGCTCAATGAATGTACGGCACTGACTGATCAGCTCCGGCATGCTGGTAAATTGCACTGGGAACCGACTATAGCCGGTTTCAGCGTTCAATGAATGTACGTCGACGAATATACTCAGCTCCTACTTAATTACTTAAAACCCCTCTGTCTTTCTTAAAGCAGAGTTGGAACAGATTGTGTCACTACACCCTCTCAAGTACTACTTGGAAAATATTCCAGTGATAATGGCAAGAAAACAACAATCAACAAATAAAATGAGGCAGCATTATTACCCATAGAAGTGAAGACTTTCATTGAGAGAAATTACAAAGAAAAAAAATCAAAGTGTCAGTTAGTATGGTGTCCTAAACAATCCAAAAGCAATTGGAAACTGGAAGAAACTCTCACAGGAAGAGGTCTGGCAGACCCAAAGTCACAATCAAATCAGAAGACAAGTTTCCAAGGGTCACCAGCTTATGTGATAGCCACCGCACAGCACAACAGCTTCAAGAACAGCTTAACAGTGGTAAAAAAGGCAAGTCTCAGTTTCTGCTGTGAAGAGGAGGGGCTGGTTTGACAGGGTGAGTGACAGTAAGAAAGCCATTCCTAAAGGACAACATAGGGCCTTGAAATTCGGTCTGTGGACTACTGCAGAATGGACAAAGTCTCCTCTTCACAACAGAAACTGAGACTTGCTTTTTTAACCACTGTTAAGCTGTCACAGTCATTCACAATAATTCTTGGACGTATCAAAGTGTCCATACCAATTTTGTTTCACCAAGAAATGCAAATTTTGGCATTTTGTGTAGATCAAGTAGAAAATCAGCACCAATCTTCTAAAATTCATTTCAACACAATAAAGAGCGAAGGTGAGACATCATAAGTGGCAGCTCTAAAACATCCCATAGCAAGGATTTAGGTACCATGAGGGTATGTCCCATATAATGATGAAAAAGAAAGCAGAAAAGATTAGTGGCAAAATAACAATCAATGACCATATAGGTTGTAGTGATCACAGATGTTCAAATAAATATTATTTTTTTAAAAAGTACACTCTCAGATGCAGCTTCCACAAATGAGCAACAATATCTGGCTTTGAACTTCTTTATATTCTGGCTGAGGCTAAAAGGGCAGAACATCCAGTATGATGGCAAAAGAGGTGGTCATCAGAACTCCTGTGGCTGGTATGTCCTGGAGGTAACAAAGGAGAAACAGTACTCTCTCACATTCGGAGGTGATACTGTATTACCAGTTTTGTCACTGCCTTCTGGTTGTCCCCTACTCGCACATGCCTGACATTAAATACTAGTAATAATTTCGCTGTATTTAGTACATGTGACAATAATGACCCTGTAAACCTATAAGAGAGGGGTATATCATCTTAATTACATTAATAAGCCTATAACCATCTTCAAAGCCCATTGAGTATAAATCCTGCCTTAAAAATTGCAGTTCATGAGGTGAAAACCCCTCTCTAAATCAAGTGACAGAATGGATAGGACAGGGTGGGGGCCATGTCTTTAATATGTAGGAAACTGCAGATGTTATCTGCTGTACGTTGAAACCAGTCTTGTTAGGATGAATTAATTTGTAAATGACCATTTGCAGACTTACACAAGGCACTTTGCCAGCAATGTTCATCAAAGGAATTACATAGAAGTTAGAACAGTCTCTGGGTTTTTATCTTTTAGCAAAACTGAATTAACCGAAGGGTTCAGCGTGGTGGATGAGACAGCAAAGTAAAGTATGTACATAGGTTATGATGCTAGCTGCCTCCAAAAAGCAGAAAGGGACTGAAGAGGCTTGATGTCAGGATCTTGTGGAGTTCATAGAAACTCAGGAAATATAATTGGAGAGTCAAATGAGGTAGCATTTTCTGAAGAGAATTTGGGGATGGACAGAAGAGAGAGAGAGACGATAGGAGTACATGCTGATACAGCACATTGCTGCACCCACCACATGACAAACCAATACAGGGTCCCAGATTTTGACCCAAGTGCAGCCATGCGATGGGTGACACCTCAGCACCACACTAGTTCAGATGGAATGGAACAGTGTGAGGTTTCTTTTATGGTGGCTGGAGTGCCAATTCTGCCACCAACCCCCAGGTTTTTCCCTGCAGGTTGGAGGGCCTACATGCAGGGATAGATGCAGATTAACGTCACACCCAGGACGGAGCGATTGCAGGTTAAGGGCCTTGCTCAAGGGCCCAATGAAGCAGAGTCACATTTGCCGTTTATGGGATTCGAACTGGCAACCTTCCGATTGCTAATGCAAATCCCTAGCCTCAGAGCCACTGCTCTGCCAATGGATGGACAGATTGTCCAAAAGGAAAATTAGTTTCAGAAGGGAAGGAGTTAGATTGTTTTGAGAAAATAATCAAGATCAAACTAAAAATAATATTATTGATCTCCGAAGGGTGGTAAGTTTGTAAGTGAGGTTTTGCAATTTATTTTAATGATTCAGACGGAAGCAGCTATTGGCCTGGGGGTCACACAACCACTGTATTAGCACTCCCCACAGTCCTTATTTCCTTCCTTAACCTATAACCTGAGAATAGTTATCCACAAGGATCATTACATTGTCTATTAAGCTGGAATCCCTGCCAGGACAAATTAAGTTTGACCATTCATCCAGGATGCCACACATCATATTGAATTGTTGGCTTTGCCTGTCATTAAGTTTACAATGTTTATGTACTTCTGTCATTTTACAACGCTTGCTGACAGAAGCCCCTTCTCCTCTCATGCAGTCTCTTAACACCGTCAGCAATTTTTTCATGTTCTTTCTATATGTAATTTTAAGAACAGTTAAAGTCTAGTGCTGATGCCCCCAGATGGATTTTACTACAAACCAAATACTGTCATTTTGTTAATGATGATCTTAGTTAAGATCTGCTTATACCTGTTATGGATTTTACCAAATAGTTAAGAAAGTGTGTGTGTTGTCATGCAATGGGGCCATAATTTAACTGTAAAGGCTGATTCAGTGGCTTTTGGGATAGCTTTGAAGCACACAAGTGCTCTGTTGAATACAGACGGGGACTATGCAGCAGTTATGCTGACTTCAGCTTGCATCCCAATTTCCATAAATACTCTTGGTTGTGAACTCACCGAATTCCACGACTCCTGCTGTTCTTGGCTTCAGGAAGGAGAGACTGGTTTTATTGTGAGACTCATGTTTTATGGACAACCATTTCAATATCACCTCTAGTTGGACCACACATAGCTCCGAAAAGCTGATTTAATTCATTTCCTTCAAACAAACTTCTGCATGATTTTTGTCACCTTTTATTGCTTTAGCATGCTATTGTGATGAAGGCATTTTGCTATAACTTTGGTCTTTTGCAAGCCTCCTATGGTATGCATGGCAGAACCATCTAAGTACATTTTTGAAGTTTAAAAGAGTGTTTTCTTGCAGTGCTGACCAGATGTGATTAATTCAGTCAATGAGATGACTATAGCACCTTTTATACTTAGCACTTTTACAATGTGAGGAGTCATAAGGTGAGCACAAATCACTTTTAAATGTTGCATTTGAATGTAACAGTATTTATAATACTATATCATCTATAGCAGCCTGATAGGGTTTACAGCACTGGCATGGCCAAAAAGCACAAGTGGCATACACTATTCAAGCCGACAGAACCTGATATTGGTCACAATGGTGATAAAAGCAGCGAAGAGCATAACAATACAAAATATAAAAAAGTCATATAGTGTAGGAAAGATAACAGAGATACTGGTCACTGGGTCAACAAAACTTCTTTATCTAAGATACTTTGATCTCTTGTGTGCCTGGTCATTGGCAGGGCTGTGAGGACTTGTGGATGAAGTATGAGCAATGGTGGGAGCGAATGAGCAGATGATGTATGAGCGATGGTGTGAGCGAATGAGCGGATGATGTATGAGCGATGGTGAGAGCGAATGAGCGGATGATGTATGAGCGATGGTGAGAGTGAATGAGCGGATGATGTATGAGCAATGGTGGGAGCGAAAGAGCTAATGATAAGAGATTTTATAGTTATAGGGACATTCAAAACGAAATGTATTTTATTAAAGGCAGTGGGAAAGCATATTTAATATATAAGGTAATGGTACCACCATAGTATCTGAATCCAAAGGGGAGGTGAGCCACCAAAGAATTAAGAGGAAATCTAGAATGGGTTACAGCAATGTTTAAAAAAAAGGCGGAGTGGTGGCTCTGAGGCTAGAGATCTGCACTGGCAATCGGAAGGTTGCCGGTTCGAATCCCGTAAATGCCAGTAGGGACTCTGCTCTGTTGGGCCCTTAAGCAAGGCCCTTAACCTGCAATTGCTGAGCGCTTTGAGTAGTGAGAAAAGCGCTATATAAATGCAAAAAATTATTATTATTAAAACAAGTAAATGCTAGCTGTTATGAGTGGTCTGGTGGACAATGGGGTAACAAAAGGGAATATGCAGTACAGAATGACTATGTAAGACCCTGGAAAAGAGAGGGATGTGTCATATAGGTTGGGCAGCAGGTCAAAATATCTCCTAGGCCACAGAGGGCAGTACACAATTATGATGTGCCAATGGGGCCATGTTGCCCTTTAAAAAGTTAGATTAAGGACGGCTGGCTGGAATTAATATGTTTACTTCCTGGTTCATTATTTAGCAGTATAAATTCCTTGGTGGGAACAGATGAAACTGTATAAACCTTTTAAGAAAGCCAGCCCAAAGGATGCCTTAGAGTTCAGGTCCATTAAGAGCTGCAGATTGCTCAGAAATGCAATGGTGTAAGTGGCTGTCAGAGAGGAATGCGATTTGGTGGAAATCAACCTAGGACTAACCAGAAGAGACCACAGGAGAGGATTTAAAGCCACTGTAGGCCAGGGGTGCATTGAGTAAAGAATGAGGAATTGAGATTTACAAATACTCATCTAGTGGGCAAAAGAACATCCAGGGTCAGGGTTACAGAGGAAGAGAGACATGGAGACAGAGACGCCAGCCCACCCAGTAAACAGGGGCTTGAACCTGTGGAGGTGAGCTTAGAGACGCCATATTGTTTGTTACTTTGTTCAGTGTGCTGTTTATTTTCACCACTGTGGGTACTCACTTATTTAATGCATTCTTTATTGTTGCACATTCTAGTCTTCTTCTTGTTGCTGTTGGTAAGAGTTTTTTTTTTGTTTCAAACAGACTTTTTCAGAGGTACTGTGAGAACAAGTAGACAGTTCAATATTCAGAGTGGCAACTATTTAAACAACTCTGTCTAAGTGGGTGTTGTTCTCCGAAGGACCTTCAGAAAAGCCTAAAAATACACTGCATGGATGCTGGTTAGTGTCTGCTCCAATGTATCCAGTAGTTGTTACACAGTGCCTAGTAGATTATTTCAACTTCTACTACATCATATCTTTTCATGATGCTTGCTACTTTTAAGTTAACCTTCAGGTTCCCATTTTCCAGTCCTAATACGAGCATGTTAGAATATTGAAGGCACTGCACTATGAATACGCTTTAGGAAGGGATGGACTGGGAGCTTTCAGTCACTATGAAGACATCTACAGTTTGAAATCTTTAGCTAACACCAACATTGGAGGAACGCAGAAAAAGCAATTAAAAAGAGATCTGAATAATTTTTAAAAAATGGACAAATGTGCATAATGCAATTTAATACAGGTAAACAGAAATGACACCGACATAAAGAAAGCAAATACTGAGAAAAATTTAGTACTGCACTTAATGTTGGCACTGTCATGACCAGGCTTATGATTTTATTATTTTCCAGTTGTTCCATTGCCCTTAAAACGATTTACAGTGCATCTGGAAAGTTTTCACAGCGCATCACTTTTTCCACATTTTGTTATGTTACAGCCTTATTCCAAAATGGATTAAATTCATTTTTTTCCTCAGAATTCTACACACAACACCCCATAATGACAACGTGAATAAAGTTTACTTGAAATTTTTGCAAATTTATTAAAAATAAAAAAATTGAGAAAGCACGTGTACATAAGTATTCACAGCCTTTGCCGTGAAGCTCGAAATTGAGCTCAGGTGCATCCTGTTTCCCCTGATCATCCTTGAGATGTTTCTGCAGCTTAATTGGAGTCCACCTGTGGTAAATTCAGTTGATTGGACATGATTTGGAAAGGCACACACTTGTCTATGTAAGGTCCCACAGTTGACAGTTCATGTCAGAGCACAAACCAAGCATGAAGTCAAAGGAATTGTCTGTAGACCTCCGAGACAGGATTGTCTCGAGGCACATATCTGGGGAAGGTTACAGAAAAATTTCTGCTGCTTTGAAGGTCCCAATGAGCAGAGTGGCCGCCATCATCCGTAAGTGGAAGAAGTTCGAAACCACCAGGACTCTTCTTAGAGCTGGCCAGCCATCTAAACTGAGCAATCAGGGGAGAAGGGCCTTAGTCAGGGAGGTGACCAAGAACCCGATGGTCACTCGGTCAGAACTCCAGAGGTTCTCTGTGGAGAGAGGAGAACCTTCCAGAAGGACAACCATCTCTGCAGCAATCCACCAATCAGGCCTGTATGGTAGAGTGGCCAGACGGAAGCCACTCCTTACTAAAAGACACATGGCAGCCCGCCTGGAGTTTGCCAAAAGGCACCTGAAGGACTCTTAGACCATGAGAAGGAAAATTCTCTGGTCTGATGAGACAAAGATTGAACTCTTTGGTGTGAATGCCAGGCGTCACGTTTGGAGGAAACCTGGCACCATCCCTACAGTGAAGCATGGTGGTGGAAGCATCATGCTGTGGGGATGTTTTTCAGCGGCAGGAACTGGGAGACTAGTCAGGATAAAGGGAAAGATGACTGCAGCAATGTACAGAGACATCCTGGACGAAAACCTGCTCCAGAGCGCTCTTGACCTCAGACTGGGGCGACGGTTCATCTTTCAGCAGGACAACGACCCTAAGCACACAGCCAAGATATCAAAGGAGTGGCTTCAGGACAACTCTGTGAATGTCCTTGAGTGGCCCAGCCAGAACCCAGACTTGAATCCGATTGAACATCTCTGGAGAGATCTTAAAATGGCTGTGCACCGACGCTTCCCATCCAACTTGATGGAGCTTGAGAGGTGCTGCAAAGAGGAATGGGCGAAACTGGCCAAGGATAGGTGTGCCAAGCTTGTGGCATGATATTCAAAAAGACTTGAGGCTGTAATTGCTGCCAAAGGTGCATCGACAAAGTATTGAGCAAAGGCTGTGAATACTTATGTACATGTGCTTTCTCAGTTTTTTTAATTTTAATAAATTTGCAAAAACCTCAAGTAAACCTTTTTCATGTTGTCATTATGGGGTGTTGTGTGTAGAATTCTGAGGAGAAAAATGAATTTAATCCATTTTGGAATAAGGCTGTAACATAACAAAATGTGGAAAAAGTGATGCGCTGTGAATACTTTCCAGATGAACTGTAAGTATAGTTCTTGGGTGTACTGACTTCAGAAAAAATCTGAAAAAAAAGATGTAGTCAGTAAACAAAGAAAAAATGAATATCAAAGAGAAAAAAGACAAAGACAGAAATGCAAAAGTTCAGTGCCAAGTCTATACTAAAAATTATCAAAATAAAGCACAAAGTTCACAATAAATTTATCCATTGTCAAATGGAGTGAGGCTACGCCAGGTGACCTTTATGATGATGTCACTTTCGCTCAACCTCAGTGCCTCATGGGAAAAATTCTCATGACAACTCAGAAGAAAAACAAAATGCCATTGAATAAATAATTAACTGCAAAATAAAGACTAAATTAAAAAATAAAACAAAAGGAAGAAAATTCTCTAAATAAGAAAATGCCAGAAAAACATATGCAGATTATTTTTTAGTTTCAGGAAAGCCTGAGAAGAACCAGATACATAAAAGTATTAAAACACTGGGGTTGTGAAGGTCAAAAAATGAATTAGTAATATTAATTTTTTGTTCCTATGTAATTTAATGAGTGTTGGCTATAATTCACATTCTGTTTGGTGCTATTTTGTTTTCATTGTGGGTGCTGCCATTGTGGGATAATTTTGTTGGTGGTTGTTGTGCTGTTACTAGTCTTGAAGACAGGGAGGGAGTGTGTGACGCATGACATCATTACTGCAATGGGATAAAGGTCAACATCTTACCATTTCTGATCAGCCAAGATTTGGATTCACAAATAAAACACCTTTAGCATCTTTCTTATTGATGGTTTCTGAATTACTGGATACAATAACTTTTTCTGCCCACTGACTACAAATTACTTCTCATTTTTTTTTTTGTTAACAATCCGGACAATCATTACTTCCTGATTTTTGTTTATTTAAATATAAGACTCCTTGGTTACAACTCCTGCTTAAATTTTGATCTGTCAGTGTCATTTTCTGATTCCATACTGTCTCTCTGAACTACTCTTGCCCTGTGTACACAGTAGAGACACAAGAAACTCTTCCTCCAGGCAATGTAAAATAAACAATTAAGGAGGTAAATTAAATGTTAGGTTATATTATAATAATAATAATAATAATACATTTTATTTATACAAGGCGCCTTTCAGGGAGCTCAAGGACACCGAACAACAATAAATAAATAAATAAATAAATAAATAAATAAAAAAAAGACACAATTATAAAAAACTTAAAACATCAGAAAATCTAGAAATTAAAACCAAACAAAACCATTATAATCAGGATGAAAAAGAAAAAGCCATTTTAAACAGATGCGTTTTAAGTTTACATTTGAAGGATGAATATGATTTGATATTTCGGAGATCCGCAGGCAATGAATTCCAGAGCTTGGGAGCAGAACGACTGAAAGCTCTGCTCCCCATGGTGGTTAAACGGGCGGGAGGGACAGTCAGATGGGTGGAGGAAGAGGATCTAAGATTACGGGATGGAATGGTAACATGAAGAAGGTCAGGCAGATATGGAGGGGCGAGGTTATGGATGGCCTTAAATGTTAATAGTAGAATCTTAAAATCAATACGAAACTTAATCGGGAGCCAATGAACCTGCTGCAAGACCGGAGTAATATGGTGAATAGATGGGATTTGAGTGATGATACGTGCTGCAGAATTCTGGACTAACTGAAGCTTATGAAGAGATTTATTCGGGAGACCAAAGAGGAGTGAATTGCAGTAGTCCAGCCGAGAAGTGACAAGACTATGAACAAGAATGGCAGTAGTATGAGGAGTGAGGGAGGGGCGAATGCGATTAATATTACGTAGGTGGAAGTAAGCAGACCGGGTGATGTTATTAATGTGACATTGGAAAGATAGAGTACTGTCGAGGATGACACCCAGACTCTTGACCTGAGATGATGGGGAAACAACAGAGTTATCAATAATAAGAGAAAGATTATTGGTTTTGGATAATGATGATTTTGAACCAATGAGGAGAACCTCAGTTTTGTCACTGTTTAATTTAAGAAAATTCGAAGAAAACCAGGATTTAATTTCAGCAATGCAGTCAATAAGCGAGGGTGGTGGAAAAGAGGAGGTGGGATTACCAGCAAGGTAGAGCTGGGTGTCATCAGCATAACAGTGAAAATTAATGTTATATTTGCGAAAAATATTGCCAAGGGGAAGAAGGTAAATAATAAAAAGAAGAGGCCCCAGGACAGAGCCCTGGGGCACACCAGAAGTAACAGCGGTGGGTTGGGATGTGAAGGTTTTAAGTTGTATGAACTGAGTGCGGCCTAAGAGGTAGGATCTAAACCAATCAAGTGGAGTGTGGGTAATGCCAATCAGAGATAATCTATTAAGGAGAGTGGTATGACAAATAGTATCAAAGGCCGCACTCAGATCAAGGAGGATGAGAATAGTGATTAGACCAGAATCAGCAGCCATAAGGAGGTCATTAGTAATTTTAACAAGTGCCGTTTCTGTACTATGAAGGGGGCGAAAGCCAGACTGGAACTTTTCATATAGATTATTGTGAGATAAATGGGTATGAAGTTGGATAGCTACAATTTTTTCAAGAATTTTGGAGATAAAGGGCAAGTTAGAAATGGGGCGAAAATTATTGAAATTAGTAGGATCAGCACCAGGTTTTTTTAGTATTGGGGTTATAGCAGCAGTTTTAAAAGATGAGGGAATAATACCAGTAGTGAGAGAAGAGTGAATGATGGCAGAAATGAGAGGGACTAGAGAGGGGAGGCAGGCTTTAACCAGAACTGTAGGCAGGGGGTCCAGCTGACAAGTAGATGACTTGGATTTGCAGATGAGATCTGAAATTTCAGAGGAAGTGGGAAGCTGGAAAGAAGAGAAAAAGTGAATAGGCGAGTGTAGTTCAGAAGGAATATAGTGAGGATCTGGACCAAGGTGCTGATGTATCTTTTGGATTTTCTCGTTGAAAAAAGACATAAGAGAATTACAGAAAGCAGTTGAGTAAAGGTGAGATGGTAAAGAGTCTGGAGGTTGTGTAACATTATTAAGTAAAGAAAACAAAGTCTTGGTGTTACCTGTATTACGAGTAATTAACTGAGTGTAATAATTAGACTTGGTTTGAGCTATACAATCCTTATAATAGAGAAGATGATTTTTATACATCTCTTTGTGGACAAAGAGTCCGGATTTTTTAAACAACCTTTCAAGTTGCCTGCCCTTAGCTTTCAGAAGCCGAAGTTCAGGCGTAAACCAAGGGGCAGAAAAAGAAAAAGAAACAGAACGGGTTTTTAGCGGAGCCAGAGAATTAAGAATACCATTAAGACAGGTGTTATAATATGAGACCAGTTCTATGGGAGTGGATAAATTATAAAAGTCCAGTTGGGAATCAATCCTAGAAGACAGCAAATTCAAGTTAATATTCTTAATGTTGCGAAAGGCTATGAGACGTGGAAGCTTAGGAACAGAAAAGGTAAGTTTGGCATTGAATGAAAGAAGAAAATGGTCGGTTATAGTGAGTTCATCTGCTGTGAGATCAAAAGGAACAACACCAGAGCAGCAGATCAGGTCCAAGATATGTCCTTTACAATGAGTAGGAACATCAGTGTGCTGCTGGTATCCAAAACTCTCCAAGCAAGATAAAAAGTCTCTAGTGAGAGGGATATTGATATTGTCCAGATGTACATTAAAATCCCCCAGCAGAATTATATTTGGAGTAATTACAGATAAATGAGTAAGGAAGGTAACAAGATCGTTCAAAAAATTGTTGTTTGACTTAGGAGGACGGTAGACAGTTGCAATGATGGTAGGAACTGGGCCAGACAGTTGACACACAGTCGATTCAAAAGAGCTAACAGCAGGAGCAGACAACGGCAGGACTTTCCACTTCTCGCGATAAATAATCGCGACACCTCCTCCACGGCCAGAGGCACGGGATTGACAAGTGTAAACAAACCCCGGGGGGGTGCATTCATTAAGTTGTGAAAAGTCTTGAGGTTGCTGCCAAGTCTCAGTTAAACAGAGAAAGTCAAACTTACGGTCAATGAGGAGATCCTGAATGAGATGTCCCTTGCTCGTGAGTGAGCGGATGTTCAGTAGACCAAAGCTGACAATGTTGCTGTCGCATTTGACAGTGGTGTTAGTCGACCGAGCTAAGCTGGCCAACACGCTATGGTCAGCTTTCCTATCTGTGTTGTTTGGAGGGTGCCGAAAATCAGACCAAAAAGAGTTAATTCCTTTTGAGACGTCCGTTCGGAATCTCCGACGAGACCCACGGTGGATGTATCTCCGACGAGGGAGAAGTATGACGTCCGGGTCGAAATACAGCACCGACAGCAGAGGCACAGACTGGAGAAGAGGCAGTCGAAGAAGCTCAGCAGCTGGATACTGGAGGAGGCCAGTCGCAGGTTGGATAACGAGCGACAGAAGACTCCAAACAAGCATTAACCAGGCGATTATCCTACCAGTCCACATTGTAGGTGAGGAGGCCAGAGGCAGCTCAGACGTCCAGAGAATAAGCAGGTAAGTTTCAAACGAAACGGAGGTTAGGCTGAAGCTAAATGCATATACAGCATATACAGCCACACAGAGATGTCAACAAAATGGCAAAAAAAAAAAAAAAAAAATACCCACAAAATCACAGTCTAGTTACCGGCGAGCAGCGGCGACCAGTCCCGCCAGCGTTCACTCAAACCGGAAGCACAGGTTGACAGTTATAGACAACAACAACATTTATTTATATAGCACATTTTCATACAAAAAGTAGCTCAAAGTGCTTTACATAATGAAGTGAAGAAAAATAAAAGACAAAATAAGAAATTAAAATAAGACAACATTAGTTAACATAGAAAGGAGTAAGGTCCGATGGCCAGGGTGGACAGAAAAAACAAAAAAAAACTAGAGAATGCTGAAAACAATGAACAGGTCATTATGTTGACTGTATAATATTGTTTTGTGGCTATAACCAGAATACTGTGTAGAATCAGTCAACACCCTCCAAAAGAGGAATAGAAGCTGTGCAGAGAAGAGAATACATGTGCACTGTTGGTCAAATGCCATGTCCTACCCTGACAGAGTAAAAGAAATAAATCTCCTAAATCTTACACACAGAAGGCTATATAGAGACCAGTCAAGCTCTTCAAGTACTGCCTGATTTAGCAGAATTATTTCTTTAAAATGGGGAATTGCTTAATTGATGATACTAGTGAAAATTATGGGAGGTAAGTTCAAGAAAGAGTCCAGGAAAACATTTCTTTAGACAAAGGGTCAAAAGAATCTAGAAGTGACTACTAAGTTATGTATTTGAAGTGGGATCCTTCACAGCTCATTAAATATATCTGGATAAGGTACATGAAGAACTCAGATATTAGTGATCTAAATGAATTTGATGGATTGGATGTCCTTCACTTGTTTGGCAAAGTTCTCTTATTCTAATCTTCTAGAGTCAGAATCAACTATATCAGCCCTACCATGACTAGGAAACACTTGAACCCTGATTCTTGGCTGGAGTCCTCTGTCCTTCTTTTAGCATGAGTTTTCTGCTAGTAGATGTACTGTTCTCCCATATGTAAGACACCTGCTGTTAGGCCCAATACTGATATAAAACTGGTATTGACTGATTGCAACATGAGGCGAATAGTGAAACAGCCAAGTTTCATTTTGCATAAAGATTTGTGAAATTGGCCCTAAAATTAATTGTCCATGTGATTTCACAATTGCCTTTTGAAGCATGCAAGAGTCTAAATGGAATGGAAGTAAGGCCAGGTAGATTGGAGGTGGATTCAAATTGTTCTATCATGGTGTGGATGGGAGGAGAAATGGAGTAGGAGTTATTTTGAAGGAACAGTATGTCAAGAGTGTTCTGGAGGTGAAAAGAGTGTTAGACAGAGTAATGATTATGAAGCTGGAAATTGGAGGTGTGATGATGAATGTTGTTAATGCATATGCACCGCAAGTTTTTGTGCAATGGGTGAGAAAGAAGATTTTTGGAGTGAGTTGGATGAAGTGATGAACAGTGTACCCAAGGGACAGAAAGTGGTGATTGGAGCAGATTTCAATGGGCATGTTGGTGAAGGGAACATTGGAGACGAGGAGGTGATGGGTAGGTATGGTGTCAAGGAGAGGAATGAAGAAGGTCAGAGGATAGTGGAGTTTGCCAAAAGGATGGACATGGCTGTGGTGAATACATATTTTAAGAAGAGGGAGGAACATAGGGTTACGTACAAGAGTGGAGGAAGATGCACACAGGTAGATTACATCCTATGCAGAAGAGTTGATCTGAAGGAGACTGGAGAATGCAAAGTGGTAGCAGGAGAAATTGTAGTTAAGCAGCATAGAATGGTGGCCTGTAGGACAACGTTGGAGATCAAGAAGAGGAAGAGAGTGAGGGCAGAGCCAAGGATCAAATGATGTAAGTTGAAAAAGGAAGACTGCAAGGTTGAGTTTAGGGAGGAGGTGAGACAGGCACTGGGTGACAGTGAAGAGTTACCAGACAGCTGGGAAACTACAGCAGATGTAGTAAGGGTGACAACAAGAAGGGTGCTTGGTGTGACATCTGGAAAGAGGAAGGAGGAAAAAGAAACCTGGTGGTGGAATGAGGAAATACAGGAGAGTATACAGAGGAAGAGGATGGAAAAGAAGAAGTGGAATAGTCAGAGAGATGCAGAAAGTAGACAAGAGTACAAGGAGATAAGGCGCAAGGTGAAGAGAGAGGTGGCGAAGGCTAAAGAAAAGGTGTATGATAAGTTGTATGAGAGGTTGGACACTAGGGAAGGAGAAAAGGACCTGTACTGATTGTCTAGACAGAGGGACCGAGCTGGGAAAGATGTGCAGCAGGTTAGGGTGATAAAGGATAAAGATGGAAACGTACTCACAAGTGAGGAGAGTGTGTTGAGCAGATGGAAAGAGTACTTTTAGATGCTGATGAATGAAGAGAACAAGAGAGAGAAGAGGTTGGATGATGTGGAGATAGTGAATCAGGAACGGATTAGCAAGGAGGAAGTGAGGACAGCTATGAAGAGGATGAAGAATGGAAAGGCTGTTGGTCCAGATGACATACTATGGAAGCATGGAGGTGTTTAGGAGAGATGGCAGTGGGGTTTTTAACCAGATTGTTTAATGGAATCTTGGAAAGTGAGAGGATGCCTAAGGAGTGAAGAAGAAATGTACTGGTGCCAATATTTAAGAATAAGGGGGATGTGCAGGACTGCAGTAACTACAGGGGAATAAAATTGATGAGCCACAGCATGACAGATCAGTGGAAGATAGGTTAAGAAGTGAGGTGATGATTAGTGAGCAGCAGTATGGTTTCATGCCAAGAAAGAGCACCACAGATGCAATGTTTGCTCTGAGGATGTTGATGGAGAAGTTTACAGAAGGCCAGAAGGAGTTGCATTGCGTCTTTGTGGACCTGGAGAAAGCATATGACAGGGTTCCTCGAGAGGAGCTGTGGTATTGTATGAGGAAGTTGGTGTGTGGCCAAGAAGTACATCAAAGTTGTACAGGATATGTACGAGGGAAGTGTGATAGTGGTGAGGTCTGTGGTAGGAGTAACGGATGCATTCAAGTTGGAGGTGGGATTACATCAGGGATCGGCTCTGAGCCCTTTCTTATTTGCAATGGTGATGGACAGGTTGACAGATGAGATTAGACAGGAGTCCACGTGGAAAATGATGTTTGCTGATGACATTGTGATCTGTAGCGATAGTAGGGAGCAGGTTGAGGAGACCCTGGAGAGGTGGAGATATGCTCTTGAGAGGAGAGGAATGAAGGTCAGTAGGAACAAGACAGAATACATGTGTGTAAATGAGAGGGAGGTCAGTGGAATGGTGAGGAGTTTCACTGTCAGTTCAATTTCACTTGAACTGTCTCACTCATCCCTAACTGTATGTGTTGTGGTGGACGGCCGGGACCCATGCCTGGCCGGGATGCTCCTTTGTCACTAGATCCAGGCGAGCAGCCATGGGAGCCACGCTACGTCCCTCGGAACCTTTGTTGGCAGTCCCCCTGGGTTGCGTCGGGGCCACTTTCGTGGAACACTGGAGCTCTTATTGGTTGGGCTCCGTGGCCTCTGCCAGGGGGAGCTGCATAGCGCTGCACGGCTCAAGGAGCCCGTCTGGGCAGGAGCGCAGCCACACCCAGAAGTGTAGCCAGAAGTAGGTCAACGAGCACCTGCAGCACTTCCGGGTGGGCTATAAGAGGAACCTGCAGCCACCACTCAGGGTGACAGAGTCAGGAGGAGGAGGACGATGAAGCTGCCCTGGGAGGAGTTGAAAGAAGTGTGTGATTTGGGTGATTTTTATTTGTATTTTGGGACTGTGTTGTGCCTGTGGGGTCCATGGGGAAGACGTGCCCCACAGGTGAAGAAGAAATTAAAAGTTCTTTTGTTTATTTTACACGTACCTCCATTGTCAGTCTGTGTCGGGTTGGCACCAACCAAGCCCCAATTTCACAGTGTCCTATGATGTTCTGACCTCTACTTTAGAATTTACTTTCTAACTGGCTGAGTTTTCAATCTTGATAGACTCTGGCTAACTGTTAAAAATGTATTTTCGGATATTGGATATATTATTTCTAAAAAATGTATGTATAAATATATACAATGTAGTAACCACTTGTATGTCTCTTCTTCATAACCAGTTATAAAATATTCATTATATTGTGACTTTTTATCCATTTTTAAACTGCTTTTTAGCTGTAGACAATCAAGGTCGATCTTTGGGTCGTAAAAAACTGGATATTAACCCCACATTAGGCATGAGCTGAATACTAACTTTTAAAAATTAAGTAGTTGACAGTGTTCACTGCAAGTAGCTCAATAAATCAGGCATAATTTCTTTGTGAAATATCTGTATGGTTGTTTAGGATTGGGGATGACTAGTGTGATGGACATTGCCAGTTTCTTTTAAAACACATAACTGTCTAGTGTAAGTGCAAATAGTGCATACGCAAATAATTTATTTATTTAGAATTTTGATGTCATTTGCTGATTATCAATTTATCTATTATTTAGATAGACAGATAGATAGATTTTTTTTTACACCCGCCACTTAATCCAGACTGAACACCATGCCATACATTAACTCACAATCAGATTATTTAGAGTGGCCAGTTAGTCAACCATTCATGTTGGCAGGATCTGGGAGAAGAAAACATTCATGGATGCAGTGCCCCAGGAAGATTTAACTCAGGCTTCTGAAATTGGGAGACAACGGGGCTATCGGTTTTGCCACAGTGCCAGGCCCACATTATCTACTCTTTTACAAGTACATTCCATTTTGCTTTGTTTCAAATGATTGTGCTGTTGTACATTTCAAGAGTCATGGATTAGTTTATATTAATCTGATTGATGGAATATTCCTTAAAACCACAGAACAGGTTTTAATTTATTGCAGTCCAATTTTGCTACAATTACAGATTATTCTGTTAAGTATTTACTGACAAATACAGTAACTTTATACTACTTACTAACTTGTTGTTACTTTAGAATTATAAAACAGTACACTTATGAAATACAGGCTATGGTTATAGATTTTTTTCAGGAATTCTGACATTACAAGTAGGCCAGATACTCAAATTACATATACGTCAATGCAGGCATAAAGTTAATTTTTGACATCTGAGTGACATACAGCCTAACTTTTCAGAAAACTAGTCATATTGTGTTGACAAATGTGTGTGTGAGCAATTGCAGCCATCAATGAATTACAGTTCACAGGCTCAGAATGTGATTCACGAGGTCGTCACTGATTCCTTTTTATTGTTGCTGATATTAGTCAGTCGCACTACATATTTTATTAAGGAAACAGACGCTGACTAGTTTTACAGTTTTTGGCTGTGTTTGGAGGGCAATTCAGGTCTCATACTTCTTCAGGTTATGCAACCTTATTTGCTTAACAATTATTTAATAATCAGCCTTGGTAGATACCACCCGCTTAATATCGTGTAGGTCCCTCTACTGATGCCAAAACAGCTCTGACTTGTCGAAGCATGGACCTCACAATACCTCTGAAGCTGTCCTATGGTATCTGGCACCAAGACATTAGCAGCAGATCCTTTATGTCCTTTCAGTTCAATCAGATTTGTTTTTCCAAAACATCCCACAGATGCTCGATTGGATTGAGATCTGTGGAATTTCAAGTCTAAGTCAAGACTTTGAACATCCTATATGTCTGTTTTAATTTTTGTAAGCATTATAATTCAGTTTGTAACAGGAAATTCGTCAGCAAGAAAATACAGGTATTTCTACCATCCTTGTCCAGAAACACTCAAAAATTCCATAGAAAAAGACATCATATATACATCAATTGTGTAGTGGAAAAGTAGAAAAAAGTTATATTTCTCTAGCCTTAGTTTATTATTGTGATCTCCAGATTTCTTTCTAAGAGATATTGGAATTTCTCCTTAATATACACACAATCAACCACAAAATCGATGTCAAATGAAAATTTGAATTAGTTATCACATATAATAATTTCTGAAAGTATCCCTTAACCATCATATTACTTTAATTCACAGCCTTCATATAACTTAATCGTCTTAAACCAGCTGAATCCAATTCAATGTGATGGGGTGCCAGGGTCTATCCTAGCAGAACTGGGTGAAATGCAGAAAGTCAATTCTGGAGAAGTCACCTGTCCATTACAGGCTCCACTTATATATATACAACAACAATTTAGAATTGCCAATTAATGTAACCTACACATGTTTGGAATGTGGGAGGAAAACCAATGGAAATGCAGGGTAAGCATGCAAACTCAACACAGGAAAAAAAACAGGTGTGGGATTCCCTGGGTTTATGAGACAGCAGCAGTTACTGTTGTACCACTGTGCCATTCCGAAAGCATATCATTTTATATGAAAAGCATTATATTTCTCCTAATGGGAAACCAATATTTTGGGGTATTTATTACAATTCACATGCACTTCACACTTAAGGATTATCTTGAGAGAAGGTGGAATTATTGGGATGATAAAAATTAAAACTTTGAAATCACATCAGTTTTTGATTTGACTCACCGAAATGAGCAAAGTCCCAAATAAGATATACTATTTGTCTCATCTTGATGTCTAGTTATGCAAAACGTCAAGCTTTTTGGGGTTCTCTCTACCTTTGGCCCTCTAGTCCAGAAAAAAAAAAATTTTTAGACCATTTTGGTAAGGAATAAACCAAAATGTGTCATCTGCAGAAATATTCAGAACAACTTGAAAGTACACAACAACTGACCCCATGGTTTCACCCAATATTGGGATACAAGGGTTCAAAGCTACTCCTTTTCACAAAACTTCAAAAACATTAGGATAGATAGATAGATAGATAGATAGATAGATAGATAGATAGATAGATAGATAGATAGATAGATAGATAGATAGATAGATAGATAGATAGATAGATAGATAGATAGATAGATAGATAGATAGATAGATAGATAGATACTTTATTAATCCCAAGGGGAAATTCACATACTCAAGCAGCAGCATACTGATACAAAAAAACAATATTAAATTAAAGAGTAATAAAAATGCAGGTAAAAACAGACAATAACTTTGAATAATGTTAACGTTTACCCCCCCAGGTGGAATTGAAGAGTCACATAGTTTGGGGGAGGAACGATCTCCTCAGTCTGTCAGTGGAGCAGGACATTGACAGCAGTTTGTCGCTGAAGCTGCTCCTCTGTCTGGAGATGACACTGTTCAGTGGAGGAAGTGGATTCTCCATAATTGATAGGAGCCTGCTGAGCGCCCGTCGCTCTGCCACAGATGTCGAACTGTCCAGCTCCATGCCTACAATAGAGCCTGCCTTCCTCACCAGTTTGTCCAGGTGTGAGGCGTCCTTCTTCTTAATGCTGCCTCCCCAGCACACCACCGCGTAGAAGAGGGCGCTCGCCACAACCGTCTGGTAGAACATTTGCAGCATCTTATTGCAGATGTTGAAGGACGCCAGTCTTCTCAGGAAGTATAGCCGGCTCTGTCCTCTCTTGCACAGAGAATCAGTATTGGCAGTCCAGTCTAATTTATCATCCAGCTGCACTCCCAGGTATTTATAGGTCTGCACCATCTGCACACAGTCACCTCTGATGATCACGGGGTCCATGAGGGGTCTGGGACTCCTAAAATCCACCACCAGTTCCTTGGTTTTGCTGGTGTTCAGTTGTAGGTGGTTTGAGTCACACCATTTAACAAAGTCCTTGATGAGGTTCCTATACTCCTCCTCCTGCCCACTCCTGATGCAGCCCACGATAGCAGTGTCATCAGCAAACTTTTGCACGTGGCAGGACTCCGAGTAGTATTGGAAGTCCGATGTATATAGGCTGAACAGGACCGGAAGAAAGTACAGTCCCCTGCGGCGCTCCTGCGCTGCTGACCACAATGTCAGACCTGCAGTTCCTGAGACACACATACTGAGGTCTGTCTGTATGATATTCCACAATCCATGTCTCTAGGTATGAATCTACTCCCATCTCTGTCAGCTTGTCCCTAAGGAGCAGAGGTTGGATGGTGTTGAAGGCGCTAGAGAAATCCAGAAACATAATTCTTACAGCAATAATATGGTATGATATGATAATATAATGGTAATATAGGTATGTAGTCTTGGATGTTGTTTTGTGCTATTTTGAGGTTGCTGATCATTAATATCATATTTGTAATGTTTAATTTTTTTACTGGTGGTCCTACCCCTCTAAGAGCAATACCCAGAAGGTGAAAAATGACAAATTTCATACATAAGCATATGGGGTATCATCTTAGATTATCTCAAGGTAGGCATTTAAAAGAGAGAGAGAGAGAGAAGGAAGCATACTGTATATCTAACCCAAAATGTTTATTTCAATAAATTTATATTTTAAAGGAGTTTTTGAAAACAAAGCAGACAAAAAAGTCATAAAATATCTACCTTGCCAAGGGGAGAGTGAGCAAATGGAAGTGAGAAGAGCCATAAGGGAGCACAAAGCAGCCAATGGAACCAATGGACAAAGAAAACCGGCAGCTAAGAGAACGGGTCAGCTAACGAAGCCTGAAACCTGAAGCCCACAATCATGAAATCCCTGCTGCTTTAGTACTATAGAAGATCATTTCCTGCTTTCACTGAAAGTGAGCCAAGTTTTTCCCTATGATGACATGCTGTTTCCTGTGTCTTCTTTAGGTGTTTATGTTTGCGAATGTAAGCATTAAAGTAACAAGGTAAGTGTGTTTCTTTGTTTTTAGTATTTCATTCATTTTACCTCCAGGGGCTGGACAAAACAACTCCGCTTTAGTAGAAGTACCAATTATTAAAGAATACCCTCCCAAGGAGTAGCTACACCTGCCTGCTTATATCCCCACTAGAAAGCCTTCAGTCTGTGTCTTTTTAAAACCTAGACTATCATCATGTTGTTTTGATGGGGTGTTTCATATGCATGACATATTGGATGAGTGGAGCTTAGCTCTGGCGAGGTGAAGAATTTATTTTAACTGTTAAAGTGAGAATTCTGGATCAGGTTAACAGGTTTCAATTCCACCTCATCAAATTCCCCCCAACCCAACTGCATTGTTGGAACTCTGATAACAGATGCAGTCATTAATATGTTTTTGAAATAATCATTGTCTGAAAGGCTTTAAATGTATCTTACATTATATTTCTTAATTCACTTACATTATTTTCTGAGTTTGGAATAAGCACGACTACAGGTAATGAGGTGATTCTGAATCTCCCATCACTAATTCTGCTGTATCTCAGTGATTTTCTGTTACAAGGCCAGAAAAAGTAAATTGGTCAACATTATGATGATGTCAAGCTACACCAGGAGACACAAAGTGTAAATAGTGTTTTCATGGGAATCACGTTTCCAGCTATATATTTATATTAGTAAGAAAATTGCCTCAGATTCCCCCAACAACATCAAATAGATAGCCAGAGAAGGCAACTCAAAATGCAATGCAGAAAAAATATTTGGATCTGTTTGTGCTGTTTGTGGACTCATTCAATACAGAGCATAAAAGTGCACGTGAACTCAAAAAGCTAATGAAAATCAAAAACTACTGGTTCCACTTAATGCTCCATGTTTGATCGATGCAGCCTGCCCTTAGCTTGTTATAGTGCAATCCTGCGATGTTGCCTTTTGCAGGATTAAGATCTGTTTGCTGTAATAGGTATATTTGTTGTGAAATGAAAATTTAATGTGGGCTTTATTATATTTGTATTGTAATCACACATTGGATCCCCCACTTGCAAAAATCCAGTGCGTCCTTGCTAAATTTATCCTGGCGCAGATTTATTTAGGTATTATAATTTTGAACGCTACTGGCAGATGGCGCAAGGATATTTAAGAGTCCAGTTTTCAGTGTATTTTTATTTAATTCATTAATTTGAAGTTATTAATCTAATTCAAATTCAGATATGTTTCTGCATGGACTCAAAGAATAATGTTTTCTATTAACATAGCATATGAACTCTGACCGAGTGTAATTAGGCAAATTCAGCATTGAAATTACACCTTTTAGCATTTCAGTAAAAAACAGTAGTTTTATCTAAAAGGTTTTCACATTTTTCACCTTTTAAACTTAATTTTTTAACATTTTGGTGTTTTTAGAATAACAATTTATAATTTTAGTAATAATAATTTTAACCCAGCCTTAGGGGATGCACAAACCAGTGTTTTCCGGTTGTTCCAGTCCCAAGGCTGGATAAATGGGGAGGGTTACGTCATGAAGGGCATTTGGTGTAAAATTTGCCAGATCAATATGTGGACAACAATACACATTTCCATAGTAGATCGATTGACGCCTGGGTTAACTATGGCCACCACCATTACTGTTAGCCAACAGGGTGCCAGGGGAAATTGGGCTACTGTTGGCTAATGGAGAAGAAGAGGGGTAGGCATGTCTGAAGGCAGGTCGAGAGGAGGAAGGTTAGGAGAGTGGAGGAAAGTTTAGGAACTTTGAAAGTTGGCAGTTTTACTGGTAAGGAGAAAGAGTGTTAACCAATATGATGGAGAGAAGGAATATTGGCATATTGTGCGTGCAGGAGACCAGGTAGATAGATAGATAGATAGATAGATAGATAGATAGATAGATAGATAGATAGATAGATAGATAGATAGATAGATAGATAGATAGATAGATAGATAGATAGATAGATAGATAGATAGATAGATAGATAGATAGATAGATAGATAGATAGATACTTTATTAATCCCAAGGGGAAAATCACAAAGGTCGTAGGGGAGTAAGGCCAAGTGTATTGCAGGTGGGTTCAAATTGTTCTATCATGGTGTGGATGGGAGGAGAAATGGGGTAGGGGTTATCCTTAAGGAACAGTGTGTTAAGAGTGTTTTGGAGGTGAAAAGAGTATCAGACAGAGTTTTGATTATGAAGCTACAAATTGAAGGTGTGATGATGAATGTTATTAGTGTATATGCCCCGCAATTTGGGATTGCGCTGGATGAGAAAGATTTCTGGAGTGAGTTGGATGAAGTGGCGGAGAGTGTACCGAAGGGAGAGAGAGTGGTGCAGATTTCAATGGACATTTTGTTGAAGGGAACAGAGCGGGTGAGGAGGTGAGGAATGGTAATGGATTTTGTGAAAAGAAAATTTCATGGCTGTGGTGAATACTTACTTTAAGAAGAGGGAAAAACACAGGGTGATGTACGAGAGTGGAGGAAGATGCACACAGGTGGATTATACAGTATCTTATGTAGGCATGTAATCTGAAGGAGAATGGAGACTGCAAAGTGCTTTCAGGAGAAAACATTGTTAGGCAGTATAGGATGGTGGCCTGTAGGATGATGTTGGAGATCAAGAAGGGGAAGAGAGTGAGAGCACATCCTTGGATGAAATGGTGGAAGCTGAAAAGGGAAGACAGGTCAAGACAGGTACTATGTGGCGGTGAAGAGTTACAGTATAGCTGGGCAACTACAACAGAAGTAGTAAGGGACACAGCTAGAAGTGTGCTTGGTGTGACATCTGGACAGAGGACAGAGGACAAAGCAACTTGGAGGTGGAATGGGTAAGTACAGGAGAGTATACAGAGGAAGAGGTTGGCGAAGGAGAAATGAAATAGTCAGAGAGATGAAGAAAGTAGACAGGAGTACGAGGAGATATGGCGTAAGGTGAAGGTAATTTGAGCCAATAATTTAAACAGTTTTAGTGGAACTGCATATGTTGACAGCACCAACTGATTAATGTAGCTAATCATCCATCGCAATAACCATTAATATGATCAGTTTAACTAAAAATAAAATAGAACCTTTTAGCTAGTTTTCAAAAATCATCAGAATACTTTATAAACTGAAGCTACATTTCATACTCAGCAATATCTGGGATGACATCATGTCCATGTCAATATATAAAACTGTAACCAGTAACTAGTATGATTAAAACTGTATTGAATTATTTCTATTATGTTATTGTCAGGGACAAATTGCAGACCTGTCACTTGCTCCAGGATGAGACGGGTACAATATTCAACTATAGCTACTGTAAATTAAGAAACAATCACCATATTGCCATTCAACTCCTGACACTGAATGTTTGTTTCCCTGGGTCAACGCAAAAATTGTGCATACACAGTAAATGGAACTTCATTCATATCTGAACAGAGCTTAAAATTGCAACTGTTACTGTGCCACAACAGAACTTGCATCCTGTCCAAAGACAAGCATGAGATATTGTACCACTCCCTGGTAAAAACTTATAGAAACTCTTCTGACATGTGTGGCACAGTTAGGACGAAATGGAGCTGCATTCATTTTTCCTAGTAGGTGGTGTTAGATTTTTTTTAATGCTATAATTAGCTACTGTATATACTGAAAATACAGCATCAGGTTGTAATTTAGGAAAAGAGAGAAAGAATGACCATTCATGTATTGAAATGCAACACAAAGATGTCAAGCTATTATATGTAGGTGGTGAAAAGGTCCTTCAAGCTGGAAAATCTGCAGAGAAATGAATGCAGTGTATCTGATTTTATTATTCTTGGTCTAGTATGTTATTTTATTTGTGCAAAATCTGCAGTGGTATAAAATATCTGTGTATTTATAGTATACTGTCAATATACAACAAGTGGATAAAAAGGAATTAAACAAGCACCACTCCTTCGTGCCAAAGTCATCCTGGACAAAACATGCAAGGGACATGAATGAATTAAATAAAGGTCTTTAAAAAGTGTGTTGTGCAGGGGCTTCTAACAGAGGCTGTAATCTTCCAGAATGTAATAAAGATCAAACAAGCCATACAATAAAAGCCCCACCACATGGCACACACCCGGAACATGGCTTAACCGCTGTTTATTTTATCCTTTGCTTTTCATTTTTGCATTTGTAGGGAAACATTTCCAAGAGTGTTGGCAGAACTTACCTAGTACACCTTGGAGCATATATATATATATATATGAAACAAAAAAGCCTTGTTAACACCCTCTTTCCATGGAAAAAGGCCAAAAGAAAATCCTTGTAATCCTTAAACTATGAAATCTTTTAGATTTATGTTGTTCAGTCTAAAAAGTTTCTTTCAATCAATGCTCATTTTAGCATTAGTTAGACAATGTTGACTTAAAGTTCTTTCATTTTGTGTTTAAAGAAACATACTGTAGGTAACATTAATGCATTCGGGAAGGTTGACAGTATCATCTCTGTACTGAATACATCAGGTCAATCTAAAAATTAAATATCTTATTTGGGTAAACTAATGCTCATTATAAAGTATATAAAGGCCCAATATTAGCTTGGTACAATTTATTTATTTTTTAAACTAAATAACACTGCTTACACATTATGATTTTTTTTTAAAACTTAATAATGCTGCCTAAACGTTATAAAGTGAGAATTTTTATTTGATAGGTTAGAAAAAGGAGGAGGGAAAAATAAATGCTGAAGACCATGTGATTGTATTAACAGCTAATTAAGAAAATGGAAAAAGACACACTGACTCACACAGTATCTAGTATCAGGTAGGGAGTCGTGGGTTGAGTAAATTTCCTTCTGACTTAAGTTCGGACTTTTTAAATAGTACAAGAAAATATTTACAATTCCACCAAAACTGGGGCTGAATCCATGGCATACAGATGTTGGAATAACAAATTAAGTTTTTCTAAAAAAAAAAAAAAAAGGTTTCATAAGAAAGTCTATTGAATATTATTAATGAACAGTCGTTTCAATCTACTTTTTGTCCAATATATTTCTGAGCCTAGTGTTTTCAGTATTTAAAATCAAAATACAAAGCATTTTTAGTTTTGTAGTAATGACCTTGAAAATAAAAAACAACATAATATGTGTCATATATATTTTTTGTTACTATAGTTGTCATTCCATTTGAATGGACTTGACTCTGTGGGTACCTGCAGGTGTTTCTCTTTTTTCATTTCTGAGGGTTTTGCTTGATTGCATTGCTTGTAACAACTAAGTCACAACTATGTAAAAATATGTTTTATTTATCTGAGAAAAATCATTTTGTTGTCACACTTTTTGGCACGGATGAGTTTTCGTGCACCATATGTTTCTTCTGCTGTTTGTTTTTTTTAAGTTGACTTCTTTCTTGAGACTTTTGTGTCTTCTGTGTTTTGAAATAGTTTTTTAGCAGCACAGAGACCATACACAGCTGCAAATTTCAGAGTACCAGGTATCGTTTATGCTTATGTCCCATAATGCACCAGTTCCTATCTTGTGCCCTATGCTGTTAATTTTCCTCATGTTTCTCAATGGGTGAATGTTTTGTGACATTATTTGCATTTAAAAATAAAAGAACAAATCTTACACACTGTACATTGTGGCTCCAACAGAATCCCTTACTAGACATACTCTTGAGCAAAATGACATCTGTCCGTTTTCTAATCCACTTCTCCAGGAACGTGCTCTGGATGGAGCACTGGTCCATCATAGAACACACACATACACACATTCTGGGTTACATTCTGGATTAGTCATTCTGAATTAAGTCACCAATTAACATGACACGCCATTGTTAGGACGGGAGGAAAACCCACAAGGACATGGAGAGATTGTCTAAACTCCACATACGCTGAGATTTGCACTAAGACCTCTGGAGCTGTGAGACAGCAGTGCTGAAATAACAAGAAATCTTAAACAATACTTCATGTGAAGGACAATTTCAAGAACATTTCAAGAATTGTGGAAAAATAAAATGAAGCTAATACATGATACAGAAGAAGAAACATATGGATAGTGAAAACTTATCCTTATTAACGCAGGTCAATTTAAATTTCTTTAGCCTTACTTTATGATGTTCTTCTTTTTTTGGCTGCTTCCATTAGGGGTTGCCACAGCGGATCATCTTCTTCCATATCTTTCTGTCCTCTGCATCTTGCTCTGTTACACCCATCACCTGCATGTCCCCTCTCACCACATCTATAAACCTTCTCTTAGGCCTTCCTCTCTTCCTCTTCACTGGCAGCTCTATCCTTAGCATCCTCCTCCCAATATACTCAGCATCTCCATTAATCTCTTGCAGTTTTATGATGTTAGCCGGTATTTAAGTTAATCAATCTTTCTTGCTATTCTTATATTTATGCATGTACTGTATATGTTAGCCAGATGGCATTGATTATTGATACCTGTAAAAATGACCCCATTTTTATGTATAATTTACCTAATGTGTGGGAGCTGTATACTTTTTCAACCCTAACAGTTTGCTCTGAACAAGGAAAAATTTCTTGAAATGCATCAGCCATTTTGCTTTGCTACCCTGTTCAAGTGAATATCCATCCACTGACTGAACATCACACCTCACCTCTGGGATTTTGTTTTAGGACTTAGGCACATGGACATTGCCTAATTTGTTTTTTTAAGCCTGGAGAATTTATTATTTGTACTTTTGTAGTTCATACCCCCCTTAATAAAAGGACAAGTGTCTGTTTATCTGTGTGTCTGTCCAGTTGCTATGTCTCAGTTATATGCCATTTGGTATGGGATTCAGAAATGATGTGCTAATGTTTGTCACATGCCATCTGTTGGAATGAAAAATGCAGTGCAGTGCGTTCCAAAATATATTCCAATAGATGGTGCACCACAAACGTTAACATGTGACCATCTGGATGCTAGAGTAAACATGTAAAAGAAGGGTAAAAAAAGAATCAAGAATGATAATAAAAATATCAAATAAGGCTCTGAATATAAGGATATTGGCCTTATTGGCCTTTTCTGTAGTCTGATATTATACGCCGGCAATAGCAACATGGTAGCAACTTTCCTGCACTCACTCGGGCCACGTGCATGAGGTTTATAGCTGTCATGCTAATGACTGATAACATTGCATGGTGGGCAATGAACGAATGAAAATAATAATTAATCAAAGCACACATTGGCAAACCAAAGTCTCGACACGTTGGCAAACCAAAGTCTCGAGACAACTAGGCTAAAACCACTACACTAGGCCAATGCGGTGGTGCCTCGTTATGCCAGCAAATAATCTAGATGGTAAGAGTAGTTAGTTTGATGAGGAAGAGGAAGCAGCCAAATAAGGTGGCTCTATCTGAAGAAGGAAAGGCCGTCATGAGGGAAAACGATTGGGTGCGTATTTTTATACCAGTCCAAATGGACCACCCATGTCTCAAATAAAAAAAAAACATGAGGTCTACGTTGATTACTTTGATTTCAACCCAACTTAAATTTGCAGTACAGCTAATTTTCATGTAGTCCCAAATTGTTGGCTATATTTGTTTTGTTATAGTCTTGGTCAACAAGTAAGTGAATTCATTTACCAGATTTTGTTTGAAATAGATTACTTATCATCAAATCATTTTTATAAATTTCCTCTGTGGATGATACATTATATTAATGGATGGTTATTCTTGGTAAAAACCTTCATCAATGCCATGTAATCTATTTTTTTATTATTCATCAAATAAGAAATCACATCTGCATGCATGCCTTATCAAATCATTGTTTTATAGTGACTTTCACATAAATAGCGATTTGCAACTTTTCCTGTGGCTTTTGCCTCCAATAGGCTGCCTGGTGTAATACAGCTAAGAATTAATCTCATTTTACATACATTTTTCTTTGCACAGAAAATAAGAAAGAAAGCAGCATTTTAGTTTGTCCAGCTCAGGAATAAATCAGTAGAGCCCACTATAAGCATGTTGAGCAATGCATTAACAAAGAACTCTTTGTCTAGAGAAATATTGCACCTGCATTAATTTCTGCACTGACATCTTTGGCAGAAATTTGATTTTTCTTCATTTTTTTTTTTAGTTCATTATTTTGAATACAGAGGAATCCTAGGCATGCTAGCTATCCGGCCTACAACTGACAAACTTCTTTCTTCAACCGTGAAAAAGAATAGGCCTTCCTCACCTTGCCTACCATCAGCAACTCATCTGTGCAATGCACCTGCACATTGTAACACTATGCTGTACTTCACAAAGCCTCATAGTTGTGTGACAGACTCAAGAGATCAATTTCCTCCTGCTTGAATCTGGGGCAGCTGGGGGTGCTGTTCTGACAAGGTCGGCCTAAATGAGAATAAGCACGTAGTTCTCTGAGACTCTGTGTGCCAATGCAAGAGTGAGTAACTGTAACCTGAAACACAGCCAGTGAGTTCCCTGAAGGAGGAAGAAATGTCATATATCTGGCATGATGAGTTGTCTTAAGCTCCCATTTACTCAATAATTGATATCAAGTTGTTTTTTGGTGCATGACTTTGCTGAGGTAATGACATATCGTGTGTTACCATGCATTCCATCTATTCTGTCCAAACAATGTACAATACAGCAGCACAAATACTCTAATGAAACTTAATTCACGTTTGTTTTTATTTCCACAGAATGAAGTAGTGACAAACTTGCCTTGCATTTCAAATAACCTTTTTTTGTTTGTTTTTGCTAAAGGTTAAAATAATAACTGAACAAATTAGATTTCCTTCTGTTGCATATATATTTGATACATGTACATTACAAAAATATTAACTGTCCCGCTAATACAATTTTATTTATCAGACACCCACATTCGAGGACTTGCATGGCACCAAGACTCCACAACATATGATCTGTCTCAACTGAACAATCATAGTGGTGCATAATACCGTCTTCCAAGAAGGAGTTCATTCTAGATCTAAATGATGGGCTAGTTGAGGCGCCAAAATCAAAGCAATTTATTTATTATGTAGAGTTAGTCACACAAAACACATGTCAATTAATTACAACAATAGAAAGTCAATCTTCCATAAAATGATCAAAAGTGTGAGAAAGCAATATGTGGTGGAGCAGTCAACAAAATGGATAGAAAAAAACTACAATATGACAAAATCTTGGAGGAAAATGATCCCAAGGGCATCCAGGTTTCCTTATATTATGCTCAGTGAGTAAGAGAGATTGAAGGCGACTGAGAGGAAACACTAAGTCAAAACACAGCAAAGTTCTTAACTAGGAGCTCAAAACGAAATCAAGAATTTAAATGGATAAGACTGGTTTTGGAATCCATCTAAATGTGAACTGCAAATGACCTATTTATCTTGTTGCCTCATGATTGACAGGCTCACGACTGCTGAGGCCACGCCCCTACGTGGAACGTTCTGTCAACAGGAATCAACATGGTGGCGGAAAAACAGAGCAATTCAAAAATGAAAAGCTCAATGAAGTGTATGTAGAAAATATAAGTGATTCCATTAAGAATCTTTAGGTTAAAAAAAAAAAAAAAGTGCATAACACTCGAGACCTGACCCAACCACAAAAGCTATAATAAATTTAGGAAATCCCCAGCACCCTGACCCCTTATACACTATGATCAAACATCTAGACAAACCTCCCACTCCAAACCCCTTCATCCTCACTCTCGATATGCCATTGTAGTAGAGTGGAGACAAAAGTGTTCAGTTCAGTGTACTGGAATTATTTATTGTACAATGAAATGTGTTTAGTGTAATTTCCGCTGGTTCTAAGTAGTGGCACTAACAGACATGGTTTAACAACCTGGTACAGCAGACACAGGTCAGTAAACATGGTAATTACAAAGAAAAACTTGCAGCAGCATCATAAAAACATACAGGACTGCAATGGTGGTAAAGTGGGAAGTGATATAGTTATGACAAGCCAAATTAACATTTAGAGATACCCCAAAATGATTTTTATTATCTGAAAACGTAGTTCAAGCTTTGAGATATTAATAGCTTTAGACTATATGTGAGATCAAGGTTGTTAAAATGTCCTGCACATTTAACTGGAAGCTACACTCTAAAAAAAATTCAGGGATCTTTAGGCCAATACTTTAAATAAATGCATGGTTGCAAGGTAAAAATTCAACTGCAATGAATTTGTTAAATATTTTGAATGGCAAACATTATTTAATAAGCTGTGCTGACACATTACTTATCATAATTACTTCAACTTAGTATTGTAGGTAAACTAAACTCCACTGTATTAATTCATTGTTTAAAAAAAACAAACAAATATTCTGTTGTGGTAACTTAATCGAGTTGATTGAATGACGTGATTTCTCTCTACCTTCATTCAAAATGGGATGTCTAAGTTCCTGCTAACTTAACTTGTTTGCACGACTTCATGGCACATTACCTGCCTGCTGAACAACACTGTGTGTAGCTTAAAGTGAGCATTACTTTATTTAGAAACACATTCTTATAACCAAAATCATGTCTGGATTTGATGTGTGATAAAAGAGATGTTTTTAGGATGAGGTCAACAATACCTACTTTCTCTGTTGTTCTTTTCCTGGTTTGTCTGTGGTGGTGATCTACGCCACCACCACCACCTGATCAAAGCACCTTGCAGTCCCTACGTTGATGGATTGAAGGCTAGAGGTCCACGTGACTATCATGATATTCTTCCACGTGAAGTCTGAAAACCATGAAAACCATCGTTTATGTTAGGTAGAATGCCTAGTCGGGGCTGAGTGGCCTCGTGGCCTTGGAACCCCTGCAGATTTTGTTTTTCTCCAGCCCTCTGGAGTTTTTTTTTTTTTTGTTTGTGTTTTTCTGTCCTCCCAGCCATCGGACCTTATTTTATTCTTTGTTACTTAGTATTGCCTAATCTTATTTCTTTTTTATTTTATAAATTTTCCTTTCTTCATCTTGTAAAGCATTATGGGCTTCACCATTTGTATGAAACTGTGCTATATAAATAAATGTTGTTGATGATGTTGTAAAAAATTAACTTGAAAATGCTAACAGATAATGGGATAATGAGTAAAATATTGTCAATTTATACACTTTTACTCCTACTTATACATACTAAAATCATGACGCATAAACTGGGGGCACAGTAGTGCAGAGGTAGCACTGCTGCCTTGCAATAAGGAGACTAGTGTTCATGCCTTGGGTGCTCTCTGTGTGGAGTTTGCATGTTCTCCCCATGTTTGTGTGGGTTTCTTTCAACAGCTGAAAAACTAGAAGGTTAGAACTGCTTTTTCTAAATTGGCTTGTGTATGTGCATGCGTGTTAGTGGGTTTATGTATTCACCCTGTGGTGGGCTGGCACCCTATCCAGTGGTTGTTCCTGCCTTGTATCCAATGATTGGTATGAAAGGCTCCAGCTGCCCTGTTACAAGATGGATGGATGGATGATGCTTACAATTCCTTTACATACTGAGAAAAATGATTTTGGAACAACCTATTTCTTTGTGCAGCCACTAATTATTAAGTACATAGTAAATTAAAATACTTTAAAATGTAAATGTAAAGGAAAAGTTAATCTACCTTGCTCATTGAAGGGTGTTGGATCTACTTAATTTTAACAGAAGTCAACATACCTCAAAAAGCTAGTTTCAAATTGTTGTGTTCATTTTTTTTGTCAACTTAATAGATTTAATAGATTTTTAAAGTGGTGAAATGATTTCAAAATTGCAGACAAACATTCTTACTACATTGTTTTAATTCTGGATATCATTGTAGCTATGTTATTGTTATTGATTATATTGAGCGAATGAAAATTAACATTTTGTCGTGGCATATTAGCGCAGTGGTTAACTCCACTAGTAGACTGGATCTGAATCCTAGATTAGCCATTGTCTGTATGGAGCTTTCACGTTCTCTCCATGTCTGTTTCTTTTTTATTTTATTTTGGTGGTACTTCAGATGTCCTCTGTTATCCACATGATGTGCTTGTCAGATTATTTCTGGCAATTTCTGTTTTTCCTTCCACATCTTCAAGATGTGCGGTTAATTGACACCTCCAAATTAGCTCTAAATGGGAGAATTTTAGTGTGCGTCATGGAATGGCATCCTGTTTAAGATACCATCCTTGAGGATCATGCTGCCAAAATGGGCCCCTGATTTAGTGGCTTTGAAAATGAATGAATGAGCACTGGGTGCATTTATAATTTCACCAAATGTTAATATTAATATCGGTCTACTAAACTAACTTGTTGAAAGAATACATTTAATGTGTATTCGTAATAGAATTTGAAAGAAGGAAGAAAACTATGTAGGAACAGAGTTTAGCATTCTTAATATAATTTTAAAATCTATGCAATAAAATGATGTGATCAGCTTTACCAAATATATAAGCAAACCATTGCTGCATCAGTATACTCCATTAATTACTCTGTTTAAGATTTCTTTACAGTTTTCTTTACTGTGATGAGTGTAATTGCAGATTTACGGTACTTTTTTTTTTAAATAAGGCAGTCACCTAAAATTTTATTTAACTTAATGAAACTGAAAGAACAGAGAAAGTTGTAGATTATGGGGGAATTAAGGGTAAGTCATCGTTCTTTGGGTGTTCATTGTTTAGCTGCGGAATCAATGCGGCTTTTGTGAGTGGAAGATGTCAGAGTCTCTGGGAAAACATAAAAGTTTGTTTGACGAGTTATTTTCAAAGAAAAAAAAAATCAGTTCTCATATAAGAATATTGGCATGGTGATTTTAAAATGAAAAGGTTTGATTTGAATTATACAGTCAAAGTATTAGAATACAAATACTTGTCTTTTGTCATTAATCAGTTTAATGTGAGGAGTGTTAGCAGTGTACTGAAGCACATTTGCTTTACAGATGCAGGCATTATCAGCTTGTGTCAGATCAGCTAAACTTAAATCCGCAAGGTCACAGGTTCACATTTTGCTATTAAAACTTTCTCATTCTGTGACCCTGAGCAAATGAATTAACTTGCTTGTGCTTCAATTGAGTATCAACGTAAAGCTAATAAAACAGTGGGCTCTAAAACATTTCATGATCCAGTTCACTATGAAAGGTGATATATATGGTAAGTAATGACTGATTAATAAAAATTCTGGAAAGAATGCTAGTCCATTAAAGCTCATACAACCACCCAGTGCATGTAGGATCAATTAGGCATCAGGGATTATCCTCACTAAGAAGAAAACACAGAACAGGTTAACTCTAGGATTTGTTTTACTACTCCTGAACAGTGACTCGGAAATGGTAAACTGAAAACTTCCAAACAAATATGTACTGTATGTATAAAGTTTACAATATGTATATAAAAGAGAGAGAGAGAGAGAGAGAGTCCCTCTACAACGTTGTTTAATGTCATGGTAGTTTGCTCCAAACTTGTCATGCATGGCACCACTTGTAACACGGCACAATAAGCATTGGTTCACACAGGACAAACACAAAGGAGCACATGCTTGTTTGCTCTGATTGTATATTAACAACTCAGGCTTGAAAGCAAGTGGACCCCAAGCTCCTGTTGAACTACGTTGTCTCTTTTAAATAAATGTTTTTGTGCCAGGGTCTCATGCTCCTTTACATTTCCAGTCCCCTGGTAGACAGTAGCTATTTATATGCAGTGTTGAGATATGTCTGGCATTATCCTCTAGTAACTTTATCATATTGGAATTGATTATGATAAGCTGCTCTAGTTGTAAGAGTTCAGGTGATAGAATGATATAACAGTTGTCGCAGGTGGTCAGGATTATTACCTGGCCGGGACGCCAGAAAGGACCGGAAGGTGGCAAGAATAGCTTCCGGGCCACGAGGGCACAACCGCCATGGAGCAGGAGAGGACCACGGGAAAGGAGAATGAACTGTCAGACTTGTTGGGACCCATGGCCACTGCCTGGGGGCACTTTATACCTCATGGGACCCGGATGTTGTTACTTCCGCCACACTCTGCAAGATGGCGGAGGAATCTGCCAGGAAAGTCCGGAGTGTTTCCGGGGCAAAGGGCAGCACTTCCGCCACACCAGGAAGTGCTGCCGAATGGACGTCATTAGCCACCTGGAGCACATCCGGGCGGGAATAAAAAGGGCAGCCTCCTTACAGTCATTGAGCCAGAGTCGGGAGTGGGAGAAGGACAAAGCTCCCTGGAGGAGGATAGAGGCAGCCAAGGACTGAGACAGAGTTGAATTGTGGTGATTATTGCTGAGTGCATTGTGTGTTGTGGTGGATTTGTATTTATTTAATGTTTAATAAACGTGTGTCTTTTATAAAGATGTGGTCTCCGACTGGTGGTGTCCGGGCAACTATCACACAGTCCAGTTTTTTGTTGCTGTTTTTCCACAGGATATATGTGCTCTGTGGGATTAATGAATCTGATGGGTTGTCTGTGTCCTCTGTTTCATAAACATCTTGAAAATGAAATGAAAATATTGCACTCATCCCCTCACATGTTTATAGGACAAATAAAGAGTTTTGTTTCATACCTTTGACATTATGGCAGTAATGACTGATGATGTGGCTATGCTGAGAGATTTCACATTCCATTTACTGTCCCCTGGTTACATAGTGTTGAAACTTGAATTATTTTGATAAATAATAAAAATAATGCAGGTAACCACTATGACTGGAACCTTTTTCATTTCAAGATGAAATGCTTAATGCAGTCATTCACTTTATCAGTATTGGATTTTGTTGTGTAATTCTGTGGCATCTGCATTCACCATCTGCTTGACACCAAAACTGAGTTTAACATTCTGACTTACATATAGGTTTTACTCCATTTACTCCACCAGCAACCAGCACCGGCTCTAAACACCAATTGAAGGACAAAGTCAGTGTCATTGATCTTACATACTATGCTGTGATGTATGACGCTAATACTATTACTTTGTATTTTGAGCTTTATATGTAACCGTGACTTATTGCCTCTTATAGGTTATGGACAAGCTCAGTTATAGGACACACTCTGGACCCCCTGAAGATTGTAGCAAAACAGAGAATTAAAACAAAACTGAGTGCCATTATGAACCATGCTGCACATCCTCTCTCTGACACAATGAGTACTTTGAGCCAAAAAAACATTCAGCAGAAGTGCGTCAGGAAACGCGACTGAGGCTCCTTTATATCAACAGCAGTGCACCTACGGTTTAAACCAAAGTGTGTGTGTATGTTTATTTATTTACTTACTTATCTATCTATTTATGTATTTAAAGAGCTTCTGTTAAAAGTCAAATTTGTTTCAGGGGACAAATAAAGATCTATCTATCTATCTATCTATCTATCTATCTATCTATCTATCTATCTATCTATCTATCTATCTATCTATCTATCTATCTATCCACCAAAACTAGAATTACCCAATAAAAAGAGACAATCATCATATAAATCTAATAATAAGCAAATGAATAAATATTACATTAATTAGAGCACATTACAGCCAAACAATAATAATTAAAATCAAAGCAATAAAGCAATCAAAGAAAATATTAATGTTTGGAACAGGGTAGATGTTGTCCTGATTTTTTTTTTCAAATTAGTACAGCTATTTGTGTTAATAACATTTATATTTTTGTGGTTTTATTTTTTATATGCACCACAGTTTTGTGCTGTATTTCACATAGTCACTGACATATTACTTACGGTCATGACCCCATTGCTATTCACATGGTTTGTGACATTTTGATGTTACTGCCCTGTCCCTATAAAAGATAGTGGTGTGCATTCAGTCACGTCCGAAGTTTTCACAAAGGGAGACACTTGTTAATTCTAGCAAACCTTCAACTGAAAAAAACAAATCACTTTAGTGTTTTGTTTAGTTTTGACTATGAGCAAGATCTTTCATTTTTGTTTTCGTATTTAAAACTTCAACTATTTCTGTAGTGACTACTTCCTGTTTTTAGAAGACCCTTTAGAATTGTCCTTAAAACTTCATTCACTTCTCTGTCAATATAATTAAACCTTAGGTTGTCTGAACTTTTCATTTCTTCTAATAGTTATTAAAATTAACACAAATTACCAGTCAATAAATAATTAATAGCAAAACATGAAAATTAAAGATAAATATATAAGCAGAAAAAGCAAAGAGCAAAAAACAAGGAATCCAGTACTTAATCAAAATGTTAAATACTTTATTATCAGAACTCAAAGTGCCATATAATTAGTAATCACAACAAAGAATCTAAGTCATTTTTAATATGGCCTCCAATAAAAATTATAGTTAATTTATTATTAATTATAGTTTCATTCAATAAGATAAAAGCACTTTCTAGTAAGGTTGTTCCCTGAGTGAAAGGGAAGGTCTACAGGACGGTAGTGAGACCAGCTATATTATATGGGTTGGAGACGGTGGCACTGACCAGAAAGCAGGAGACAGAGCTGGAGGTGGCAGAGTTAAAGATGCTAAGATTTGCATTGGGTGTGACGAGGATGGGCAGGATTAGAAATTGAGTACATTAGAGGGTCAGCTCAAGTTGGATGGTTCGGAGACAAAGTCAGAGAGGTGACATTGCGTTGGTTTGTATATGTGCAGAGGAGAGATGCTGAATATATTGGGAGAAGGATGCTAAGGATAGAGCTGCCAGGAAAAGAGGGAGGCCTAAGAGAAGGTTTATGGATGTGGTGAGAGAGGACATGCAGGTGATGGGTGTGACAGAACAAGATGCAGAGGACAGAAAGATATGAAAGAAGATGATCCACTGTGGCAACCCCTAAGGGGAGCAGCCAAAAGAAGAAGAAGTAAGGTTGTTCCCTTAAGATTTTTTCCTTATGCCTTCCAAGTGTGACATAGTTTTGAAAAACTTTTACATATATTAGTGAGATGGCACATTCATACTTCATTATTTCACAACACTGTTTTAATACTGGAGGAAGCCCCATTGCCCTCCATATTTAGGTGGAACATGGGAACATGTTGAGTGGTGGTGATTTTGGTAATGAAGGGATTAAAATATTAAATTCTCATCAATTCTTTTCTCTTTTTCTTATAGTTGAGGTTGTTCCATTAACCTCTGCCCTTCCTCATTCATCCTTTTTCTCTTTTTCAAGCACCTCTGTTCTAAATCTTTTTCATATTCACTATTTATTAAAGCTTTTCTAAGATCCCTCCATGCTTTTTTTTACATTGGCATTTTAGTATCTCTAACAGTCAAATGTTGTGCTGGAACTCCATTTTTCAAAATATAAATCCAGAATCTTCAAAAAATACTGAACACTATTCTCACTAACTATGGAAAAACCTAGTATGTCACATCTTTCAAGTTTTCGGCAAATTGAGAAAATGATGTTGCCCCTATAATTAACAATCTCTAGATTTCATTTTTCCTGATCTTCACTTACACAATATTGTAAGTGAAAACAATATTGTTTTTTTCATGAATCAACAACACCTGCCATTTAAATCACGCAGTCACAGCATTTAAATCACATGATCGTAATCCGACATTTTCATTGGTAGGTGGTCTTTCCTCATTGGTCAGTGGAGTTGCTAGGTTTTTGTCTTGCAATATGTAAAATACTGTGTATATACTAGCTTTTTCCATCGTGCTATGACCAGAATGAAGACATATTTGGCCATCACCACTACCTTATAACATCAGGAAAGACCTAGTAATTCCATAATCTTAAACTAATATTTGAAAAAAATAGCAGTTAATAAGTTTTTCCATTGCGTGTGAGTATTACACAAAACTTAAAGTCATCATACATCCATTATATGCCATGCCAACACATCACCTAATGGGCCACTTCTCAATCACATATGTCATTTTTACTCCCCCATCACTCTTGGAACTGCCACCCTCAAGTATCTCTTTAATCTTATGATGTTGACTTTGTCTCTTCACATTTTTCTGGCCATATCCTTCTTTCTCCTGGATTTTTCCTGTTTATCTTTCTCTTGTCTCCATTGGAGACTCATAATGATGACTTCTTTGGGAGCAACGTTGCACTTTGCTTCATGCTGGAAACATCTTGTACTATCTTCTCCTGTCTCTTGAAAATCTTCTTTCTGTAATCTCTCACATTTAGAATTTTCCGACACAAAGATCAATTGCTCACTCAGCTTCACAATTCAGATTTAGATTAATGCAAACTAGTTAGTAAAGGGCTAGATGGAGATTGATCCATCAGACAACTTTCATTCCTTATCAATATCACTTTTTTTCTCTTTCCTCAGTCTTATCTTGACTGGCAGAGACTTCCCTTGTAGCTTGCACTTCTGGTTCCCATGTTGCCTTCTGGACTGAGAATAATTTTTTCTCTTTTTGTCCCTCCTCAGCATAGTTGTATGGTCTAGTACCAGCGTGTGGCATTATTAGAGATTCTCTGTTATTATAATATTCCACTGATTTTTTGGTCACATGCTTTACATAAATGTGACTGGTTTTTTTTATTTAATAATACTAGGGAGCTCTGCACCCTGCGCACTTTGCTCGCTAAACTCTGGGGTGGCAGGTGCTGAGTGCCCTCTATCTCGCAGCTCAGCAGCTCAAAGGCCATCGGGGTGCCCCACCGTAGCGATTGTTTTCAAACAGTTGGTATATAAAACAGTATGCAGGGTGCGGGAAGAAGACGATCTGGTCCTTAGTTATTATAGACAGAAAATCAGTTACTTGAGTATTTCACTACAACTGTTTGTTTTAAAGAGCAATGAATAATAAAACATAGTAAAAAGTAAGTGTAAAAAAGCAGAAGGAAAAAAGTTAAATGTAATAAAAAGTAAATAAAACATTAAATTACATTAACGCCTTGTCAAAAACAATATTATGAATTATCCTCTAACTTACATTGTATAAATGTTGCTTTATTGCATTTCTCTCCGCATATCGTTCAGGATATTTTTCTCTTTCTCATTTATTGGATGGATCTCTTTGTTCTTGATTTTTATTATATGCATTTGCTCTTGCTGCTGTTTTTCTATCGCAATCTAAAATTTAACATTCTTGAATACATAATTTGCTTTTCTGCCTTGCAATTATAACCGACTGTGCTGAAGAGCAAATTAGCACTGAGTGAGCCACACGGTGGTCTGGAGGGAGGATGTATGCAGTAGGAGTGATGAGAGAGCGGTGTGGAGGGGAGTGGTCAAGGTGGAATAACGCGGACACGACAGAAAACTTTTTTATTATAGTAGAGAGAATCATTTGATTGACAAAAAATGAAATCTATATCTAAAAATTAACATAAATCCAAATGATTACTATAAAATGAGACCTTGAAGTTATCCAAAAGTCAGATGTGACCTGTAGAGAGATCAAAGACAAAGTCAGGCCTGTCATAGTCCTGGAGACCTCAGCTAAGGATCTGCCCACCCTCTTCTGTGCATTCTAGCGTGGAGTCTGTGCTGCCCATCCAGTCTCTGAGATAACTTTTCAATAGGCAGCAGTGCAGCCAGGCAGTAGAGAAGTTGCACCAAGTGCCACGGCACATCCAGATACTGAGGAATGGAACAGAATAGAGAAAGGTTGGTAGCAGTTTATAAATATTGCATTATTTATATTTTTTAACAAATGATCAACAAACAGCTGGCTTAAAAACAGTTAGCTATGTGTAGATGGGCCATTTCAATTAATAACTGTTAATTACGTCAAGGTGAATTTCTAGTGAGTGAAACTCAACTTGAATGATAAGGGTGAAATGGTAACATATTCTCAGACACCCCATTTAAGAAAAATGCAAAGATGTTTCTGGTGATATTAAGGAACCATACTAGTTGTGATATTAGGCTTCACATTTGAGATATTTACTGACGCACCATTAATTCATGAGCAAAGCATGGTAAGATGCACACACTAAAGTGTGTGAGCTGTGATTACAATATTTTCTATCAAGTCATGTTTCACAGAGATTCCCAATTTCTGACATATCAGATGCTTGCTTATGCACCAGTTCAAAATGAATATACTGTAAGAAAGAAAAAAGAAAGATGTGCCAAAACACAACAAAGTTATAAAACAGTTAAATCAAACAGCACAATATTTTAATCACTGCTACAGTTTTCTACTGCACAGTGTGTGTTTGAAGCTTGATGATTTTATTGACACCATTAATTTTACAAAATATGTAACACAGCATTGCAGCATGCCTTTATACACTTTCTTTATATCATCTAACATTCGAGTAGATTTATGTACATGAAGCAATGCCAAACTATTTTAGCATCCATACAAATAATTCATTCCGTCTGCTCTAAAAGTATTTTGGTCAACTTTTATATAACCACCAAACCCTGAGACCCAACCCATTTCCTATTATGTTATATTGAATATCACAGATGAGTACAACAACCATTTATAAACAAAGTTACAAACCAATAAGTTGAATGACTTCTGTGCAGAAAAAATGGTAAATTGTCATGAAAGAGATGAAATCAATATGGTGTGCATGACACTCTGCACATGCTATGCTTTAAACTTTTACTACCTTTACTATTTACAGAAATAAAAGAAAACTAATGAAACAGGCAAATTCTCCAAAAAGATTACGCTTCCATCACTAGTTACTGTATGTTGCCTTGGGAGCCTAAAAAGATAGGCAGGAAAGAGTTTTCTGGAGAAGGAAAGGATGGTACCTTAATATTTACATTAGATGCTTAATACATACAGTATGTAGCAATTTTTAAGATGTTGATTTATTAAGTTCTACTTACTGTATGAAAGCACCAGCTACATGTTCCAAGCAATACCATGAAAAGTCTGTAAGCCTAAAGTAAATTAAGAGCTGAGCCTACATGAAAGCCTTTATATTTCTTAAACATGCTTGATTGAAACGTTATATGCCTGAACCAGAAGGAGAACAGATGTGACAAAATAATCCCTCTAATGGCAGTGTACTGGGCCCAGAGTTTCTAAGTGCTCAGATTTTTTGACAGAAAGCAGGCATTGTATGGTGCTCTTACCATTCCTATTAGGGTGTCAAGTAGTCTGTCTACATCGTTTATAATATTGAGCTGGAAAGATTCTTATGAGATAAATATGAATTACGAAGGTCATGTCATCTGTGTAATAACACTGAAAAAAACAAATATTGGATTACTTTAGTGTTCAAGTGCTGAAGACTAAATCAATCACGGTGTATATAGTGCCTTTCCTAAGTTTTCAGCTTAAAAAACTTGAAAAACTTCTCAGCATTTCAAAGTAGGTGGTAGCTGTGGTGAAACAAGAAACAAGTACTGAGAGCCCTTGACAATTCTTTTGAATTTCCTCTCATCAATTTAAAATATTCAGCAATATCCTGAGATAAAAGGTAGGACAAGAAATGTACATTTGGCACAATAAGTAACAGACATAATAAAAAAAAAATAACAGTGTTAAGGTGATCTTGAATTCTTGACGTCATGGAGGAACCTGGGGAGATAGCACTTGTATCAGAGCGTGTTATAAGGGTTTGCTGAAAAAATTTGGAACATTAAGAAAAATTGAGAAATGCATTGTATTGAAATTATATCGATTTGTGTTAAGTTATCTTGTGTAACTAGAAGTTGTTAGGTGTCATGATCTGGCTTATACAGTAAGTTTAATTTTTTTCCAACTGTTCCAGCTGGCCTCTAAAATGATTTGAGTCTGCTTTTCAGGATTTCTGAGGCCAGGTAATCTAGTAGTTATATTCATTTGTTGCATCATTTTATTTTTAACATTTGGTCATGCATCATGACGTCACTAGTGCTTCATTTTAAAAAGCCAGTACAATGCATCTAATTATCCATGATTTGGATTTGGATTTAGTAAAAGAAAAAAACAAAACCCTTTGCAATAATTCATATTGTTAGTTTTTAAATTTACTGTTATGACAATTGTTTCTGACTCTCGATTACGATTTACATCTCGTGTTCCTTGCCCCTGTTAGGTGTACTCTTTTTGGCTTATGACTCTGTTCTCTGACTGCGATTCTGGCTACATGTTCTGAGATTTGTTATTTAGTTATTATCTTCTCGGTGTAGGCTGACACATTTCCGTGCAATCTCCTAATTCCATTCTCTCTCAAAACTGCAGTCATCTTGCACATACAGTTAGGCATTAGAATTTACACCTGTATAAAACAGCAGTAGCGTTTCAAATGGGAATACTATAGGCAAGCAAAAGGCAACGTGGTCTTTGATTTTGGTTCATGTTTGAACCAGTTGCAGTCTGTCAGTATGGTATGCACTGTAACTTAATGGCTAAAGCAATCAGCTTAATACCTGATTGTGATTTACAAAGTAATACTAATCATGTTTGTGCTTCTATAACATCCATGTGAACGATTACACTAGGATGGTGTCCATTGTAGAAAGTTAAGGTATGGATTTAAGGCTGTTGCGTTCATTAGCATGAAGGCCAATTGAGAAGAGAAATACAGTAATTTATTCAACAATTAATAAGAACATGAAAAAACACTATTATTACTGTTGTCTTTTTGGTTGACGTCTTCATCCACTGCAATTTGTAACATTAGGTTACATTATAATTGTTTGCATTCTTTTTTACAGTTGAAACTCATGCATTAAGTGATTTGCTCAGAGTCACACAGTGAGTTGAACTGGTGAATTTGTAGTCCAACCTCCAATGGCTTTTCTACTACACCACTCCAAACTGGTCAGACTCCAAAGTTAGGGCATACAGTATATGATCAAATGAAATTTTGATGACAGTTGGGATTCAAAAGATAAGCTATCATTAAATATGATAATGAGAACTTTCAGACTCCACAAAGATGCAGAAAAGTAGAGTAGTTAAAGTAACAGTAGCAGTTTTTTCATAGACTCAGAAAAACTGGAGTTGTCAGATAGATCTTAAACATGATGGTCCAGTCATGGTGTAGCTGACTCAAATTTGAGCAATCAGTGTTCTTTTTATTAGCACTGACTACTTTCATTATTATGACTAAGCACTTCCATGACACTTTCTTGTTCTTCTTGCTACTCACTCATCACATCAGACTTCTGGTAGTAATTTTGCATGAGAAAGAAACCTGTTAGCAGAAGGATGAGGTTCATTGCGGACACAGAGGTTATAATTTATGTATTCAGTAACACAAACATTTAAGGAAACTACCTTATCTCCCTTCAGATGCAACCTTTTTCTTCCTTTACAACCGCTGTAGGTGACGACCTATCAATTTGCCTTGTGTGCTACTAGTGACTTGCAATTTTTATTCAGTTTACCTGTACTTCCACTACTTTAGCAGACTTCTGTAACACGCACAATGTGCATTGACACCTCAGGTCAACTTACCATCGACAATTCACAATACTGGAGACTATACCATAAACTTGTTACAAGTCGAAGCTGTCTGGACTTACAAGCTTAACATCTGTAGAGACTGGGGACTTAATGAGGCACATGACCTGAGCTGTTTTCTTTAACAAACTCACAGGCTACAACAGTTTTTAAGGCTATGTGTTTAGCTGCTAGTTTCCCTGGGCCCAGCTATATTTCTCTTGAACATACACTATACTAATAGTCTTTTTAATTATTCTAACATAGATTTATGATGTTTGTAAATTACTCACCTAAAGGAAAGCTGCTATAACTGTTGCATTAAAATAAGCTTTAATGCATTTGATATACTGTAATACCATTCCTATTTATTGAATATCAGAACACATTACATTTCAAGAATCTTATTGTTTATACTTGTAATTTGTTCCACCTTAGACCAGGTCCATGAGGATATGATGAAGATATTTATTAAATTACTTCATATGTGTTATCATGCTTATGCTAGATGTTAATCGTTGTTTCCGGTATCATTACAAATGTACTTTTTTACTTTAGAATACCAAGTTCTGATGAAGAGCCGCAACTCAAAATGCATTGACGACTCGAAGACAATTTAATAATGCTGGGGAATCTTTATAAGGGGTCCCAGACCATGTTTTCTCTTGTAGAGAAAATGAAATGAAAAAAAATATGTTAAAAATATTATTAATATAAACACTGTCAAAATGAAAATATACAAAAGGTTGTATAGTTGGGTTTCTGCCTGTTCCAAAACTCCTAAAGTATAACATGAGTCTCACAAACAGTGTGAGGTTGTCGGTGTGCAGGCTCTATAGACACATTGTCCTGACATTAATGCAGTTCTATAAACCTCTGAAAAAATCTTATTATCTGTTAGTCAGGAAAGTGATGCCAAGCTATTTCGAAGGCTCTTGAGCTGCACTGAATTTTCAAGTACTTGGGGGTCCACATTAATGACAGGTTGGACTGGTCTCAGAACAAAGTGGAACTATATAAGAAACAGGACGAGCAGGGTCTTTTTCCTTAGGAAACTGCATTCCTTAAACATGGGAAATGACATCCTTCACAACTTCTATAACTCTGTGCCGTTATCGCAACAAAACGCCTAAAACTAATTTTCTAATTTCTGAATCTACTAATTCTAGTGGAATGTGAGAGCCTGATTCTATACTGGCTCAATGAGGAGCGAAGCATACATATTTTTGACACCTTCTACAACTTTGTAATGGTCAATGCAATTTTCAATGCTGTGGTGTGCTGGGCTAGTACCATCATTTCAAGAGAGGCCCACCGAATCAACAAGCTAATTAAAAGGGCAAGCTCAGTTATAGGACACACTCTGGATCCCCTGGAGGTCATAGTGAAGGTAGAAAATTAAAATAAAACTGAGTGCCATTATGAGCAAAGCTGCACATCCTCTCTCTGACACACTAACACTAAGGACTTATAGCCAACGAATTATTCAGCAGAAGTGTGTCAAGAAGCACTACTGTGGCTCCTTTATACCAACAGCAATACGTCTGCATAATGCCTCACTGGGACTGGGACTGCCAAGTCAGAGCTTTTCTTTCTTTTGAATGTTCTTGCTTTGTTATTCCAGTGTGTGTTCAGAGTAAAGTTAGCAAGTTTAGTTACAGCAGATCTAGCTCAGCACCAGTCGCACAAGGAGTCCCTCAAGGCTCTGTCCTCGGTCCTCTGCTTTTCTGTATTTACATGCTTCCCCTTGGCCATATTATCCGTAGCTATGGACTGGGTTTTCATTTTTATGCAGATGATACTCAACTCTACTTCAATGTTAAAAGTGGAACTTCATCAGAGCTTTCTCAGCTCACAACCTGCCTTAGTGAAATTAAAACCTGGATGGAGCAGAACTCTTTAAAATTAAATTGCAATAAAACTGAACTCCTGCAAATTGGGACTGAAATGCAACTTAATAAAATGAGCTCCTTCCCAGTCTGTCTTGGCGGTGATCTCATCAGAACTGCCTCTACTGTAAAAAATCTTGGTGTCATTTTTGATTCCTCCCTCTCTTATTCCACCCACATAAATTGCATTAAGAAACTTTCTTACTTTCACCTCCGTAACATATCCCGTGTTCGCTCCTTCCTCTCCTCCTCTAATGCTGAGAAACTTGTCCATGCTTTTATCACATCCTGCATCGATTATTGTAATTCCCTACTGGCAGGTGCCCCTTCTAATCTTATATCACAGCTCCAGCTTATTCAAAACTCAGCTGCAAGAGTCCTTACTCGAACCAGCAGCAGCGAGCACATCACACCCATCCTGCTCCGTCTTCACTGGCTCACTGTGTCTTACAGAATCGAATATAAAATCCTACTAATAACCTACAAAGCTTTAAATAACCTAACGCCAAACTACATCAGTGACCGTCTCCATCACTATGTGCCTGCCCGCCCACTAAGGTCCTCTGATTCTGGCAATCTTGTTGTGCACCTCACTAATCTACACTCCATGGGTGACAGGGCCTTCAGCTGTATAGCGCCCAGACTCTGGAATAACCTACCGAAATTAATCAGGTCAGCTGACTCCACAAATTCTTTTAAAAAACAACTCAAAACTCATCTGTTCAAGAAGGCTTTTAGCTCTACTTGACTTTATTACCCTTCTCTCAGTTTACCTCTCTGTCAAGATGCTAATGTAACCTGTGTGTGTGTGCTAGACCATCAATTATGTTGTCTGTTTTTTTTTTTCCAGAATTCACTGTCTTAATCTTCTTTATTTATTTATCTGGTTTGTACAATGTTATATACTGTATACACTGCCGTTCTTTATTATATTCTGTAAGTGCCTTGAGCATGGGAAAGGCGCTATATAAATAAAATGTATTATTATTATTATCTACCTATTTATGCATTTATTTATTTAGAGAGCTTCTGTAAAAATGTATGTATGTATGTATCTATCTATCTATCTATCTATCTATCTATCTATCTATCTATCTATCTATCTATCTATCTATCTATCTATCTATCTATCTATCTATCTGTATTGTGTGAGGATAAACAATCTGTGAAAGTAGTCAATTTTCACAAGAGTGGTTATCCTTTCAAAATATTTTTAAAAGTTAGATGTTGACTTTCATGTATGATTAGAGACTCTTCAGAGGGCTCAGACAGTTTTTTTCCACTACAGCATTGGTCCATTACCAGGAGATGATGCCTAGCCCCACCTCATTTGGGTGCCACAAGGAGGAATATAAGCAGTGTGTCTGACTATGGAGGTCGTCTTTTGACCTTCTGATGATAATGGACATAGAGAGCTCATATCCAACACCAATTCGATATTTGAAGAGCATGTTAAGCTTTGTGGGGGTACTCCGAGAGTATGGGGTACCGGCCCCCCTGATAAGGGCTGTTCGGTCCCTGTACGATCGGTGCCAGAGCTTGGTCCGCATTGCCGGCAGTAAGTCGAACCCGTTTCCAGTGAGAGTTGGTCTCCGCCAGGGCTGCCCTTTGTCACCGATTCTGTTCATAACTTTTATGGACAGAATTTCTAGGCGCAGCCAGGGCGTTGAGGGGGTCCGGTTTGGTGGGCTCAGGATTGGGTCACTGCTTTTTGCAGATGATGTTGTCCTGTTTGCTTCATCAGGCCGTGATCTTCAGCTCTCTCTGGATCGGTTCGCAGCCGAGTGTGAAGCGGCTGGGATGAGAATCAGCACCTCCAAATCCGAGACCATGGTCCTCAGCCGGAAAAGGGTGGAGTGCCCTCTCAGGGTTGGTAGCGAGATCCTGCCTCAAGTGGAGGAGTTCAAGTATCTCGGGATCTTGTTCACGAGTGAGGGAAGAATGGAGCGTGAGATCGACAGGCGGATCGGTGCGGCATCCGCAGTAATGCGGGCGCTGCATTGGTCTGTCGTGGTGAAAAAGGAGCTGAGCCGCAAGGCGAAGCTCTCAATTTACCAGTCGATCTATGTTCCTACCCTCACCTATGGTCATGAACTATGGGTAGTGACCGAAAGAACGAGATCGCGAATACAAGCGGCTGAAATGAGTTTCCTCCGCAGGGTGTCTGGGCTTTCCCTTAAAGATAGGGTGAGAAGCTCAGTCATCCGGGAGGGGCTCAGAGTAGAGCCGCTGCTCCTCCGCATCGAGAGGAGTCAGATGAGGTGGCTCGGGCATCTGATCAGGATGCCTCCTGGACGCCTCCCTGGTGAGGTGTTCCGGGCACGTCCAACCGGGAGGAGGCCCCGGGGAAGACCCAGGACACGCTGGAGGGACTATGTCTCTCGACTGGCCTGGGAACGCCTTGGGATTCTCCCGGAAGAGCTAGAAGAAGTGGCCGGGGAGAGGGAAGTCTGGGCATCTCTGCTCAAGCTGCTGCCCCCGCGACCCGACCTCGGATAAGCGGGAGACAATGGATGTATGGATGGTTAAGCTTTATTCAGTTGATAGCTTGTGTGTCCATGGGATTGATTTTTTATTTGAACTTTTTATTTTAGGGTGGTATGATGGTGCAGTGGTAGTGCTGCTGCCTCACAACAAAGAGAACTGGGTTTGTATCCCAGATCCTCCCTGCGTGGAGTTTACATGTCTCCATGGTTAGATGAATTGTCAATACAAAATTGGCCCTGATGGATGTTTGTTGTGTGTGGGTGTTTGTGTTCACCCTGTGATGGACTGGCACCCTGTCCAGGGTTTGTTCCTGCCATGTGCCCTTTGCTAGCAGGGATCGGCCCCCATACAGTGACCCTATCCTGGATTAGGCTGGTTAGAAAATCACAGGACTTTTTAATTTTATTACATGGGTGTGGCCACCCAAAGATTTTCAAATCTCAGCATTCTTCGCTTCACAATGTAGTTTTTTATCTCAATCTCACAAAAAATAATAATATGGCAATTAAAAGATTTAATATGTGTGTTTTGAGTTATTTTGTTATTATTTTTTTTTTGCTACATGGAATCTGTTTTTGTGGTTGTTTGATCATTTCACACCAAAATGAAAAATATTTTTTTTTTTCGCTTTGTTTCTTTATTTATGCAACATGGAGGTATGTGTCATGTGACCACAATTGTTGCATTGCTCATGTCACGGGATGTGGTGCAATAAATATGGTGGTGATCACATTACAAATGATCCCTCGGTGGATAACACTCCTTGAAGTTGAATTTTACCATAGTCAGTTTCAACACCATATCAGCCATAAGGTCATGTTTTGTTTCTGAGTTTTTGATCTCTATTTTGACTTTTAACTTCTAATTCACACTTCACCCATGTGTTTTGGTTTCCTTATTGTTTGTCCTTTACTGGTTTCGACTCAATTTTCCATCTGCCATCAATTTTTTGCTTTACCTTAACCATCTCCTGGTTATATTTTTCCTCAGTATAATCCTTCAGCACCAGCTTGTCACAACATATACGGTACAAAAACATATCTGTACATGCAGGCCTCTCTCACGACCAGACCATTAAAAAGACAACAGGCACAAATCACACGCATAGCTCAGCAGCATGGCAGAAACCGCTACACATATTCAAGAGTATAAGTTTATGCCTTGGGTTTTCAGAACCATTATACTGGACAAAAGACTTATTTCTGTCTTCTCTTAGGTAAACTAAACCAACTGTTTGACTGACTGACAACTCTTTTTCAAGTGCCCTGAAGTCTGGTTGTACTTGCACTGATTGCTCTCTTTTCTATCATACAGTGTGCTGCAGAGTCGTACTGTTTGATTTTTTCATGACAGATCAATGAGGTACAGATCAATAACTGTACTTCACATCTCCCTGTAGTTATTTCAGCATATGGTGGCCTAACCTCTTATACTTGTAGGACATTGAGTATAACAAAATCTTCTTAACAAAACCTACTAATGTTTTGTTCACTTCAAATCCCTATTAAACGTAGACTTTAGTTGAAAATACTAAAATGCAGACAAAGTACAGGAGGAACTACTTTTTCATGTCAGTGTTTGCCAATCGGCCCCTGATTACTGGAGAAAGTGCACTTTTAAGCAAGTTACATAGCAAGTGCTGACATGAGAGTTGTGCGTACATCTGCAGCTCAAAGTTAGCTAAGAACTTGAAGGTTAAGGCTTTTTTCTTTCCAAAATAGGGCAGCTTACAACATGTTAGTGAACTGCCTTATGCTGGGATTAATGTGTTATGGATCAACAGTATCCCATTCATGCAATATTCCATATCTTAAGAAACATCTACATTACAGAACTTAATGTGGCCATGATTATACAGTATTGGCTACAGGTTAATGCTCCTGTAATTTTATTTAAGAATATAAATAATCTAAAACACAATGATTATTCATCCTTTCTAATGACTATGTGTTTACTTTACTTCATTTCAGATCTATCGTATACAAGTGCATTTAATATACAACATAAGCCATCCTCTGGAATGAAATATGTTAAGAAATTCTGCACTCAACAGAGAATAATAAAAATACCTAATGATAAAGAACTAAGGAAAATGCAAAATGTGTGTCAAAACTTTCATAATTAAAACTTTGTTTTGTTTAATTTTTTGCATATATGAAAAAATGAAATGTCTTTTGTGTTGTTTACTTCCTCTTTACACTTCTTATCTGATTCTACTGTGTTTAGATTTTAAAAAGAAAGTCATAAAGTTACCTGATCATGTTGACTCCTTCACTTTTATGAAGAGTTTCTTTGTCTGACATTTAAATCATCACCTGCTACATTTCCATTTCAAATCCAGTTTGCCCCAGAAAGTTGATAAGAGACAGTGTTATCATTTAGTGGAGTTTCATATACAGCCTGTACATCATTACTGCTTAACTAGACTTTTAGATAAGCATCTATCTAGCTCACTGTTAGATCAAAACCTATATACATTTGCATAGTTAATCACCTTCAACAGCATGCATTGTCTACCCTGGAGGTTGACTTTGAAGATATTCTTTGTTTCAATGTGCACCTCAGTACATTTACATATCATTATTTGCATGGACACATTTCTAGAGCACTGAAATCTCCTCCAGGATTGACTCCTACATTGCACATGATGCTGCCATCACAAGGTTCAGCTCCTGTCTATGACCTGCATAATATGAAGGCCACTATTGGATTCATTATTAGAATCAAGCATGTTTTCAGTGCTCCTCAGATTTATATTCACATCCAGTGGTCAAGTAGATTAGTACTGAGCAGTTCTGTCAGTAGTTGTGCATAGCCGGATCAGTTTATATTTGAAGTTACTTGTAGATTAAGCCATATTTTGTTCCTTTTAATTATAACTTTCTCTTCCTTTTCTCACCCAACTCATGTCATGTCTTTATGCTAATTGTGAGCATCTTCCTTGAAGAAGGGTCTCCATTTCTACCAATTTAATTTCTCTTCCTCTTTTATTTGTGGTGGATTACTGAATTGGTGGTCAGCATCCAGTATTACTTCTTATGTCTCTCATTTTTCTCTTGCTTTCTTCAATCTGACTCAAATGGTACTAATCTCATTCAACCTAGCAGCACAAGAAGCAGTTTCCTCCTCATATAGATTTTTTCTTATCAAATGGATCTCTGAATCTGGTGCTAACGTGATATTTACTGAACCGCATTATCTTGTTATAATGTCTATTTTTAGATCTGAATTTCACATTTTAGATACCTTTTCCTAAGTGCCTGATGTTGTTATTATTGGATGAACTTGACATCTTTCTCTCATTTTGTGAATATATCATTGATTTATATGATTTCAATACTATTGATGACTACCCCAGGTTAACTAGATTCTTCTTCTCCTTATTATTATTAGATTTTCTTCCTTCTTTTATTTTGGTGCATATCAACTAGATCTCATTTCCACACTCTTATCTATTATGTGTGCTGTGCTGGACCTTTTCCCAGCCTTGATGCTTTAATGGTTGGACAGTATGGAAGGAGGCATAACCCATCCAGGATGGAACTGAAGAAATATCCCATACAAAGGGATAAATTAATGGATAATGTGAAGGAGCTGGTACATCAAGGGCAGTTCTTCCTCCCATATGGTAGAAGGCAGTGCTGCACTGCCGAAGACCCAGTAAGGACACCCGCTGGGATGTATGGGAGTTGTAGTTCTGAGGGACAATCCTGTCAGGGTTCTTGGGGGCCTCCAGGGGCTGCAGAAGGGAGAGGGACTCCCTGCTTCAGGAGGCTTCCATCTGACCTGGAAGTGCTTCTGTCAGGCTATGCCCTTGATACTGGAAGTACTCCCAGGTGTGACATAAAAGCAAGCCATCCAGTCTCCTCCAGTGAGTCAGATACGGGAGGCAGAAGGCAAAGCTCAACTGGAGGAGGTGAATTGAAAGGCTGTGGATTTATCTGTTAAGATTGTATTTTGTGAAAATAAAACCATTAGTTTGCACCTGGGACTGTTTAGTGCGGTGTGTCTGGGGTTTTGGAGCTCAGTGGCACCCCTTGTCTCTTACACTATCCATTCCTTCCTCTTTGCCTATCGCTTCTGCAGATGTTTAATTTAATTTTGTGTATCTTCTTTTCCTTCTCGATTTTCCTTTGTCTCCCTTGATATAATATGTATTCTCTCTTTCCCCCTTCTTTCTTCTTTTCTTTTTGCTCTTCCTCTATTCTGATTGCTTTGCCAAGATCTCTATAGACTCTGATTACCAGTATCTCATCCTTCTCTTTTTCATTTTATGTCCACTATTTTGTCGTCTCTTGGCTAAAATTGAATTTTCTCTAAATACTTAGCTAATTGTATTTTGTGCTCTGCTGCGGGGAACTTAGTATAAATATCTGGTGAGAGAAAAAATAAGCACCTATCTTTGAAAGCCATTGTTCTATTCTTCTGTTTGTCAATATCTCTTATTTTGGCTATATCCAACCCTTTTGATCAAAAATCTTTTTATCTATTGTTTCATCTTCAGAAGAGTACTGTGATTGTTTGTTGTCTGTGTTCATTTCTTCCCTCGGGCCTTCTGACACCATACTCCATTTTTTCTGATGATTTTGCCTCTTTTACTTTTATAATTAGCAATATTTATAAGCAGATCAATTCTTAGATTGCCTCCAGCTCACCACTTACTGTCTTTTCCCTTCTTCTTATCTATAATTGATTTTGATATTTTGAGTTTCTTTTGTAATCACAGACTAACCACCTGTATACTGAACCATACTCCCATACATTTCCTCAGTTTATCTTTCCTCTTCTAAATCTATAAATGTCTTCTTTTTTATCTACCCCATTGTAAATAGTAGCTACTCTAAAGAGTTCAAGGAAGCTCCTATGATTCTTAAGATGCCTCTTATCCCTTCACCTAGTATTGAGAATATCTGATCACACACTTCACAAACTACATGCATGACCCTCTCCAATTTGATTTATGCAGGGCAACGTTCTACTTACACTGATCTGCTTTTGTTCACAAATGCTCTTGGCTCATCATGTCTTGTATTCTTTTCTTATGTCCTCATCCTTCTTAAAAATTCCATCATCCCTTGATAATTTTAACCATTGTCTACTTATCTCTTCCCTTTTTAAGTTTAGATTTACTAATTCTGCACTAGACTTGTAGAATTCTAGCTTATCTGACCATTCTTTCTGTGTGTTATGCATAACGCATTGTCATCTCTGCAGACGTTTCCCACAAGTTAATGTCAAAGAAGTATTATGGACTAGGCGCCCTTGTATCTTCTCATGATCTCTCCCTTAATCATATTTTACCTGTGTGGTTAGTATATGTTTAAATAACTATTTTTAAAAAACAGCTGGTATACAATCTACATCTATTCATAATTTAACAGCACTGTTATGTCATGTCTTACTCTCCATTTGTTTACACTGGAAAGATTCAGCTCCTCCAATCTTTCATCATAGCTTGAACTCTGCATTCCTAGAATTTCTTTTTCTGCTTTTGGAAAGGACACAGGGGGACAGTGTTTTTTTTTTTGTGTAGAGGAAAGCATATGTCTGTTTATTACTTGCAGTCATAAAGTAGCAAATCTGGGAAAAGACCACTGACCCCCGCTAAGCTTGACCCTTCACCCCACCTGATACACCCACTAGACAATTTAAGAACTGCAAAGGTCAGTGATGTCTGTCAACCAAAGGATTACACCTCACACACAGATACTCTGACAGCTGCACTGGTGTGGTCTCTTCATCAACTCCTGCAATTAAATGGGGTTTTCTTAATTGGGACCCCAACTCTCTTTTGGTATCTCTTTTAATCATAACTTGTATTCTGTAGTGTACACAGTATGTTATATCACCCAGCATCCTTTGAGTTTTTTAATAGCTACAAAACACTCTGTGTTTTCAGAAAAACTGACACAAATTTACACAAAGTATTTATTTATGCTTTACTAAAATATTGCCATCATAATCAGCTTTAATTTATTAATTTACTTTCCAGTACTAATTGCACATCTTTTTTTTATTTCCAGGTAAATTATTTTGATTCCAATTCATACTGGAATTTTAAGAAGTTGGATACATTGTGATCTGTAGCACAGATACCAATCTACAGTAATCACTACATTAAGCGGTGGGAAAATCATTCACAACTTTTATTAAAAAGAAGGACTTTAAAAATAGTCTAAAGATCTAGAGACACCAGCGTACAGAACTACTGTATATTTAGAACTATATTTGTATGGGTGCATTTCTTTTTTCTTGTTAAGGACCTTGTTGGATAATTTTAAATTAACTAATAAGTACTATTTGACTAATTGGAATGCCTAAACAGTAAACTGTTACGAGAATGAATTCTGTTTGATATAAATTCATGATCTCACGTTTTAATATCCTACATATATACAGTAAAAACCCTCATTTTGCAATATCTGTAAGCCTGGGATAGAATTTCTTAGATATGGTGAAAATGTGATCAATCAACAATAGATCACTGGGTGAATTTAGCCACCTAACTTTAGTGCTAGGGTGTTGTACCATGTTAGCCATTATGAATGTAGTGAAAAGTCAAGCAAAATGGCACATTTTATTGGCTAACTAAAAAGATTACAATATGCAAGCTTCCGACTCAGGCCCCTTCTTCAGGCAAGATGTAATACAGAAACTGGAGTTCCCTGTGTTTATATGCACACTAGGACAAGAAACCCATCCATCCATCCATTTTCCAACCCGCTGAATCCGAACACAGGGTCACGGGGGTCTGCTGGAGCCAATCCCAGCCAACACAGGGCACAATGCAGGAATCAATCCCGGACAGGGTGCCAACTCACAGGACAAGAAACAACATTGGTAAATCTTTACGTGAGAAATCTTAAATGTAAAAAATAAATAGACCCCTTCAGGCTAAGGTTAATTTAACAAGACAGAAGAACAATGTATGGTCAAGATCTTATTTCTGGTCCTAGTGTGTATATAAACTAAGGGGACTATAGTTTCTGTATTACATCTTGCCTGAAGAAGGGGCCTGATTTGCCTCGAAAGCTTGCATATTGTAATCTTTTTAGTTAGCCAATACAAGGTGTCATTTTGCTTGACTTTTTGCCACCTAACCTTGGAATTCAAAACTAATCAAATCCACCAAATTATGGGTCATCATGATTCTCTTGCTGTTTACAGATTTTCCAAACACTATGTGAATTTCCAATTCTGAATGTAAGGGCAAGTACGTTTCATAGATGCTGTTTCATCTCATTAAATAAGCTAATTAGTGATAGAATGGCCATTCAGTTTTATTAAAAAATATATAACGATCATAGGAGAGATTTTTTATAGAAATGGGTCACCTGCATGAAGTCCAAATAATTTAAAGTTGTCATAGAGATTAGGCGGGTGGCATGGTGGCACAGTGGGTAGCGCTGCTGCCTCGCAGTTGGGAGACCTGGGGACCTGGGTTCATGTCCTAGGTCCTCCTTGCGTGTAGTTTGCATGTTCTCCCCATGTCTGCGTGGGTTTCCTCCGGGTGCTCCGATTTCCTCCCACAGTCCAAAGACATGCAGGTTAGGTGGATTGGTGATTCTAAATTGGCCCTAGTGTGTGCTTGGTGTGTGGGTGTGTTTCCTGCGGTGGGTTGGCACCCTGCCCGGGATTGGTTCCTGCCCTGTGTTGGCTGGGATTGGCTCCAGCAGAGCCCCGTGACCCTGTGTTCAGATTCAGCGGGTTGGAAAATGGATGAATGGATAGAGATTAGGTCAGCCATTCCCAAACTGTCATGCCGGTTCCCCCAATCTAAACCTTTTTATATTTTAATCAAAAGTGTTTTATTAAGGTTTGTATCAAACCCTTTCCTGAAAATTCAAAGAAAATGTATTTGTCACTTACTCAAAAAATTCATCAGATTAATCTAGAGGGAATAACACTTCCTACAACCATACTGGTTTTCTTCACAAATGTTGCAGTCCATTAAGAGGTGAATAAGTCAGCAGGGTCAATGGGTTATTACTTTATGTGATGCAGGAAACATTCTTCTTTCCTGTTTGACAGCTGGGACAAGACTTCATTGTTTTCATTGGATGCAATATTGAAACGGTTGTGAAAAGTTTCTGCTAAAACTGTGGCAAAAGGTTGGTAGTTCAGTTCCTGCCAGTGACTCTGTGAACTTGTCATGGCTCCAGTGTTTGAAATATGGAAACTATTGTAATATGCACTTATTTGTGAGTCACTTTGAAAAAAGTTTCATCTAGCTAACTCAATAAAAATCAAATTGAATTTAATTGCCACTATCAGTTAAGATTTTTTCTCTTACCCATTTATGTACTTTTCCTATATTCCTTTCAAATTTGAAAAGGCCTTCCGGATTTGATTTAACATTGATAGCTATTCCTCTTTTCATTTATTCTTTTTTGTTTTATCTCTTCACTGCCTGCCATGAGAAGGTCAGAAAGCCCAATTCTGTGGCCAAAGCAGCCCAAGCACAGCACTGCAGGTCACACCATCAAAGTTGCTGCAGTGTCCTTCACTGCCATCCGATGTCGCCTGCAGCTGTTTTCCTGACAGACATGTTGCATGCTTGACAGCCCAATAATGAGCCAGAGGAATCTCACACCTCCAACTTTTGGGTTGTGTATGACTTTCTGTTGACTCGGAGTGACTGTGGCAATGTGTTTCACTGTCACCAGACCTCGCTACTGTGCTTTTCCTGTCAGTCATGCCTCCATGTATCTACTTGCCATTGAAAAGTCCCAAAGCCCAATTTTGTGGTCAAGGTAGCCTGCATGTCCAATTCATGGTTTGTGCTACACGTTTTACGGCATAAGCAATCGATTGAGACCAAGATCAAGATTCAAAGTCCACGGATTCACAACCAATTTTATAGATAATAGATTCTTTAGTAACAGCAAAATAAACAGATTAACGTGTTGGTATTTCATTTGAAAGCTGCAACCCTACTTTGTGGTCACCGTAACCTTTGTTAAGCATGTGCCAGGACGCCTACATAATGTGGGACCTCATAGACACTCATTAATAAAGATGACAGTGCACATCTTATGGTGTAAAGTTTTTAGATTAGATAATAAAATCTATGAAAAATGTGTGTGTTAATTTAGCTTGGTCAGACAAGTTGTTTTTATTTTTTGAGTACAGATTTGTTGGTTTTTGGTTTGTCTGCAGTGCTTTAGTAAGGTGTGTATTTTAGGACATTGTCATTTTTCAGTTCTCCAATATCAAACATTAGCATTACTCCTTATCATCCTGACTAGTGATGTTTGTGATCTGTAGCGAGAGTAGGGAGCAGGTTGAGGAGACCCTGGAGAGTTGGAGATATGTTCTACAGTGGATAGGAATAAAGGTCAGTAGGAACATGACCGAATATGTGTGTGTAAATGAGAGGGAGGTCAGAGGAATGGTGAGGATGCAGGGAGTAGAATTGGCGAAGGTGGGTGAGTTTAAATACTTGGGATCAACAGTACAGAGTAATGAGGATTGTGGAAGAGAGGTGAAAAAGAGTGCAGGTAGGGTGGAATGGGTGGAGAAGAGTGTCAGGAGTAATTTCTGACAGTTATCAGCAACAGTGAAAGGGAAGGTCTACAGGACGGTAGTGAGACCAGCTATGTTATATGGGTTGGAGACGGTGGCATTGACCAGAAAACAGGAGACAGAGCTGGAGGTAGCAGAGTTAAAGATGCTAAGATTTGCATTGGGTGTGACAAGGATGGACAGGATTAGAAATGAGTACATTAGAGGGTCAGCTCAAGTTGGACGGTTGGGAGACAAAGTCAGAGAGGCGAGATTGCATTGGTTTGGACATGTGCAGAGGAGAGATGCTGGATATATTGGGAAAAGGATGTTAAGGATAGAGCTACCAGGGAAGAGGAAAAGAGGAAGGCCTAAGAGAAGGTTTATGGATGTGGTGAGAGAGGACATGCAGGTGATGGGTGTAACAGAACAAGATGCAGAGGACAGGAAGATATGGAAAAAGCTGATCTGCTGTGGCAATCCCTAATGGGAGCAGCCGAAAGAAGAAGAAGAATATCATGAGTAGTGATGTTTGATGACTGAAGAAGTGAAAAATGAAGAGGTTTTAAATGATTACTGATACATGACATAAAGTAATACTAATGTTTGATGATTGGAGTAGTGAAAACAGATTATGTCCTAAAATGGACACCGTACATTTGTCTTCCAGTTAATGACTACTGACTGTAGTTTTGCAACTCACCTTTTGCTTAACCCAATATCATGTCTGGGACTTTGGTTGGGTAATTTACATGTCCATTCCATACAGATAATTTTACACAATTTAATTGTCTTTGTGTTATCCCTTTGACAGCATCTCCGTCTCTTTGTTAACTTCTTGTGGGTACCTTCAGTTACTCAGTTTTATTTGACCCCAGAAGGGAGTACTCCGTGACCTGTTTCAGCATACCTACATACTATTTTTCTATCCTTTGTGCAGTTTTTCAGGTTTTTTCTTGTGTTTTTATGTTCCTCCATTGGCTTCCAGGTGCTTGTGCCAATGACGTCTTCTGCTGCAACAGTGGCATTGCTATCCATAGTTGTTCTTGCTGTTTTGTATAGAAGCTCACAATGCTTCTCATTCTTATTTATTTCTTTGATGTTCTCCTATTTAATTCTGGCTTAGTTTAAGGTACTGTCAGGAATTCTAGGCATATTCTCAGGTTTATTGCTTATGTAAAATTAATCTTTATTTCTTTCTGATCTTTCTCTTGTAATGTGTCAGTTATGTCCTCACACCACCATTTTTTAATGTTTTCCCATGAGAACTGTTATTTTCTAGATGCCGTTTTTTTGATAGTGCCATATTGTTTATATCAACTAAACCCACTGATATTGTCTGACATGGTATGATTTTGCAAGACAACAGAACATTCTCATTATAGGGATGATTTGTAAACTAAAAATGTTCATTTACATACAATTTAGGTACTAAAAATCAAGTGTTCTGATATAAAGAAACAGGTTTTGTTCATCCCAAGTCAATTTTCTTTGAATCGCTTCATCTGTCCAATCGTCTTTTAAAGGTATAAGTTAGGTGTGCAAGTATACGTCACTTTGTCTGTCCCACTTGAAAAATGTATTGCAGTTTAGCAGTGTTAAAGAGAAATGATTATATTTACTGTTTATTTTAGAGTAACCATTTATCTGAATGATGAATTGAATGCATTGCTTACCATGCATAAATGGATCTTAAAGTATTCCAGGGCCTCAGAGCCCCATTCTGCCATTTGTCTATTTCTGTCTTGTCCAGGAAAGTTCCAGGAGCAACTATCATTGATTTAGAAACTCAGTTGACACTCATCCATCCATCCATTATCCAACCTGCTATATCCTAACTACAGGGTCACAGGGGTCTGCTGGAGCCAGTCCCAGCCAACACAGGGCGCAAGGCAGGAACAAATCCCCAGGGAGGGCACCAGGAGACAATTTAGGATCACCAATGCACCTAACCTGCATGTCTTTCGACTGTAGGAGGAAACTGGAGCACCTGGAGGAAACCAACGCAGATACGGGGAGAACATGCAAACTCCACGCAGGGAGGACCCGGGAAGCGAACCCAGGTCTCCTAACTGTGAGGCAGCAGTGCTACCACTGCGCCACCGTGCTGCCCTAGAACGCATCTGTCAAGAATGTTTAATTGTGTATACAGATACTATTAAGAGTTGATTCCATAAAGCCATGAACATAATAATATTATCTGGTTATTAAAATGTTTTCTTATTAAAGTTCTGTTTTGTAGCGTTTACAGTTTCTTTAAATGAATAAAGGCAAATTAAAAACACATAAAACTGACATTCACTTCTGAGGTCATTATTATTTCCTTTCATTAGATGTTATATGTTCTGGCATTATATTCTTATAATTTCTGTTTGCAGTAGCCTAAACATAGTTCAAAACACAACCGTAGCCAGAGGAATTCAAAACTCCAATATTATGAGTGATATGATTTACAGTAAATAAACACTGAAAACAGTTTTCTTGGGTCTAATAATTATCCTAATTATTAGTCTGTGCTCAGTATTCACTGTGCTGCTGCCAAATATTTTATATATATTGTTACTTATTAAAATACCAAAGACGTTTCTCCAAATACTGCATAGTAAACTCTTACTTTCTTTAGCCAACTTGCAGCCCCTTAAATCTGGTTAAAATTAGTCCTAAAAATAAATCTGAGCTAAGGAATGTTTTTATATGTTCAGATATTAGGACCAGCTTGTGCTTCAGACCATCTTGGCAGCTACAGATAGACCTCCCCAGCGTCTAACGCATTACAAAGTCAGTTCCAAATCCTTTCGGAAATTGCCAGTTTAATAAAATAACATTACAGGAAACCACTCAAACTTAAGTTTTTTTCTTTGTGCTATGCCAGTTATCTGCCAAAACAATGACAGGACACCAAAGCAGGTGACTGTACCAGAGTGCACAGGAAAAACAGGAAACATTTGAGGTTTTGCGCCATTTTGCTTTATTATGAATTACTTTTGGTGGTTTAATCAGCTAAACATGGTCTGAAGAGGAAGCAACCTTTATTTTACATAGTGTATTTTATTAAAGAGTACCTCCGCAAGGCACTCAGCACGTAAACAGCTATATTGTTTCCATATATTTTTCAGCTCATGGTGCTTGCAGGTTCATTTACTTTCATAACATCTCACAGTGAAGTGACTGACCAGACAATCTTGTTGCCAACAGTCCACAACCTGCTTATAAGGTATCATCCAACCATCCATCCATTATCCAACCCACTGTATCCTAACTACAGGGTCACGGGGGTCTGCTTGAGCCAATCCCAGCCAACACAGGGCGCAAGACAGGAAACAAACCCCGGGCAGGGCGCCAGCCCACCACAGTATAAGGTATCAGTGCTTAATAATAATGGAGTTTTAGCACCAAACTGTAAATTAAGAACTCTGTATTTACAATCCTAATGCCATGATATATAATCTTTGAACAACTGCCTCATAGCTTGAGCTACAGAGTTGAAGTGTGGTATCTGAGATTCTTGTGTGCAGCTGAGTCTTCCCTCAAATTCATAGTTTGCTACATTGAACTTCTAAACTACCTGAGCTCAAGAAGTGAAGTTCGAAAAGTAAACTCCTAAAAGTAAAAAGAATGTCATATTCACATTTTAAGCAAATGTGGTCTCTCTGTCTCTCTCAAAGGAAGAAGAAATTTCTAGGACTCCACAACTTTTTTTTTTGTTATTTATTCGCCTTATACAATTTCCTGTATTATGAATTTGTTTTTGTTTTCGCATACCCCTTTGGGTCAGAGCACAGAGTCAGCCATTGTACAGCACCCCTGGAGCAATTGCAGGTTAAGGGCCCAATGGAGTAGGATCCCTTTTGGCAGTAACGGGATTTGAAGCAGCAGCTTTCCAGATACCAGCACAGATCCTTAGCCTCAGAGCCACCACTCTGCCCGTCTAGAGTTATACCAGTTTCTATAGTGTGAAAGATATATGCAAAAGATGCTTCTCAAATGGAAAAAAAAATTGTAAAGCTTTGCCAAAAACAAAGATTTTGAAATTTACAGAATGCAAAAGAAAAGCTAAGGAGGTTTTGCTTTTCTGTCCTGGTTTTCCTAGTTCTTTGATTCTAGGCCTTAGTTTAGCTTCCCTCCCTTTTTTCTGCCATATTGTTTTTTTTCTGTTTTTTCCATTCAATGGTAAGGCTAAATGTATCCTCCTCTTCATAGCTGGAAATATTGCTGGTATAAAATTACAGCTTCTTTGTCGAAATTTATGTGTCACGCATGTACATCTGTGGATCACCTCATCAGATCAAATCAGGTAAGTGATACCACTCTGGGACACGAGGAAGCACTGTCACTAAAAGTCTTCTTTCTTTCCTCTGCAGCTAAGAGATCCAAGATGTCCCAACGCTTGCAGTCTGAGCCATATACAGGCAGCCTATCCCAGAAGGAGACATCTCAGTCTTAACGCAAGCCTACTACCAGATGGAGCTTCATGAACACACCCTTAGTATAGAACCATTAAAGGCTAAAATTCTTTTGTTTGTTTTTCCCTTGCTTGTGCCACCGAGCACATTTTTATTTTGTTGCTGAAATACTTTTTTTTGGTTATTTCACAATTACAGTAAAAGGGATTAGAGCACTCCAACTTTTCCTTGGACTTATTCAGCCACTCATTCTCAACACCTGAGAAAAATCTAACTCTAAACCTAATGCTTGAATCACTCTCAAAAGAAAAATGGCAACTGCAGAACTCGTAAAAAATGAGTTACAAGAATACTAAAACTGGACTTCTAAAATAGCAGAATCTCACAGAAATTCCTAAGGATAACATCAATACATTGTTTTTGCAATATGTGTGCAATCTCAAGAGGTGGATTTTTTCTCAAGAAAATTCTTTTCTTGAAAATGGACACATTCAATAAGTTTTAAATGTTTTCTTTTCACTTTTGGATGGGTACCCCATAGACCCTATTTTAAACTCCAGAACAGGAATGGTATTTTGTCTTTAACTTATAAAAAATACTTCACTTAAGAAGATGAATTCCAGCAGCAAATTAGTGCACTGTGAACAAATAATGCTGACTTGAAAAAAGTCAAACTTGTTCTTTACTTATTATATCAGATATAATTGGTAAGGGGTGTAAATGAATCACAAATATCAAAATACAATTTGGGATTATAGCAGAATCAAAATAACTGATGTTAGTGCCTCCACAGTGGAATACAGGAGAATAGCAAGAACAATGTCCTTTCTCCATCAGATCATGTGGTCAAATTACGCCTTACTGCAGGAGTAGCAGAGATTTATTCTTGCCCAGTGTGGGTCAAACCAGAGACAAGGCTGAAGTAACGCAAGTTGTGGCTGTGTTCCTCCATTCTACAGAAAGGAATGGAAACTGTGAATAACCATTCGTCTCCCATACTACCACCTGGTGTGCTGTAAAAATGGTGCCTACAAGTGACTCACTTGAGTGCACGAAAAAGAATATAAGATTTTTGGAATTAAACAGAGAGATTGAGAGAGTGAACAGACGTATTTGGCATTAGGTAACAAGGGACAGGAAATAACTCACAATATGATAAATATATGTTTGTAGACAGACCTGGAAGATCAGGAAAAGCTTCTTTATACAGTATATGCTGTTGTAATTTTTTTGTTAATTAGTAGCCTGTATTACAGTTTGTACAACTTCCTGAGTAAAGTAGTTCTCTGACACTTGGTGTCAGGAGGTCGCTAAGATAAATATATACTGATTGCTTGGGCTCTGGCTTCTTACGATCCTGACAAGCACTAAGCAGGACAAAGAATTCAGTTTTATTTATTTTTTTGGCATTTGGTACACTGTATTAATCTCCAAAGGGACATTGTTTTGTTGCATGACCCTTTGGAGGCCTGAGCATAGGGTCAGACATTGTATAGCATTCCTGGAACAATTTTCAGGTTAAGGGCCGCCTTGTTCAAGGTCCAAGCGGAGTAGGATTGCTTGTGGTAGTAATGGGATTTCAACCAGAAACCTTCCAGATAACAGTGGAAATCCTTAGCCTCAGAACTGCCACTCCGCCAGTGTGAATACACTGCACATATATATATGAGTATATACTGTATAACATAAATCAAGTTTCTATGTGTCATAAGATTAGTCTTAAGATAAGTTCTAATTTAACATTTCTACATCCTAAGCGATAACGTTCTCCATACTGTAGCCAATTATGCATTCTATAGTACCAGTAGACCAAGAGACACATGGACACAATCTTCAGCTGACGTAAGACTGGGTAGTGGTTGTGCATCTTTTGAAGCTGGAACAGTGTGTACCTTCTGCAAGTGATAAAAATGTAGAGCGAAACTCTAACCCTGTCTCAAGTTTTTATATGAGTGAACAGTAGACATTTACAACCTAGGCTGAAGTGTTAATAGCAAAGAAACTTTTGGTATTATTTTATGAAAAAGACAAAATGCAAAGCTTCAAAATGAAATGTAGACTTTGGCAGACGATCCAGCATATGTTCCCATTCCAGTGCGGATCCATTATCTGCCTTCACTAACTCTAATAGTACTTTTCAGAATACAGTATGTATGAGATTGTCTGCCTCTTGAGCATACATGGGATGGCCAATGTAAAAATTTAACTTTGCACTCCCAGGTCAAGTAATCCAGCGAAGTATTTTGAAAAAACATATTACATATGGATATTTATCAAAATGATAATAGCAAAAAATGTCAATAATCAGTGTCTCCACCTTGACCTTGGCTCTTTCCAAATCTGGAACATGTCAGCATCTTGGGAAGTATTCCCAAAAACTGAATGCTCTAATTGTTTTCAGATTTTCTCATTGGAATAAATGGACTTAAAACATCAAGTAAATTTAGATTTTAGGAATTTACCATTTTGTAACTAGGTGATTTTTGTGAAAGTGCATGTTTTGTGAAAGAATGTTTATTCTTTTCCTTTTATTTTCTTTGTTGATTTATTAATTTGTTCTATCATGTAATGATTTTTCATTATGTTTTCTTGTTTTTTTGACCATTTTTTCCTTTTTGTGTTATCGTGTTATCAGATCACCTTTGACATGCACCTAACACGAAAGATACCAACAGGCCTCTTAAGGTCTTTTCTTAATGGGGATAGGAAGAAATGTTAAAACCAGCTATGTGACTGTTACCTCTTTCCCATTTCACTGTCCTTATTATACTTCGCATATTTAATCTCAGGGACCTCTAATGGCAGGCATCTTGCTGACTGGGACTATCTTTTATTTTCACTTCTTTACTTCAACCCAGTTTACTACTAATAGAGGACTTCACGAAGCATCCTTTATGCCCTTAAGAGACCACAGATGGACAGTTAACTTACACTAGTAATTAATAATTGGACAGGAACATTGGGTTTAGGCTCTTACTTAAAAATGAAATTTATTTGTATTCAAAACCAATAGCAGCAAATATAAGCAATATAAAGAAATGTACAACCTGGCTGGGTTCATGCAGCATTCATTCAGCTCCAGATGACAGTTCCCAGATGGTCCAGTTCCTTAATTACAGTTCTGATTATATTTTCTTAACCAAAAAGTAAAAGAAAGATTTCTTGCCAAAGACAGAGCTCCTTGGAAAGTGTCCAGCATCTAAGTAGATGACAAGCTCCATTTAAATGCATGTGGTCCCTCTAAAAATGTCATAAAGGAAGTGAATGAACCAAATACTCCATTCCTATAACAACACACCAACATGATTAAATTAAAAACTGAACTGAGACACTTATTTAAAAGGTTATAATTAAAGGCAGCCACCGTCTTGCCCTTTCTCACCCAAAGTAAGCACACACACCTGGCTTACTGTCCGCTAGCAAAGTAGCTAACATGTTTACAGTTTCCCAAAATACTGGAAACTTATCATATAAGCTCAAGGTTGATTCCTATGGGAATCAAAAGCTGCACTAAGCTTCAAACATACTGGATCTGCAAAAACATTCTAAGGTCCTGCTTAGCATTTCAGCTCTTCCAGAACAGACTTCACTCCTGTCTAGCTTTAGTCTTTCATGATTCAGCCGTTTACCTAAAACCAGTCAGTTGAAAAGGTTCAAGCATCCCCCATACCCTTTTTTTTATGATAATTTAGTTTGTTACGTTTTCCTTAGTATATTGAGCTTAAGGAGTAGTGTATTCCTGCCCTGCAGTTCAGCAGCTAACAAGGCTGCTGTGTTAGGCCATATTCAAGAGGTTAGCAGCTCCATGCTGACTTATTTTTTTCTTTTTGTGAGTTTCTTTTTTTCTAGTTTTCTTAGCCTAATGTATTGTTGTCTTTTGTAATTTTAGTACTTGCATTTTCTGAACTTTTGGATTTTTTAGAACTTGAAGAACTTTTAGAATCTTGCATTGAGAGCCTTTTTATTTTGTAGCTCTAAGTGTATTTTTTGTTGAACTTACCTTAGACCTAAAGAGATGCTGCCATGAAGTAGTTTTATGGCTTTTGAAAGTTTAGTCATTTTGTATTTGTTTGGCTCCCTAAATAACTTGCCCCTTTCTGCTTTGTGCATTTGTTTCATATCTTGGCTTTATCTCTTTTGTAATTCTTGGATTTAATATAATTTAGCTTATAGTTCTTAATAAATCAGTTAAATTAATGTTAAGATGGTTTTAGATTTGAAAAATTGTAACACTAAAAGACTCAATTGCTGCCCTGAAAAATGGAGATAAATTAAAAAGCTTCACTTGAACTTCCCTATGTGGACAGATGTTACAAATTTTTCCTGTTTTATTATGCACCTTTTTCTACCGCCGCTACAGTCTTATTGTCGCACCGTTTTGGACTTACAGTAACTTGCTTACAGTTGCTAGCCACAGTGCTATGAAGGACAACTGGAAATCCTGACCCATGATGTCATTTAATAGAGGGTATAAAGTTCAGGGGTCACGCACCTCCTGATTATCCAAGATTGCATAAAACTACTTAATGTGTACTGTGCTTGGATTTATGTTTGTTTCAATTTTCTGAACTACGAACGTCTCACTTGAGTTTTCATGACTACACTTTTAGGTTTCTGATTGGGCTTTGGTTAAAGAGACGACAGATATTTGGTTATGAACTTTTGTTCATTTGAGACCTTCATGTTTTGATCCCTGTTTTAAAATATTTCTGCCTTTACTAATTAAGGCATAACAGACTAAACATAAACTAGTTTCTAGAGACCAAGAAAAAAGAAACATCACAGTACCATACTCAAAACAAGCCTAATAAGAAAGAAAATATGAGCATAAAAATATCTCAAGAGGACAAAATAATGTACAAATTGTACAAGCATACAGTGATGCTCTCTTTTGCAAGAGGGGATTGAATAAGAAGAAGGGAAAAAATGACCAGAAGGTGTTTTTTTTTTTTTCCAGGAGCAAGCAATAATGAGGTCAAGTAACAAGTTACAGGTCAAAATACTTAGAAAAGTCTGAAATACTGATTATCAAAGACAGGAGAAAGTCAATTCAAACTGCAAAAGGACTTAACCCTAAATTAAGGAATTTTGTTAACTAAATAAGTAACCACAAAGTTTGCTTTTTAGAATTTTTATCCTAAAATTAAGACATGCATATCACACTATCATCTTTTATTGTCTACGCCAAATGATGCTATCACACAGCAACGCAAATAACGAACATGACAACCCAGCATGGGTGTAGCCATAAAACAAGTCCAAAGAAGAAAACAACTAAAAGAAAGTGGTACCGCAAAGATGTCAAAATATATTATGAAATTGTAATAAAGAAAAATAAACAATACAAATGTACAAAATTGATTTGGAATTAATCTTCACACATATCTTCCTCTTCTTCTTTCGACTGCTCCCTTTAGGAGTCACCACAGCAGATCATCTTCTTCCATATCTTTCTGTCCTCTGTATCTTTCTCTGTTACCCCCATCACCTGCATGTCCTCTCTCACGACATCCATAAACCTTCTCTTAGGCCTTCCTCTTTTCCTCTTGCCAAGCAGCTCTATCTTTAACATTCTTCCCAATATACCCAGCATATCTCCTCTGCACATGTCCAAACCAACACAATCTCGCCTCTCAGACTTTGTCTCCTAACCGTCCAACTTGAGCTGAGCCTTTAATGTACTCATTTCTAATCCTGTCCATCCTCATCACACCCAATGCAAATCTTAGCATCTTTAACTCTGCTACCTCCAGCTCTGTCTCATGCTTTCTGGTCAGTGCCACCACCTCCAACCCATATAACATAGCTGGTCTCACTACCATCCTCTAGACCTTCCCTTTCACTCTTGCTGATATCCGTCTGTCACAAATTACTCCTGACACTCTTCTCCACCCATTCCACCCTGCCTGCACTCTCTCTTTTTCACCTCTCTTTCACAATCCCCATTACTCTGTACTGTTGATCCCACGTATTTAAACTCATCTACCTTCACCAACTCTACTCCCTACATCCTCACCATTCCTCTGACCTCCCTCTCATTTACACACATGTATTCTGTCTTGTTCCTACTGATCTTCATTCCTCTCCTCTCCAGAGCTTATCTTCACCTCTCCAGGGTCTCCTCAACCTGCTGCATACTCTCGCTACAGAACACAATGTCACCCGCAAACATCACAAAAAAAAAATCAAAAATCCATACACATATGATTAGATAAAAACAAAAGTATACAGTGAAAACAGTATCTGGGGACTGATTTAGAAGAAGAATAAAAATCAAGATTCATAACACATAGTTAAAAAATGCTTTAAATTTTCAAGAGATATGAGTTTGAAAATTCCAGAAAAATTAAAAGTTCTGATGATTCTACCATTGTGTTATAGTGGGGAAATGGCTGCTGTGATATTATAGCTGAATCAAATAAACAAAACCATCATGTCATAGGTCTGTACCAACATGATAGCAAAATGTTACAGCCATTTTGAATCCCCAGATGATCTAAAAGTGCGATAGCAAAATAGTACAACATGAAAAACAGGGAAATTTTTTTTTTCAGAACAAGCAAAAATGATCCGAACTAGAACAGAACAGATAGTTTTAGGATATGGGATCAACTCAGGACCTAAAGGTTTATTAGTCTGCTGGATTTCATTCTAACCATTTTCTTTAATCTTAGTTTTGTCTTTAAATAAGTTACTTGCTTAATTAAACTTTTTGTCTTCATCTTTACATTTTGCTTAGTGTAATATATTTGTCCACTTTGCATTTCCACTTCATTTCATGTAGTTGTATCCTGAATCATAAATGATGGGTTAAATTCACTGTTCAGTGACTACTTCATTGGAGATGATTTTCTCATCTCTGCTGTTACACATCTTTCTGAAGTGCAGAAGCAAAGTGCACCCAGCATCATATTAGTAGTCAGTAGACAAGTAGTCTTGGCTTTCATTGGTTCCTTTTTTTCAAAAATAGCTAAAATGATAAATTGCTGCTCTTTGCAAGAGCTCTGAGGAGATAAAAAGCTAGTGATGTGAAGCTTGTGAAGACATCTTGGTTAAGCAAGGCACAGTAGGATATATTTAAACCCACCTACGCAAGTCAGAAACTGACATGCAAGAAGAATGCAGAATTAGCCTCCCATTAAAACCTCAGTCAGAACACAAACCAGCAGCCACTGTGGCTATCAAGGAACTGAGTGAGAAAAATTTACAAGTTGCCGTGCTGCCTGAGATTAGATTTTTAACATTGAACTATACTTTGCATACAAACAGATGAGGCTAGGTATTAGGCAAAATTTTGTATCAAATATTTAATATGCAAAAATGGTCATTATCAACTCTAAATGTGGGATTTTATCATTCAAGTGTAACTCTTTCAGTCCCACCTGTCAATTCTCAAATGCAGCTTAATGTTATAAATGTGTCTGATACTAATTATTCATTTCCACTTCACTCTTAGTGCCCATGCCTTAGTGGATTAGAGAGAAAGAGAGAGCAGTGTCTGGGTGGAAAAATTTATATTTCACCATATTATCATATTCACATCCATGTTGTGCAACAGACAACACTTCTCAGAGGACGAAAGTGAATGAGCCACCCCTTCTAATGGGCACAATAACTGACTTGTGCATGAAAGTCCTGAAGTTCAACAGGGTTTTGTTTTGTTTTTTGTTTTTTGAACTTTTGTTATTGCTTCTGTTTAATACACCCATTCTTTATTTTATTAATAGTAAGAGAACACCTTTTTTGCAACTTTGGCCTATTTGAAATTTATTGTGGGTTTGAGGGTGGCTCAAAACTGTTCCTGTTATCCAAAGTAGGTACTGTATGTATAGCGTAATGACCATGACTGCCTTAGTGAAAAAAGGAAGACATCATAATCTCAACTGAGAGACAGAGATGTGTTTCGTTTGAGAATGAGGGAATCTGTATAACCAGCGAAATAGTCTATACACGGAAAACGCAGCATTCATGCTGATATATGTTGTTGCATGATTTACTGTATGTTCTTTACCAAAAACAAGTACAAATGCAAAAGTGAACCAAAGTGTTTAAGTTAAGAAGAGGGAATATTTTTACTCAGCTAAACCTTTTTGATTTAAAACTATGCACACAATGAAAATTAAACAGCGGAAACATGGTAGTACTTTCTATTAATTGTTATTGGTGGAAATTTCTTTTTTATATTTTATTTTTTCTAGAGAATTAAAATTACTTTATTTTCCAAGTACGCTTACATTATCTGATAATTTAGCCTTCTAAATTGAGAGATTATTCAAATAAACAGTGTAAAAATACATTTACTTACAGAGGATACAGAAAAAGGGGTGGCACGGTGGCGCAGTAGGTAGCGCTGCTGCCTCGCAGTGGGGAGACCTGGGGACCTGGGTTCGCTTCCTGGGTCCTCCCTGCATGGAGTTTGCATGTTCTCCCTGTGTCTGTGTGGGTTTCCTCTGGGCGCTCTGGTTTCCTCCCACAGTCCAAAGACATGCTGGTTAGGTGGATTGGCGATTCTAAATTGGCCCTAGTGTGTCGGTGTGTTTGTGTGTGCCCTGCGGTGGGTTGGCACCCTGCCTGGGATTGGTTCCTGCCTTGTGCCCTGTGTTGGCTGGGATTGACTCCCGTGACCCTGTGTTCGGATTCAGCGGGTTGGAAGATAGATGGATGGATTCAGAAAGTATTCAGACGTCTGTACTTTCTGCACACTTTATTATGTTGCAAACGTAATGTTTAAATTTTCCATTTTTGCCCATTAATCTAAACTCAATAACCCATAATGAAAAAACATGTTTTAAGAAAGGGTTGCAAATGTATTGAAAATCACAAACTGAAATCTCTAATTCATGTAAGTATTCAGACCCTTGGGCGGCACGGTGGCGCAGTGGGTAGCGCTGCTGCCTCGCAGTTGGGAGACCTGGGGACCTGGGTTCGCTTCTATTTTTGAAAGCATGTCTGGTGTTTGTGGATGCATGAGAAGGAGAAAAGACTGATTGAGAACCCCCCTCTCAACAAGACACTGGCCCTTCACAGAGCCCCACTCATTCAAACACCCACAGTCAGAAATGGCCCATTTAGAATTTATGATGAACTCATACTGCACTGGCAGGGAAACCATAATTCCCAGAGAAACAACATTAAAGCAGCAATGATACCCACTGTGCCACCAGGCTTACAATAGTAAATGTTGTGGACTTCTGAAATGTATTTTACCCGAGATAAGGTTGAAAATCTGACAATCTTTTACAGAATCAGTATGTAAATGAGGCTGTGTTGAAGAAGATGTGTTTTCTGCAGCCTATTCCAGCATAAATACAGAGATTAAGGATCCCTAAAAAAGTCTAGGTTGTTATAAATGTATAATATATATGATAAATAAAAGGTAAACATTCTATGACTATTATGTCAAATGATATTCTTTTGCATGTCTACTCATTTTTGTTGTTCCACATTTTTGTTACATTTTGGATTTAGACATAATTTCCAGGTTTTCTGATGTGGTGTCGTTTATTGGATAGCAAGAACTATGAAGACCATATGAAATAGAGTTCTACAAACTAGCTCCTTCTGTCATTTGCCTAATTTTGGGATGCCACATGTAAAAGCAAGAAACTGTCATGATACACTTTGAAGAATGGACTTTGACTGCACAAGTGCACAGACAATAGAGGAAACTGGACTTTATTGTACTGCACCAATTTGAAATGCTGATGAACTCAAGGAAATGGGCACTTTGTCTCTTTTTTTATCGTTTAATTTATTAACTTTAACATAGTGAAAAATGTTTCTCTTCAATTAATATTTCCGACTTTGTTCCAAATGAAACATAGTAAAACATTAGTTACACATACAGTATATATCCAGCATGTGCTTTATTTGGCGTGAATAATGAAACAAAGGTTAGAATTTACTGCTTCTGAGCACTTGGGTGCCAGGATCAAATCCAAGCAGGAATGTTTTCTGTGTTTTATGAGTTTTATGCAGGTCCTCTAATTAGCTTCCACTCTAAGTCTGTTATGGGACTGGGTGTGTGACACCTTGTATATTCACTCTATAATAAGCTGGACTATTTGCTGCCCTGGCCATTTTAATGTGTGACATTTATTGTTCAATTTTCAAATATATTTACACGTATCAAGGTATTCTGCTATGGAGTGTTATGTAGTTTGTATAGGCCTACTAAGGATGGCAGATGGTAATCAAAGAGGTGATCATGCTCTGGAGAAAGTGTTTCAAATCCACACAGGGAAACAAAAAAATTTCTCTGTTACTGTCATTAAAAGTGTGTTATGAAAGAGAATCCTCAGGGAGAACTACTGTGAGAGAGACAGACAGAGACTATGTTCCTGTGTTTGGAAGCCTGGAATTATTTCAGGACAATAGCATCCTGACAATACAGCCTAAGCAAAGAAATAGGCCAGGACATCTTCTTTAGGTCAAAAAGTGGAAGCAGGAATGTGGAAAACTGAAATTCTGCAAGTAGCACCTCTGAGCCAATAATAATAACAGGAGGGATGGAGTTTAAAAGCTAATATCTCTGAGGACACTGATTCTGGATCTGGGAAAGGTGCTGGATAATGTGATGATTCTGGTTTCCTTAAAATTGTCTTTTGTCTATAATTGTCAATTGATTTTTATACCTCTTATTAGTTTTTAGTTGTGACTGAAACAGGTAGTTTTGATTTGCATGAGGTTTTGTGGAACAGACATTAAAATTTGTCTAGCAACCATAAATATTAATGGTATTGATTTTATTGAAATCACACAACATTCCATACAAATAGATCAATTTTACAAGAATAGAATTGAAAACAAATCAACCCCCACCCCTGAGAAAGAGAGCATGGGCAGCAGAATAAAACTTAAACCTAGTAAAAATTAGTAAATAGATAAATTAATAAATTAATATAGATACATGGAGAAGAAAATGAAATGGGAATAGAATCTTCTTCCTTAATTCTTTAAAAGCTTATTCTAAAATGTTATTGATTAGATCCTGCCAGGTTTTGAAAAATTTCTGCACAGATCCTCTAAGTGAGAATTTGATTTTTTCCAATTTCAAATAATATAAAACATCAGTTACCTACTGACTTAAAAGGGGAGAGTTAGGATTCTTCCAGTTTAGCAAAATAAGTCTGCGTGCCAGTAGTGTAGTAAAGGCAATCACAGTTTGTTTGTCCTTCTCCACTTTAAGTACATCTGGAAGAACACCAAACAGAGCTGTTAGTGGATTAGGAGGGATTGTGTATGCTTTGTGCATATGGAGCTCAAGTGAATTCTCTGCATTGCTACCTTCCACTCCTTTTCTGATATGTTGAGTGAGTGATCCTTTTCCCATTGTCCTCTTGGATCTTTGAAAGGGAAGGATTGTAAAATGGTTTTATATATTGCAGAGATTCTGTCTAAGTCCTTGAAACTGATGAGTATTTTTTCCAGCATAGAGGGAGGTGGGAGGTGAGGGAAATTGGGCAGGTTCTGTTTAACAAAGTTTCTAATTTGAAGATAGATAGAAAGATATGTGTTGCTGGAAACTTAAATTTGGAGTGTAATTGTTTGTAGGATGCAAAGACGTTGTCTATGTACAGATCTCTAAGTAATTTAATTCCAAATGTTTTCCAGACATTAAAAACTGCATATGTTTGCGAGGGTTGAAAAAGGTGGTTCTCGTGCAGAGGTAAATAGTTTTTTTTAATGTGACATGCTGCACATTTTCCACATGAAGACACAGCAAAATAAACCATTGTGCACATTATTATGTCAGTGCACGGAAAGTCGCTATTGCCATTTCCTCCTGCCCTTTACCGAGCAACACTCATATTGTAGTTGAGAACATGCACACTTCTGGTGATTTTGTTTCCCCCTAGAAATCTTTATTTAAATACTAAATGCCAGGTAGGGAAGAAAGCACTTCTGTGGATAGTGCAAATTTGCTTAGAAGTGAAAAACAATTTTTTTTGCAAAGCAAAACACAGAGGTTCACTACAAATTCAATTCTGCATGATTCATTTCACTCATCAGTAGTTTTTTACTTTCTCGTATATGAAGGAAAGGGAAAGTATTGTAATTGTCCAAAGATTTGCTGTCGAGATTTTGATGAATCTCGATGTTTTAGACCTCCCTGACTTTCTCACATACGAAGTATAGGGAAAGTATTGGAATCCTTCAAAAATTCCATTTCGAGATTCTGATGAATCTTTATGTCCAAAAATACGTTAACCAGAAGTGATACTTAACCTTTTATTTTTTATGGAAAAATTCTAGAATTTTTCGTGTTTTTCATATCATTTTAATAATGTCAATTTTTCATTACGATAATATTTTCTCTTGATTTAGGTGACTCCATCTTGAATCATTACATGATCGCGAAGGAGAACACCATTCATTGTGTTATCTCTTGATGGATAGAACTTTGTTGTTGTAATTTCTTCATTTAGTTTAGCTTCAGAAATTCAAGTTTTGGTTTCTGGCCTTGATTTTGTTTAGAAGGATACAGTTGGTGTCTTCCTTTGCTTTTTGTTTGGTACTCATGCTTTCCCGGTTTTGACTTCTGCCTGTCTTGCACCAAAACTTTATGTTCATTCCGATCTGTTTTTAAACTCACAAAAATGTTTGGAAATTCTATTGTACTCATAACAGATACTGTAACTGCTCAACACACAGAGGACATAGAAGGTGGAATTTGATTTAAAGAGATAGGGATGAGATGTGGGGAGACAGAGAGAATGTTTTATTGTAGTTTAAGCAGGTTGGAAAGTAGAAAACCCACCCCATCATACACTGAGAATAAATTGCATATATTGGAAGGCAGCAGCATTTATTTTTGTTTTCATTTTGACTATTTTTTCATTCATTTATTGTGATTTTGTTTAATAAAATAAGAAGTATCTGAAATTTTTGATTTGCTATTTTTCTGGGTTGCAGTGGCTATTCTCCTGCAACACATTTTATAATAAACATTTACTTATTCCATCATTTATTTTAAATTTACTTGGTCCATATCAGTGTTGCTGGAGGCCAGAGTATGTCCTGGAACCATTGAGCAAATGGTAGGAACCAAACTTGAACAGGATGCCAGTCTATTGCAGATGGCTCTCACACATCCATTCCCACATATACTGGGCCAGCTTACAGTGAACATAAAAAGAATGTGGGAAGTGGGAGAAACAAGGGAGACATAGGGAGTGACAAGGGTGGATTTGAACCCAGTCACCTAAAGCTGTGAGGCAGCAATGTTAATAACTGTGCCACCATTTTTTAATAGGCAGAAACCTCTTGAGTCCCAAGTCTCATTAGAATTAAAAACACAGTAAGGCCATAATTGTACACATAAAAACAACAATAAAACAAAACATATATAAGTTCAGTGAGTATAATTGCATAAAATGGAACTAACAAATCAGTTAAACACAATACACTCAATTGTGAGTTGGCCCACCAACAATGTTTTAAATTCTCACAGTGAATGTAAATTTTGTAAGTCATTCTGTTTTTTGGGCATTGAAATACAAGACTTTCTTACTGAAATGCATGACATTGGCATTTTATTGGCAGTTTGTCCAGTTCAAAGAGCAAGTTCATTGGTCAGTTTTCTGTAACATGTATATAAAGAGTGTTCACATTCACATAAATATCACATTGTTGTATCACCTTAGAGATACTTGTAATAAACGTAAGTGCACCAGAGTAAAGAGAGAATGCATATGAGTAGATGACCAAGGTGTTCAATATTCCATCCATCCATCCATTTTCCAACCCGCTGAATCTGAACACAGGGTCACGGGGGTCTGCTGGAGCCAGTCCCAGCCAACACAGGGCACAAGGCAGGAACCAATCCCGGGCAGGGTGCCAACCCACCGCAGGTGTTCAATATTTTGTTTTAAAATATAAAAATTAAGACCAATTTCAAGCAAATGTTTATTTTTGCCCCTTCGTTTACTCATGTCTACCTGTCTGGTACAATTTATTGTACAAGTTGGCGTCCCTTTTGAACTTAGATATCACTCACAGGCTTCTCAGTGTGGCTGTTTAGTCAATAGAGAAACTCTGGTTTAAGAGTCAACTACCCAATTATAAGGATGTCAAATTAAATTAGTGCATTTTACAGCAATGTTAGCACAACCAAAATATAAAGGGACAGCGCGGCTGGCTTATACGTCCCTTCAGTGCTTGATTAAAACCTTGCATGCAAAACGAATGCAGTATAGTGGTTTAAAATAAAAGAACTGACATTTTCAAGTTCATAATTAAAGCCATTTGGCAAATCGACAATCATACGTCTAGAGAGACTGCAACTGCGGGATGACCATGAATATACTTAAATATGTCTGCATTACTTAATCACTTCCAAGGCCTTCCGAGTTAGATGGCACCTTCTCTAATGGAGTTCTCATGGAAGCTCTAAATTGATAACTTTATTTAACCCACAGTAGTTTTACAAGTAAATTAAGGGAAAGAAAGTTTCCAGTAATAAGTCAAAAATCATTCCACCGGGTCATAAATTTTGCTGACGCTTGAGGTTTTGAATGGCACTCAGGAAAATACCACAATAAATGCAAAAACCTTTTAGTTTGTGTCATAAAACACTGCCTTTTGCTGGCTCATGATATTAAAAGTGTTCCTCTCTACCCAGAGAACCATTTTTTTGGTTTTATGAGGAAGAACAAATATTAAACTCCCTGCCTGAGGAAGAAATAAACGCAGTTAATGAAAAAGGCAAAGTAAAAAGTACCAGATGCTATGTGGGTGTGCAACTGATGATTAAACATGAACAAGCAAATAAGAGCTGCTTGAAAAAATAAATGACTCCTCTGCAGCGGCCCTGGTGCTGCTGCTATTAAAAAATATTTCACCAGCATGAGTGCATTTTTTGGGCTTAAACTGAATTTAAGAACAGGTCCGCATAATAACACAGGTGTTAGCGTTTGTCGGGTTGCTAATACATTTTTGTGTGCCATTGCAAAACAATACAAGGTACATTGTATTACATTTTCAGGGTTTTCCCCTTTTTCTAATAGCCAACAATGTGCCACCTGACAAAGCTGGTGCTGTATGAATGCCTTCCAGCTACAATGAGATCAGCAGAAATCTTGGTCCTTTTTTCCATTCTGCTGTGGTACATAAAACTTGAGACATCAGACAAATATGCCTCTCTCCTCTTCGTGAGGTCCAAAACATGTGCATTCCTCATCTCTCGTAGCTGCATTTTATCTATTGAACTTCTGTCTGAGCACTCTTTGTACTATTTTGTTGCATGGGTTGTCTTGATCCTTACCCAAAGCACATCCCTTACAGACTTTTTGGGTTAGAGCCAAACAAATTTTGTCCAACAGATAATTTGCTGTTACGTCTATGTTTTGTTCATTGCTGGTGCTCTAGCTGCCTGCCTTGAGTATTATGAACATCTGGGAGGAAAGAGGTATCCATAGATTAATCAAGATCAATTGTAATTAACCAGAAGACAGACACTATGTGAGGGAAAGGCAATGTTTTTTGTCTGAGGAGATGTGCATTTAACAGTGGAAGAAAACCACTAAATTATGTAACAAAAAACAAGACAGTAAAATACAATTGTACTCGAAAACATAGTTGGTTTCAAGCCAGCAGATTCTAATTCTTACCTGAGTTTGTTTCTCCTAACTTTACCACATAGTTTGTTTAACACAAAAAACTAACATTGATATCACAAAGACAGGAAACAAGTGAATAGCTGGTACAAGAAGAAAAACAGTGGCACCCATAAAACAAACAAACCTAGAAATAAATAGCACTGTGATGATATTACCATCCATCCATCCATCCATTTTCCAACCCGCTGAATCCGAACACAGGGTCACGGGGGTCTGCTGGAGCCAATCCCAGCCAACACAGGGCACAAGGCAGGGAACCAATCCTGGGCAGGGTGCCAACCCACCACAGGACACACACAAACACACCCCCACACCAAGCACACACTAGGGCCAATTTAGAATCATCAATCCACCTAACCTGCATGTCTTTGGACTGTGGGAGGAAACCGGAGCGCCCGGAGGAAACCCACGCAGACACGGGGAGAACATGCAAACTCCACGCAGGGAGGACCCGGGAAGCGAACCCGGGTCTCCTAACTGCGAGGCAGCAGCGCTACCACTGCGCCACCGTGCCGCCCCTGATATTACCATCATAACGTAAAAATAAATAAATAAATAAATAAAATGCATATCCAGAATTTCCAAAAATGTAATGGAAAGACACTAGGGAAACTACACCACAGATTTGTGACACTCAGCCCACTGAGACACTGAGGTGAGACATAATGTAAAACGATCAGAAGATAATTACTTAATATTCAAGAAGGGTCTTTACTCAAGCATTTCTGTTGAAGCCTCAGGGTTTTGACATTTCATTGTTCATGTTATGGGTTAGTCTACCTTTGCTAAAGTCTAAGTTATTAGTTGGGTCAGACTTAGACATGGAGAAGCTCTACAGTATGGTAGAGGCCCAATTTGGCAAGTGATAACAGAGAATAAAGCTGTGCAAAAGCCAACCTGATAAGAATGCCACCCAGATACATAAGAAACTTGTGCAAGGGCTGAGGAACGGCTACTTCATTAGAATTTTAAACACCTGCAAATAAACCTGTAACTAATGCAAAAATTCTGAAATTTTAAGATATCACTTTAGATTATGAAGCCTAAAGCTATAGTTTGTTTAGTTTATGCCTAATTTCAGTTCCAGTTGTTAGTGTTGAGATTTTTTAAGAATCAAGTTATAGTCTTTAATTTCACCAAGTTCTCCTTGTTTTGTATTTCAACTTTCATTCTCATTTGATAATCAGTGCATGCTCCCAACCTCAACCTCAATTGTTATATTCTTAGTGTTTTAGTCCATGTAATCCTTCGCTTTGGGAAAGATTTTTAGCCTTCTTTATTAATAAATCTTTGAATTTCTTAAATTTATTTTGGAAATCTGTTTATTGATTTTAGTTGGTTTCTTCCTGACCTTTAATTTTTTTGTTAATTAAGAATTACACATTTTTGAATGTTAAATATGTTTTTCTTCCTTTTGTCAAGTATTTATGAAGTTTAATTACCTTCATGAATTAGTATGCCTCTCAATCAAGGTCTGAACTATTGCGCTAATTAAATTGCTGTTTAGGTGCTGGTGTGGGCCTTTGATCAATAATTCCAAACCTTTTTTGTTTCACAGGATTTTAGCATTTGATAATTTGATTTTAAGACACGTCTTCATTTCTGAATGGAAGGGTGTTTGCAGATATGACATAACACTTGCAAAGAAAAAGATAAAGCTTGTCATTACACAGTACCTGATTATTCACAGATACCTGATTTCTAAAGTGCCATGTAAACTGGTATTCCGATTACAGAAATTTGCCTCTGAGAAACCTGATTGATTGAGGTAAATTTCTCTGTGAATAGGTTATTTACCTTTAACTGGGTTACTGTTAAGGATTGTGTACTCTGCATGTCAGCCGCACACTGGCAGCCTGTGCTTGTGCTTGATTAACATTGCAGCCATGGGTAGAAGCATCCACAAGATGAATTTCAAGAGGCAAATGTTCGGGTGATCGCATTATTCTTTCTCCTGGCTAAAATAATCTGTCTCAATATTACAGAAATCGCTAAATTTGTGTTGATGAGCTGAACGTACAGTGCTAAACTCTCCAACACAACCTTGAGAGCAGTAGGGTAACACATTAAAAGTAACAAGCATTATGTAGTCAGACTACTTTTTAAAGTAACGAGTAACCTAATACAATTCTTATTTTATTGAAGTAAAAATGCCTGTGCTATTATTATTTCAATAGCACTGGGTGTAAGGCAAGAAGCACACATTCTGGGTTATTTGCAGGACTCAGTTGCACAGCCAAGCAGAAAAAAGTTTGCTGCATGCAATCTGGTAACAGACAACAATAAATAAAGTGTGAACTTGACTAAACATATTTATAAAACACCAGAACACGCTCACAGGCATTATGCTTATTTGTGATTCACAGTGGCTGAGGATAATGTGATGTTCAGCTCTTTTTTTACACAGTTTAATGATATTAGAGCATTTTGACAAAGGAGAACTTCAGAAGATTACTTGCGCATATAAACACGGATTATAAGAAACCAGGTTTCTGCTATATCCCAGTTATTCACATTAAAATGTGTGCGCTGTGAAAGACACCCAGAACACAGACAGAGATGGACTCAGAACGTCCCAAAACACACATTTTTATTATTTTTCTTCTGCACACACAACACAGTGCACCAAACAGCCACAATAAACTCACAGTCCTTTTTCTTCTCTTTTACTTTCGTTCCTTTTATCTTTTTCTGCCACCTCCACTCCTCTCCTACAAGCTTTGTCCTCTGCCTCCCGACTCCGGCTCCCTGAATGGAGTGAGGTGGCCCCTTTTATAATGCACCCGGATGTACTCCAGGGGCTCCCTGATGACCTTCCTACAGCGCTTCCTGGTGTGGCAGAAGTGCTGCAGCCCATGGCTCCAGAACCATCCAGACACCCCATGGCGTTGTCCACGGCCCCCCACAGGGTTGAGTTTCCAAGCTCCATGGCCGCCATGCAATCCAGGGGGGCTGCCTTCTTGCATCCGGGGGAAGATACTGTCCCTCACCCGGTCCTTCCCTTCTCCAGGCAACCCAGTGGGGTAAGGTCTATCACGGCGTATATAAATGCACTGATTGTAATCATTAGTATTTCATAAAAAATACCTTTTATCAGTTAAGGCATCTATCATCATATATTTTGTTGCCATTGGAAATTTCCATTGTGTCCCATAACACATATGTACTGAATGCTATCTTTTCTATCATGTTTGTAATAATTACGTAATACAAGTTAGCTAAACTAAGTCTATATGCCAGCTCAAAGTTCTTTTTATTACATAAAGGTCCAGTTATTCCTTGCTCACAGTGTGTAGCAAATATTAAATGTCCATGTATATTTTAGCTAAGTGCTTTTTGAGTCTGAATAGGAAGAAATATGAGTCCTGTTAGGCAGTTTAAAATAACAAGTGGTAAAAATCACTTAAATATATTTCTTTATGGGAATTCAAAAGAATATTCAACTCTGATAGCTAAAGTCAGAATTCAAGGAGCTACAGAAAAAAGTAGAATTTTTTATCTCTAAACGTTTCATTGCTCAGGCGCAAGTTTCTCACAAACAAGTACAGTTGCTATATATGATTCACTAGCTTTCCCCCGCGGCACCGCCCACGTAGTAGTGAAACAGGACAAACTTTAATAATCATTAAAAAATTTTTAAAAATGTAATTCTGGGCAAGGGGAAGGTAGGTACGCTCCAGCGTCAAACATTGCCATTGTATCCAATTGTGTTTAGCTCTGACGGGAGAGCGTCCCCCGCATGGGGAGAAAAACACGTGGCCATGATATCTCTGCCAAATCACCAGGGCCCCTCCCACTTCCCCCTCCCCTCGGCCCACAGCGTCTCTCTTGGATTCGCACAACTAGATTGCTACTGCATGCGAACTATGATACTTAGCGTGATGAGAGAAGTTGCACAATCAACCAGAATGTTCAAGCAAATTATAGAAAAAAACCCAATCTAAATCCATTACGTAGTTCTCTCATGAAAACCGGAGCATGACAGACAGATGTTGGATTTTATATATATATAGATAATGCATAGCATGAAAAGCTCCAAAATACAAACACAATGAAAACAGATATACCAAGTGGCAGTGCCCATGAAAATCAATGAAATAAAATGGCAACAAGATGATATCAAGTAAACAATGACAATAAAAAAAACAAACAGAAATAATAGTAATCATGCACACTAAATGTGTACAAATGTTAGAAAAAAACACAATCACTTGCCTGGCTCACATCTTACCTCAGTTATTTTGCAGTTTTTTGTAGTGTTTTTCTCTTTAATTACCCCTAATTATGTCTGAATGGCCGATGTTGTACAAGCAGAACTGAACAAAACTGACAGTCTATTAGGATTTATTGTCATGAAACACTGACAAACCTGTGGCCTACAACAAGTTGTACTCAGCCTGCATTGCCTAATCAACACTGGGCCATATAACCGGAAAGTGGCTAGTGCAGCCTTAGTGTACTTTGTTAAACTCCTTTGTAACACTTTTTACTATGCACTTTATATTATTTATATGATGTTACAAAAGTGATCCTCAAATGAAAAAAAAAGAAATCCAAAAAAATGACCAAGGCCATTTGACTATATTAAATCAAATTAATACGAAACAGCTTTTTAATATCTCAGATTGGCTTGTGTGAATGAGAGTGGGTAAATGTGTGGGTGTATCTCGCAATGAACGGCTGCCTTATCCGTGTATCAGATGCTACGTGAATATGCTTTGGCTAATTTGTTTTAACAGGTCTAGAATAATGATGGACTTATAGAACTTTTAAAAGCTATGCATTGTGGAAATGTATATTTTTTTGAACTTTGCATTTTTGGTTTGCTTATTCACTTGATTCAAGGAAGATACATGATCCTCTGCCTCAAAAGATGAGATGTAGTCTGGAAAATTTGAAACAGATATTCTCTAGATTGAACATGAAGATAACATTTGAAGATTTTTAGATATCAACCAGCCTCCTTTTTTCCTTCACTGATACTGATCTGTGTAAAATGTATTAAAGGCAAAAATGACTCATTAAAGCTGGCTTCACTCTGCCTTGCAGTTTAATTCTGAAGATTTTGCATTTGGGACAGTAATTAATGTAATTAAAACAAATGTGTTTAAAATGTGATCAAGGAGCTTATTATCTGGGTTGACATTGCCTGGAGTTGCAACGTTCTTTACTTTCAAATCTGTCTGTTTGAATGTGCCTCCCTATTTTGGTTTCATCACTGTGTGAACAATTTACTGTAGCATTCAAAGTATGAAATCCATGTTGACATGTTCTGCCCTCAGAAGCTTTCAAAATTAGGCAATTCTTGGGCCAGATACAGGCCACCAGTTAAAAGTTGAATAGCCCTGTTGTTATAGGAATACTATAGTCATGTTCGACAGTGAGTGACCTGTAGTCACAACTGAACTGCAAAATGCCCTATGAACTGCCCACATGCTATGTACTGAACTGTACTTGACTACTGATTGAACAGTCAGTTATGTGGATAAGACAAATTAAAAATATGTAGTGGATATGCCGGAAGTTACTTATTATAGCAATATTCACAAAAGCCTTTCCATGTACTGCTGTCTTTGACATACTTTATGTGCTTCACAGAGCAAAATGTTACATTTTAATCTGGCATTACTGCATGTGGGCACTAGGCAATGATATAAATCGATTCATCATATCTTACTCCCTAAAGTCTATCTATCTATCTATCTATCTATCTATCTATCTATCTATCTATCTATCTATCTATCTATCTATCTATCTATCTATCTATCTATCTATCTATCTATCTATCTATCTATCTATCTATCTATCTATCTATCTATCTATCTACTATCTATCTATCTGCCCACATGCCATCAGTCTTTAGATGGAATTCTTTCTATATGGTCACAATAATCATCTTTAAGCACAGTCGTTAATTCAAATATCTGATATATAACTGAGCAAGGCCTTTTGAGGATCTAATTCAAATTCTCATTGATAAAGTTAATTCAACAAAATTCTTTCTGTTAATTATTGAATTACATACACAATGACACACAATGAAAGTTGAGGAAAAGTACAATTACACACATAATCTCAGGAATCTGTAACAAAGCATCAAGTCTTGTAGTAGAAATGGAAATTGAAATCATTTAAAATGCCATAGATGAGATATTAGAACAACTTGTTATACACTCCGAAAAATAATGGTCCTTCAATGGCACTCTATGGTTCTTTACTGGGTTGTGTGGTTCCTCATTGAACCATTGCTTGACAATGCATGATTTCATTCTCAGAAGAGTTATTTGCATATAGAGTTGGTTCTTTGTGCTTTAAAAACTTCCAAATATGTAGAAAAAAAATGAAATTTTTAATTTTTTGAAGGCTACCTTGTGGGGCAGTAACAGATTAAGAAAACCTGAAGTTAGCATGTTTATTATATACAGCAAGAGTCCTTTTAAAATCATGACCCACTGGTATTTCACAAATCCATTATCATGTATTCATGATTATTTATGAAGCCTGCTATGGATCTAAATAAATAAAGGTTCTTTCTGGAACCTTCACATTGATGTGTATTGTTCTGGAGAACCTCTCTGACACCTTTACGTTTAAAAGTGTAATATGCCAGCTTTCAAAACAAAGAAAAGGCTTTCATTTAAAAACTAGACCTCAGTGCTCCTATGATTCCTAGCAACAAAATCAGCCTGGTACCAAAGTTGAGACACAAAATGAGGCCATGTCTAAAAAATTCAAAAAACAAAACAAAATCCCTTAAAAAGAGTTTATTAAAGAAAAAAAAGTCTTTAAGCAAAAGAAAAGGTAAGAAAAATGATGACCCTAACCCAAATCTATATACCAAGAAGCAATACCTTAAATTGTGAGCAGAAGGTCAAAAACCAGAATATCAAAATGAAAATTAACAAAAATCATGGCTCCCAAAATGAGCCAAACAAATGTGAGCCTGATCTAATGCCTCAGTTTATTTCCTGATAGGTTCTTAAATAGGTTGAGGGGTGATCTTCAAGCTGCAGCAATAGGGGTCACACCCCCTTGGGTTCCACAGTAAAAAGCTAAGGATAATAAATGCTAGAATTAACACAATCAATATAGTTTAATAATACAAAATAATAAACAATAATAAACTATCAGAGTGGAACAAATATCACCTATAAATCATAAATCAACTTTTAGTAGCTCATCTTATTCATTATTTTAGATCTTATTGAATTGCATGGTTTGTTTATGTTCACCAAATTGTTATGTAATGACTGATTTACAATGTTGATGTCGTTTTCTTGTAAACATGACTCCCAAGATTCTAAATTAATTAATCTAATTATAGTTGGTTTAGTCAATCTGTGGATAGTATGAGAATAGTTTAGTTTGGAGCAGATTGATACATATCCATCTGTTCATTTTTTAATCCAGTTTGTCCAAACCAGTGTTGCGAGGAGCCAGATGCTATCCCAGCAATCTGGATGATGTGCCAGTCCACTGCAGGGTTCACTCTCATACACAAACTCACTCACTCATACCAGGTAAACTTTAATTTAAAAGTGAAGTATAAAAAAGCAGCAGTTGACTCCATTCAACTAGTATTGGCAAGAGTTGTTTGATTGTGTGTTTTGAAAGCTTACATTTATTTTAAAGTACTTGGACTGGTGATGGTTCCTGCCTGTGTAGAGTTTCTAAGCTCTTTCTGCACCCACCTTGGATGTTAGGCATCCATGGACATCCACTCGTCCATCCTTCTTTGAAGCTATCTAATCTAGTTCAGAGTCAGAGGGATGCATGGAAATGATTCCTTAAATGATTTCATCAATTCTTTAAAGAGGAACATACTGACCTAAAACTGCAAAATAAATTGGAAAATGTGATGTTTGCCTCTCGTTTACTTTCTTTCTGTGCCTAAACGATTGGGTTCATAGCACAAACTGGAGAGAGGGTCAATATGTAGTTATGGTGGTGACAGGTCTGGAACATTTTTATAATTAATTATTGGTTTGGCTGTGAATGCTTTTAATCACTCTGTGAAGCATCTTCTATGGGTTGGTTCAGTATATCTACAATAACATTATTCAGCTGTGAAGCAAGTACTTTATCTTTTTGTTGACTGTCCAGCATACTGTTCATGTGCTCATCATGTCCTGTTTCTTCTCTGCGTGATAAAACAACGGTCACCAACTGCCAAAAAAAAGCAAAACAGAGTCTGGTGGATGGCGTTTAAAGAATGCACGCTGCAAAAACTCTGCAACATTTCAAGTTTTATCTCTCAGTAACCTGTCAGTTGGCCTGATTATGTTGAAAGCCAATGGAGTGGTGAAGGTATTGAAAGCTTAAAACTTTGTAACAAATTTCTAGAGACAAAATAATAGTAGGGCGGCACGGTGGCGCAGTGGGTAGCGCTGCTGCCTCGCAGCTGGGGGACCTGGGTTCGCTTCCCGTGTCCTCCCTGCGTGGAGTTTGCATGTTCTCCCCATGTCTGCGTGGGTTTCCTCCGGGCGCTCCGGTTTCCTCCCACAGTCCAAAGACATGCAGGTTAGGTGGATTGGTGATTCTAAATTGGCCCTAGTGTGTGCTTGGTGTGTGGGTGTGTTTGTGTGTGTCCTGCGGTGGGTTGGCACCCTGCCCGGGATTGGTTCCTGCCCTGTGTTGGCTGGGATTGGCTCCAGCAGACCCCTGTGTTCAGATTCAGCAGGTTGGAAAATGGATGGATGGAAAATAATAGTATGTATTGTAAAGAATATTGTTGTGTAAATTATAATGTGCAGTGTTAGTGTATGTGTTTAACCTCTACTGTGAAGGGGTACTTTATTAAAATAAACTTATGTACCTTTAACATATATTTAACAGCATGCATTTCTGGCTTATGCTTGTAGTTACCATGAAATACTAACAGAAACTGAGACAAGATCTACCATAATTTTGAATGACTGCCGTAAGGCAAAGCTTAGATTCCTTGTTTAATGAAGTTAGGTGCATATTGCATTTTGCTGCCTTCCAAGCTCATAGCACAGGTAGGTAGTTGTTTGTAAGCTGGCAATTTCAAAACAGATTAAGGAATACTTATTACACTGCCTTTTTTGTCTTTTGAAAACTGGATCCATGTTTACAAGCAAAATAATTTTATTAGACAAGTATGTGCGTCTGTGATGGACTAGTGCCCTGTTTAGGATTTGTTCCTGCCTTGTGCCCAGTGCTAGCTGGGATAGGCTTCAGCTCCCTCTCCCATGACCCTGGTCCGGATTAAGTGGGTTAGAAAATGACATGACATGACATGCATGGGTGTTTGTAGACTTGAATATATCTTTTCTTGATTAAACGGAGTGTGATGGCCACAGGATAAAGCACCAAACCTTGTGTAGTACGTGTCATGATCAGGATTCTTGTTTCTGGTATTTTATAAAATCTCCTTGATCTCTAAAATTGTTTGTCTAACCTTGTTTTAGGGGAAGAAACCTTGCAGTGACATCTATTTTATTGCATGAAATGTTTTTAACAATGGTTAAAAATAAGTAGCATTTTTCCATGACGCCATGTTGTTTTTCTAATGTGCACCACCATTTTGAGGAGTATTTGTGAATGGTTGCTTTGAAAGGGGGTGGCACGGGGGCGCAGTGGTAATGCTGCTGCTTCGCAGTAAGGAGACCTGGGTTCGCTTCCTGGGTCCTCCCTGCGTGGAGTTTGCATGTTCTCCCCGTGTCTGCGTGGGTTTTCTCCTGGTGCTCAAGTTTCCTCCCATAGTCCAAAGACATGCAGGTTAGGTGGATTGGTGATTCTAAATTCTTGGTGTGTGTGTGTGCTCTGCGGTGTGTTGGCGCCCTGCCTGGGATTGGTTCCTGCCTTGCACCTTGTGTTGGCTGGGATTGGCTCCAGCAGTCCCCCGTGACCGTGTGTTCGGATTCAGCAGGTTGGAAAATGGATGGATGAATGCTTTGATAGGTCATAAAGAAATCTGCAGTATGTAACATATCTGGATCAAGAGTGCAAAGGTTGCATCACTACTTTCTGGTTGTCCTTGATTGGATCTAACCCAGCCTTTAAAATTTTAACTTCTTGTTCCCATTTGATTTTCTCAACCACTTTTCCTGGTGAGGGTGAGCCACCCTTTGAAGAAATGTCATTTCTGCCACTTGTACTCATGATTTTATTCTTTCAGTCATTACCCACAGCCCTTGACCATAGGTCAGGACAGAGATGTAAATTGACTGGTAAACTGAAAGTTTTCTCTTTAGACTCAGTCTGGTGCTTCACCACCACCCGCAGTATAGCTGACACCGCTCCAATCTGCTTGTCGCTCATGCTCCCTATTTCTGTCACTCGTGAACAAGATCCAGAGATACTTGAACTCCTCCGCTAACAGCAGTTATTCCCCTCTCCTGGAGAGAGAAATCCATTCTTTTCCAAGAGAAAACCATGACTTCAGACTTAGAGGTACTGATCCTCATGCCAGCCATATCACACTTGATAGTGAATTGCTCAAGTGCATGTCAAAGGTGAAAGTCAGATAAGGCAATGAAGACAATATTGTTTTGAAAACAACAGTTAACAAACCCAACTCTACTTTTTGACTACAATTTAAGATTAGCGTATTAGCTCTGATTATTTGTGTATTTTTTGGTTCATGAATTCTTGAAATCTCTATTTGTCTACAATTTTTGTGACATGTATTGAGCCTTAGTAGTTGTTTTTTGACTTCCCAGTTATGACCCACCACTTGCTGCTTTACTTACGATTCATCTTCTTATTCGTTTTCTAACTAAATTCTGTTGCTGTCCCATGCAGTCAGCAACATGTGTACAAATGATCCACCCTTTTACACCAAAGGCAAGGTTTATTTTTATTAAGTACTTTAAAAGGTAATCAAGAATGTTAATAAGTAGCCCCAGGAATATGAACAATAGTCATTGGCAGATAAGCAAAGATGTACTTTAGAAGTGTAAATTGCAAATAAATAAATAAACATGTTGACTGCCTTGACATGTTGACATTAGTGACAATGAAAAATAACCTGGAAATGGAGTGTCGTTCACTCAGTTTTAAAATAGTGCCTTTACCAACATACGCGTTCGATTTCTCAAGAGGTGAGTTCAGTGCCAAAAGGAGCCTTACACCACATAATGAAATGAGACAAGTATTAACAGTGGCATTGTAGCCCAGGACTCAGAAAACTGGTCCTTGATGAACTTGTCATCATTCACACTTATTAAAATTTTGATTGTTATACCACATTCGAAAGTAAGTGATTCAAGCTTAAAAACATTGTTGGTCCTGCAGCATGACATTGCTTATAAGCACATGAGAAACAGAATAGCTAAAGCAGAAGAAATTTCACATTTTTGAATGGAAAAGTCTAAAGTTATAATCTTAGTTCTATTTAAATTCAGTGATGATATTGTAGCTCAAAAATATCACTGAGTTGTAATATTTCTCTAAAGAAAAATGAATGAGAATGTGCCCATCTTCATGTACAGTACAGTACTGATTAAGAATATTTTTTGATGTGAATGCTGCTAGAAGAGGTCCCAGCAGATACTACATTTATGCTTACATGTTCATTGAAAGCAGAAAAAAATAGAAGTGCTTTTTATTTATTTTATTTTGGTCTAAAATAAATCAGAAATGTAGATAATTTTAAAAGACTCCAAGTTTTTTAAACATTAATATATGTTTAGTACATCATTTTATTAAAAAATCACAAATATCACTCCAATTGAAATCCGATTTTCTTTTTAATGCCCACTCAGACATCTTCCTGTTCTTTCCTGCATTCCACACCTTAAAGTACTTTTTTGTATACAAGTTTTGATGAGCTTATTTATTTTACCAAAACCATGTGTATGAAAAAAATACTTTGTGAATATTGTCATATGCAATGCCTAAACCTGGAGCTAAAACAAAACAAGCTCCTCTGACAGCTTGTTGGTTGTCTTTCTGTCTAAATATATTGTAAATTATATGCCCAGATGTTTTTATAAACATTGAAATGTAGTCCATATGTTGTGAATTTGTTTAATTTTCTATTACAATTTAATATGAATTGTATTATGAAACTCATTTTCTAAAGTTTACTTTACATAATTATATCACTGGGTTTTGCCTCCCTAGGATACATGTAGCCAAGATTCAGTTCATATTGCGCATATATATATATATATATATATATATATATATATATATATATATGCGTGTGTGTGTGTGTGTGTTGGGGCACCAGATGGTGAACCCGTATAATTAAATGGAAAATGGTAAAAATTCAACAAAATATTTAAAATATCAGTCAGCACTACATAAAAACATCTTTCGAGATGCAAGTCCAAACTAAACGCTTCCATTCTTTTGTAGTGATGTCCAGTCTGGAAGGAAGAGGCAGGCTCAAGTGACTGGCAGTGATGTTATTGCCCCTGACATCAATGATCTCCTGATCTGTGGTTGAAAAGGACAGGAGAGGTAGAAAATGACAGCACCGACTCAGGACTTGGAATGGATTTAACAATTCTTACCCTCTAAAGTAGTCTCCCAAGCACACATGTGTGACAGTATATTTTGCAATAATAGCAGACTTCAAGCCACAAAGACTGTTGGGGAACCAGTGGAATCCCAATTAATCCAGATAGAAAGTAGAGAAAACTGACCAAAATAAACAGCACACAAGGGTGCTAAAATAGCAGAAGAAGGTTGTGTTTCTAAGTGCTATCTCAGTCACTGGTAATCTTCAAATTGATTGTCTCCTTCTGGTCCTGAGTGGTTTTTTAGTGCTGATTCCCACAAGGGGTGGGTCGTAATGACATGGACCCAGAAGTGACATCACATGTATATGGACCAACATTCCCTTGAACTGTGTATGGAAAGAGACCCTTATCCAATACTCCTCCCAACCCCCACCTCATTACCCCACGCACACACTGACCTAAGACCACCCCTCCACCACATAATTTTTGCTATATATTGCCTTTGATTCTTGTATGTCTAAGCATTATCCTCTGATGACAGCTCCTGGCAGGGGCTGAAAGCTCAGGAATAAAAGCTACTTTATGATACAAGATTCATCTTCTCCCTTTGTGGATCTCCAGCTGCAGATATGCAAACCGTATCACAGACCTTCGCTTCCATATCTATACTAATAAAAGGCAAAGCCCTTTACTGACTCACTCACTCACTCACTCACTCACTGACTGACTGACTCACTCATCACTAATTCTCCAACTTCCCGTGTAGGTGGAAGGCTGACATTTGGCAGGCTCATTCCTTACAGCTTACTTACAAAAGTTAGGCAGGTTTCATTTCGAAATTCTATGCGTAATGGTCATAACTGGAACCTCTTTTTTGTCCATATACTGTAATAGACTGCAGCTCGATGGCTGTGGGAGGCGGAGTTGCGTATCGCGTCATCACGCCTCCCACGTAATCACGTGAACTGACTGTGAACGCAGTACATAGAAAACAAGGAAGAGCCCCAAAGAGCGCTGAAGAAAACATTTATTACACAATTGTGAAGGCAGCGAAACAATAAGAAGCGAGCGAGTGACGCATTCAAGCATATTCATAAGTGCAGCTACTGCGGAAACAAAGCACAGTGTAAACCGTAAGTTTAAATTAAGTTTATAGAAACACTCCCGCTGCCGTTTGCAATACCATATTCGCGAAATACAAGTTTAATGAGAAGACACGAGGTATAAACGAGACTTTGGATCACTTTGTAATAGAGTTAAAATTGCTGTAGTGAGAAACTTTTAAGTGCCGGGTCTTAGCGATCATTAAATAAAGCCATGGACATCGCAACATCACACAAGAGAGCGGCTCACGTGAACTGACTGAATGCAGCACGAGTGATTACTTCGATGAATCAAACCTGTTCAAAAAACACATTACACAATTGATAATGTAGGAAAAGAATATGAAGCGACTGACGCATACAGACATATTCATGAGTGCAGGTACTTCAGAAACAAAGCACCGTGTAAACCTAAAGTTTAAATTAAGTTCATAGACCTACAAAAGGTTGCCATTGATTTGAGGCAAGATTGCTTTTCTCCTGTACAACTATACGTTGCATTCTCAACAGTAAGCTTGCACAGCTTGGTCATTTTACAACCGGAGTGCTGAACTGACAACGTGGTATACAAAGAGAACTATAACAATCGTAATAAACAAACAATAAAACAGCAGAGAACCCGTGGATTAAATAAAAAGGCTGCTTCCTTGGCGAAGCAAGGAAAAAGGATGGGCTTATATGGCGTTTGTTTATAAAACAGCGGAGAAACTGTGTAAAAGCTGCTTCACAAAAAAACAGCAGAGCGCCTTATATGTGCAGGCAGTCAGCTAAAGAAGGGAATCAATAAATAACTATAATCGTAATAAACGAACAAAAAATAGCGGAGAATCCGCGGATTACATAAAGGAAATGGGTACCTGAACAGAAAAGTTAGTCTCGAATAGCTACACAATAACTATAACAATCGTAATAAACGAACAATAAAACAATACAGAACCGCTAAGCAAGGAGAAAGGATGGCCTTATATGGCGTTCGTTTATAAAACAGCGGGGATATATATGTGAATATATGTATGTATATATGTATGTCTATATATATATGTAGATATGTATATATATGTAGATATGTAAATATGTATATGTATATATATGTGTCTGTATGTGTATATATATATATATGTGTGTATGTATGTATGTATGTATGTGTGTATATATATATGTATGTGTATGTATGTATGTGTATATGTATATGTGTGTGTGTATGTATGTGTGTATATGTATGTGTATATATATGTTGATATGTGTATATATATATATGTATATATATGTGGATATGTATATGTATATATATATACATGTATATACAGTATGTATATATATGTATATGTAGATATGTGTATATGTAGATATGTATATATATGTATATATGTATATGTATATATATGTTTACATAACATCTTTAACACACCACTTCTCTGCTGCGAAGCGCAGGTATTTTGCTAGTATATATATATATATATATATATATATATATATATATATATATATATATATATATATATATATATATATATATATACAGTATACACATGTCTTCCCCGTGACCCACAGGCAATACACAGTCCCAAACACCACAAAAGGCCCACAACACAATTTTCTCCTTTACCACCACTCCTCCTCAAGCTTAGTCCTCCATCCGACTCTGGCTCTCGAGTGTTGGTGGCTGGCCCCTTTTATAGCCCACCTGGAAATGTTCCAGGTGTTTGACCACCTGGTCCCAATTGCACTTCCGGGTGGGGCTGAAGACTCGTCCAGCCCGCTTTTGAATCCAGACAGCCCCCCCGGGTCCCAACCCAGCTGTGGAGGACTCCATCTCCCATGGAGCCTGGCAGGAGGTTGGTATTGAGCTGCCCATGGTTGCTCCCCTGGAACATAAGCAGCAGGGGCGTCTCGGCTGGGCATGGGACCCGGCCGCTCGTCACAATATATAAACAACAAACAACTGGTCTGACAACACAACGGAGATGTACAAGTAGGGCCAGAACAGACTGTATTTCCCAAGGAGACTCAGATCTTGCATATATACAGTATATACACTTATATACATGTAACTGGGACAGTGTACGAGTAATATTTAAGGCCAGTACTAAAAGAGCCAGAAAGATGGCTGAATCTTGGCTATCAAACGAAAACGCCATTAACACACATTTGGACATGAACCCAGTATATGCAAACTTAAGAAGAAGAACATCCCCATAATAAATAAAACTTTATGACAAACACCCTCCTAACCCCACCTCATTACCAACCTACCCCCCCCCCCCCCACCTAATTTTCCTATATATTGCCTTTGATTCTTGTAAGTCTAATCATTATCCTCTGATGACGGCTGATGAAAGCTCAGGAATAAAAACTACCGTATGATACGTGATTCATTCTCTCCCTTTGTGGATCTCCAACTACAAATATATATATATATATATATATATATATATATATATATATATATATATATATATATATATATATATATATATATATATATATATATATATTTATATATATCTGTGTACCTTCACACATATTCTACAGTATATTCCAACACATCTTGCATTATGTGATAATAATGTATGAGGTAAATCGTAAGAAATAGCAGCAGTTAGTTTTCAGCTGGGCATTGGACTGTGCAAAACAAGTGACCTTAGTGTCTTAGAACATGGCATAATAACAGGGACGTACTCTAAAGGGTGGCTGTAGTGGCACAAGCCCCTTTTCCCATCTTCGAGCTGACCAGAGACTCACAGCCTTTGGTTGTACACATACATGATGTGCGGCGGGCACTCAAAAACATCAATACAAGGAAGGCAGCAGGTCCTGATAATAATAATAATGTGCAAGGACGTGTGCTCCAGGCCTGCGCTGACCAATTAGCAGAAGTATTTACACACATACTCAACCTCTTTCTCTCCTCAGGTGTAGTCACCTTGTGCCTGAAATCCACAACCATTGTACCTGTTCTCAAAAAATAGAGGATAACCTGTCTTAATGACTATCGATCAGTCACTCTCACCCCTGTCATTGCAAAGTGCTTTGAACGACTGGTAATCACCCACATCAAAGCCTCCATCCCAGCTGATCTAGACCAACACCAGTTTGCCTATCAATCAAACAGATCAACTGAGGACACCATCTGTGTGGCTCTACATGCTGCCCTCTCGCACTTGGAAAAGCCCAACACCTATGTTAGGATGCTCTTCATAGACTACAGCTCTGCATTTAATACCATCATACCTAACCAGCTGATCAAAAAACTCTATGCACTAGGACTTGCTCTGTCCATATGCAACTGGTTACTAGATTTTCTCACCAACCGCCCCTAGTCTGTCAGGATGGGCAAACACACATCCTCCACCCTTACCCTGAGCACCGGTGTGCCACAGGGATGTGTACTAAGTCCCCTTCTCTATGCATTCTTCACCCATGACTGTCAACCCATCCACCAATCAAACATTATTGTTAAATCTGCAGATGATATGACTGTCATCACGCTTGTAACAGACAACAACGAATCTGCATATAGGGAAGAAGTTCAGAATCTGACAGCATGGTGCAACACCAACAACCTGGTCTTAAATACTAAAAAGACGAATTACAGTCCGATAACAATCAGTGCAGATGCTGTGGAGAGAGTTTCCAGCTTTAAGTTTCTAGGAGTCACCATCTCAGAGGACCTGTCCTAGGCTGACAACAACTTGGCTATAATAGGCAAAGCACAACAACGTCTCTGTTTTCTCAGGAAGCTAAGAAGAGCTGACCTCCCCCAGAAGCTGCTGGTTAATTTCTATAGATGCACTATAGAGAGCATCTTAACTAACTGGATGATGGCTTGGTACAACAGCTGCACCAAGGCTGCTAAAGAAGCCCTGCAGCGGGTCGTAAAAACAGCAGAGGCCATTATTGGGACTGAACTGCCATCACTCAAACTCTTGTATAAGACTCGCTGTGTGAGAAGGGCCAAAAACATTCTCAAGGACAAAACTCATCCTGGAAATTCTTTGTTTGAGCTCCTCCCGTCAGGCAGACATGTACCCACAAACAGACTAAAAAATAGCTTTTTCCCATCTGCCATAAACTTTCTGAACTCTGAATCTCCTCAGTCTGAGATCATTTTTAATTGAACATGTGCAATAAGCTATATTGATAATGTACAATATACTAATGTAATACAATATATAATATGTAATGTACTTTTCATTAACAGGTGCATTAACAATTTATGCTGCTGTACTTTGAGCAATAATAATTTGCTCTGGTTACTTGATCACTTAACACTGTATATGACATATTTGGAATTATTTGACTTTTCTTTAAAATGCACATTGGGACTGTCACAAAAAGTAATTTCGTTGAACTTGAAGCGGAGAAAAAGCAATGATAAGTAATAGGCCTTGTTAAAGCTTGTTAGGCTATTCTTTCCTATCCATCAAAATAAAATGTGGTCTTTAACATGGGTGTCACCTCACTGGGACATGTCTTTGTATTGTGTAAGAAAGCTGCTGAAATTGTTAACATAAGATTAGCATAATACTGTTTTTTCAAATTGATATAAAATATAGGTTTTCAAATTTATAAATATTCCCATTTTATTTAGTATAGCAGTTTAGCTGGGACTCTTGGGACAGCAGTTAGTGGGCTATGGCTGGGCGGGAAATGCAAATTCTGTCGGCAGTTTTGAAGAAAGAGGGGCAGAAAATGAAACAGAAAAGTAGACCAATGGCAAAAATTTGGTCAAGATGTTGAATAACAATAAAGCATCCATCAATTGTGGTACAGTAAGATATCAACTGGCTGGCTGCTGCTAATGCGATGACAACCCATGAATATGGACCTGCCTGCTGATGAAGTCGGGATGAGGTGCATGAGGTGGTTTTGCATCCTTGTGAGGTTCAATAGGGAGTGTACGGAGCACCAAAACTCAAAGGAGCTATTAAGTCAGGGATTCTTAACTTGGGTGTGGCATCGCATTGCAGTTGCGTGTAGGGGGTGTATTATTGGAGGTTAGGAGAATCTCGCCAGTGTATATATTTGTAACTACACAGCTGCATCTGAAATCAGTGTTAAAAGAGTACAGCCTTTTTTTTTCTTCAGTTGCGTCAACATTAAAGAAAGTATTCCTTTTATGATCCGTCACTTTTTTGGGGGGGGAGGGTTGTGATAAATTTTAAATTCAAAAGGATTATCATTTTTTAAATTTAAGAACTCCTGATTTAAGTGCATGTGCACTACTAAGAATACTTGGCAGAGAGAAAGCGGTGCATATCAAGGGTGCCCAACATCAAGTGGCAAAACACAGTGAAATGGGGAGAAAGAATAAGGCTGTTCTGAGTTCACTAATAGATGCAACATCACTGCTTTGTTGCCAGGAGTTAGAAACCAGAGGACATGATGAGAGTGGAGACTCTGTCAATAAGGGCAAATTTAGAAAATTTACAAATCTCTTTGACAGCTCACTTCGTCATTATCTGTGTTTCCTGGAATTCTGGAATGTCACAGTATACACAAATTTATTTTATTGTTGCTTCTTTAGGAGATGAAGGAAGAGGTCAAAATATCTTCTTTTCTTGCAATTAGATGAGACAACAGGCATTTCACATCATGTATAGCTGTCCATTATGATGAGTTACGTGGATATTACCAGCTTATGTTTTATTGGTTTCTTTGATGCGTAAGATGCAAAAACCAATTAAAAACTATGAGAAACTGATTAGATTATAAAAGTGTTCCTTCAGATTAAACAGTAAAGTGTAGATGAAGATGAGGATATGTGTTACTATTTATGTTTTCTCTTTCCATTATTGATAGCTCCACACAAAGTAATTACTGAAGCAAATATGTCACATCAGAAAACACCACTTGCTAGACTAGACTACAAGTTGTGTGCCGATGTTGTCAGCAAAAACAGAAAAAGCAGATTTTCAGAGGCATCACAACTCAATCAATGGGAAAAAAGTTGCTTGGTTGGCTGAATTCAGGTTCCTTTTACATCGTGATAATGGAAGGGTCTGAATTTGGGGCACGCAACCTGAGTCCATGGAGCCATCTTCTTTGGTTTGAGCAGTGCAGTCAATATATCTGAAACTGGCCAAATAAAAAGAAAGGGGGCAAAGGGCAAAAGAACATAGACATTGGATAGTATTATGGTCAAAGTTATCTTTGCTCTTTTTCAGATGACAATGATATTTGGCAGGAATTTAAGGAAGAAGACAACTGAGGCCCTGCAAGGTGTTTGTTTCTCAAACTACAAACTCTGATGAACTTACGCAGTTCTTTTTCTCTCCAGGTCAGATCCAGTTTGCCTTCTTCTCTCAGACAGTAACAGACATCTTTGAATGAAATCAGTCACACAGAATAGCCTTCATTCTGCAAAAAAACAAACAAACAAACAGCAGTCTGACATATTTCTTGAGAATGCTGTTTCATTTTGGCCATTTTAAAATGTTCTGAAAGATGGCAAGTTAGCTCACTGTATAAAAAAAAGTTATCAATTCCAGTAAATATGGGGTTATTCAGCTTATTATGCATAGTGGAATTTATTTAAGGATCAAAGTATTAAAGACACAATTCAGCAATACATATCAAGTTTAGGTACAGAAAGGTTTAGACAGTGGAGATCATGTTTCATAAACACGCTACAATTGTATGGGGATGAACAAAAGCATTTGATCACATACACACAAAATACTGTACATTATCTTGTTTTTCAAAATGATTTTGGAGAAAAGCCAAGCAAAATGACACCTTTTATTGGCTAACTAAAAAGATTACAATATGCAAGCTTTCGAGGCAACTCAGGCCCCTTCTTCAGGAAAAATGATTTTGATAAGGTGTTGTATGGTAAAACAAGCACAAATTCCAACAGTAATGTGTAGATGTGTGCAAAACAGGGGATGCACTGCGCACACTTTGGCCCCATAGGCCTACACCTGACTTACAAAGTGTAAAATGAGAAGAAAAAACCTTATTTTTATTGTTGATGAAAGTATAAAAATATAGACAATAGTATAAAACGTAAAACGTTTGCCACCTCCTGATACAGGCCCGGTGTTAATCATCTGCTTTACTGCTGTCACAGGACCACTACATTTTGACATCAAATGTTCTGTAAAAGTGTAGTTGTATCATCAAAATATAAAAATAAAAATAATTCATTTAGTATAGAGAGTTATCAGAGAGAGAGAAAATCAAGTGGCTCTTTACGCTGTTTTGGCTATACAGTATTGAACCATTTCTCATTTATAAGAGTGATTCTATTGAACTATTAATAGTTCTTTATTGGTTGCAGCTTGATTATTTAAATAGGTTCCTTTAACTTAAATATTGTTTTAATAAAATATTGGATTACTACACAAATAGTCAAGGCGCAGTCTTGCAGAACAGAAATTATCATAGATATTTGAAATGATTCATGATTATCAGGCCTTGGAAACTGGGACAGCATGAAATACCAAAAAAGTTTGTCCTTCTCTGAGAAATGAAGAATATGATGAACAGGATAATATGTGTACAAATAGGTAAAGAAAAAAAATGCTAAAAACCAAAACAAGCCTGGGACCAGATGTGTTTACTTGTTTTATTACTACCCATTCATTTGCTTTCTTTTGAAAACCCCTGATCCATAATATGGAAGACAAATGGGCACTGGAGGTTTATTTTGAAATTTTTGGGAGAGTCAAGCTTGACTTACTTTCCAAAAATGATGTTGACAGATATACGTTTAAACAACTTTCTACTCTTGTTTAGCATTTAAGGGGGTAGAGTGCAGCCACCGCAGAAATGAAGCCAGCAAATTCAGTCACTCCCATCATGACTTTAGATTTTGAAATAGTCATACAAGGGAATTACTCCTATATAATGAATTTAACCTTTTATTTCTTTTTAAAATCTTTGATGCAGATATTATAAAGTTTACTTTAGTTCCAGTACTTGACAAGTTTTACATATTTATTTCCAAGGAGCCTGAGCCTTTAGCATATGTTGTGTGTTGGGGTTTGGGATAGTGAGAATTCTTCAGTTTGAAATTCTCAAGTGATAAGTATAATGATAGCTTTGTCGAGTTGTTGGAGTTTAGATCTCAGTAAGTTGGAAGAATAAAATTGAAAATTATTCTGCTTTGGGCAATAATCCAATGCAGCTAAGAGTGGTGAGCTTATCTCTTTGTTCGGGACTGTAGTAGTTGAATTTTAATACCTTCTGATATTCAAATGCTTTGAAAGATCATTAAAGGTTTTTCCAAAAAAGAAATAAATAAACTCAGCAGTGTTGATGGCATCATAGGGTAAATCCATCAGCTGTCATGTACAATTTTGGTGTTTACCAACCTGTCAATGTACCAATAGATTTACATAAAACTTTAATTACACTTCTACCTTAGAGCAAGGGAAAGGCATCATATAAATAAAGTGTATTACTATTATTTTATTATTAATAAATTGATTAGTGGCTGTGTGCCTGTCTGGTAGCTATGTCTCTGTCATTCCAAAACATGGTGCATCACAAACATTTTTAGTAATAACATGCAAAAAAGGGACAGAGTGGTGGCTCTGAGGCTAAGGATCTGTGCTGGTATCCCGAAAGGTTGCTGGTTCAAATCCCTGTCACTACCAAAAGAGATCCTACTCTGCTGGGCCCTTGAGCAAGGCCCTTAACCTGTAATTGCTCCAGGGGCGCTGGACAATGGCTGACCCTGTGCTCTGACCCCAAGGGGTATACGAAAAGTAACAAATTCCTAATACAAGAAATTGTATAAGGTGAAATAAAGAACAAAAAAAAAATAGATGGTGCATCACAAACTTTAACACTGCTTTTACAAATCCCATACCAAATGCCATATAACAGAAACATATGCATTGCATGGGGCACTGCAAATGTTAATGCTTTGGTCTGTGCTGAGTACATAGATTTCAACTTGTCTTAGAGTGGTTGCACATTTAATATTTAAATAAAGAAGTATACTTTGCATGGAATGTCCTTAAATTATTTTATGTTGTATGCTGCAATAGAGTCATATTTGTGGTTGGTTACACTCTTAGTTGATTGACATATTAGGGCAACGTTATAATAGTTGAACATGAAAGCTTAGTGAGTGTCTTATTGGGACAAATTTAACAATGCACTGGTGGGACTGGAGAAGGTGATAGACTGCTTACAACTATTCCTTATATTCTCATTCCCACGACAGAGGAAATTCCATCTAGAGATGACTGATGTCACTTCCTCTTTCACCCGACTCCACCCCTTCCATTTCACGCGTCATAAAAGATGCCTTCACCAGAAGAATAGCATCAGATTGACCAGAGTAGCACTGGGGCAACACAGCTCTGACACAGCAATATTCATTCTTTCTTCTCAGGTATCGAAAACCTACAATCTCAAACATTACATTTAAATGACGATTTTTCTCTTTATTGTAGTTTTGTCTCCTTATTACAGCAGTTACACTTCAATTACATATAAAGAAGTCAATGCTATACAACTAAATACTTTACAATTGCACCGCAAAAAATGCAATCCATATAAATAATTCTTTACATTTATGTAGTGCATTTCTCACTACTCAAAGCACTTTACATAGTGAGTGGGGAGCCACTTCAACCACCACTAATGTGCAGGATGAAGCAATGGCAGCCATTTTGCACCAGTATGCTCTCCACACTTTAGCTACTAGGTGGTGAAGGGGTGAGAGATAGTTAGCCAGTTAGAGACAGGAGATGATTAGAGTGCCAGAATGGCTAGGCTATGATGGGCAATTTAGCCAGGACATTGGATAAACCCTACTGTTCATGGAGGATGCCCAGGGATCTTTTATGACCATAGAGAGTTAGGACTTTGGTGGATGACACATTTTTAAAGCACAGTGTCCCCGTCACTGCACTGGGGCATTGGGTTCCACATTCAGACCACAGAGTAAGTGCCCCCTGCTGGCCTCACCAATACCCCTTTAACACCAACACCTCTTCCAACAGCAACCCAAGCTTTTCCTGGTTGGTCTCTCATCCAACTACTGGCAGGTCCTGAACATGCTTAGCTTCAGGTGGATTACCTGTTCTGAAGTGGACATGGTGTGACTGCTGGCTAAAGTGTGATATAAAGTGTGACCTATTTCTTATGTATAAGTTTTGCACACTTTACATTAGCTCACTCATACACTCTCAACCCCACACACTAACCTTTTATTTAGATCACCTTAAAGATGATGGGATTTCACTTTACTTTTTTAAAATATAAAAAATATACTTTTTTTCATTTCAAAGCACAGTGGTTACATCTTCCAAATATATAACGTTTTTATTACACATTCTCAAAGCTAATGTGTGTTGAATTAGAGTCACATACATATTCAGTCAAGATATTTGATCTTTTATATTTCCATTTTTCAAACTGCAAGTGTGTTCATAATCAAATATTTCTTTATACAAATTATTAGCAGTTGATGTGGCAGAGTTTAAACTTTAGATAGAGAGAATCATTAAGTAATTATGGGCATTGAGGTACAATATGAAAGGAAGAATTAATTTTATGCAGAGAACTGCAATAACATACACCTCACAGGCACTTCAAGGCAATATGTTTGGTTGGTGTCATATGTACGCTACCATATTACAATGAACATCAAGTAAGAAAGGGAAAGCTAGGGAGGAAAAAGTGGCACGGGACAGAGTCAAGGTCCAACATGGTAATCAAAGGATGAGGAAACCTTCAGTTGTTATGACATTTACCTAATCTAAAATTCAAACTATTCAAGTTTAATAGACACACTGCAAAATACAAAACTTGAGCTAACTGAAAAGTATTTAAATCCATTTTATCCAACCCGCTACATCCTAACACAGGGGTCTGCTGGAGCCAATCCCAGGGCGCAAGGCAGGAACAAATCCCGGGCAGGGCGCCCACACACACTAGGGACAATTTAGGATCGCCAATGCACCTAACCTGCATGTCTTTGGAAAGAAACCCACGCGGACACGGGGAGAACATGCAAGCTCCACATAGGGAGGACCCGGGAAGCAAACCCAGGTCTCCTTACTGCAAGGCAGCAGCACTACCACTGCGCCACCCGACATTAGATCTAGTTTTCCTTATTGTAAGAATTATTGACTTATCCAATAATTTGTATTTATGATTATTTAGCTTCCTTTAGGAAATCTTGTCAAATTGCTTACCCTTTTGACAGATTTTTTGCTAAATACAAACAAAACAACTCCCTTTTAAAGTTTATTGTCTAGTTTTTGCAAATGCATTTTTGCAGTGTAGATAGATAGATAGATAGATAGATAGATAGATAGATAGATAGATAGATAGATAGATAGATAGATAGATAGATAGATAGATAGATAGATAGATAGATAGATAGATAGATAGATAGATAGATAGATAGATAGATAGATAATGGCTTCAAAAATCATTTTTTGTCAAGTATTTTAGATGTTGCTGGTATATTATGGTAGGGAAATATGCAAGGCACACCTTTTCTTAAATCACAAACTACTTAATGTATGTTTTATTTGAAAACAATTAGGATCATCCCAATCAGATGTCATGTAAGTGATCCAATGTCAACTCACACACTAGCAAGCTTACACACCACAAAAGATTGCTTCAAGTGAAGCACAGCTCTCAGACAGAGAACGAGGAGCCCAGCATCTCCGACTAAGAAAGAACATTTTTATATTGTGCTTTGGTAAATGTTAGCACAGCGGTCAATGACGCTGTCAGTTATACTGCTGTCTAGTTTTGATGAAAAAATAGACTTTGCAGTTAGTGGTTTGTGCAGTTCTCCTTCTTTTGTTGTCATTGTTGGTTTGATGAGCATACCGATTTTCTCAAGTACGCTAATCATGTAGACATCATATGATTATTTCTGCTTAGAGCCTCCTTCTAGTTCTGTGAAACTGTTGCATGGCAGAGCAGTGTTAAATCAGATGAAAGAAACTGATGTGCATTGTAATACCAGAAATAGAGCAGCAAGTTCAAAAGTATGAAAAAGAATGGTAATTGTGCAATAACTCATCATTTTTTCACTTGCCAAATGAGGCTCACCTCTGGCACCCAGCATCTGACTGGGTGCAAACCTCTCCAAGGACGTTGGTGGATACAGAGTTTGACTCAGTCAGTACAGGTGTCATATCATAATGCAGGCGACCTAAGACAAGCTAACTGTGAAGCATAAGGCCAAAAGCTTGCTTGACCTTGAATTTCAGTATTAGTGCAGACTGTGAAAGTAGAAAATGAGAATAATCCTGTTTTTTGGGGTTTTAATTAGAACATATCAGAAGAGATACTACTGGCTTAGTACTTGTAGCATCATCAATGCTATCCTATCACTGTGAAGCAAATTCACCAATCACTGAGTTTGTCACCTACTAATAGTGGATATGAACTTGAAATCTGTTGCGAGACATCTTATTTTTTCCTACAGATGATGTCTTGTTGCCAAAGAGGTTCTCAGTGTGACAGGTAATGTCGACCACACTTTTTGCCCAAGTAAACACTATAGACTCTCTGTATAATCTCTGTTTCCGCCCCATTTCAGCCTCTCCTAAAATCATCCTTTCTTAATGTTTTGCGGTCTAAAAAACGTGTGAACTCTCTCTCTCTATGTGTTATTTCAAAGGTTCAATGGATTCAGAAAGTACTCAGACCCCTTCACTTTTTTCACATTTTGTTATGTTGTTGTTATGCTAAAATCATTTTAAATCAGCTTAAATTTTTCCCTCATCTAACACCACTCAATACCCCTGAATGACAAAGCAAAAAAAAAAAACAACAGGATTTTAGATTTTTTTGCAGATTCCTTTAAAATAGAACAATGAAATATCACAATGACACATAAGTATTCAGACCCTTTACTATGACACTTGAAATATGGCTCAGGTGCCTCCCATTCTGTTAATCATTGTTGAGATGTTTCTACACCGTGTTTGAACTCCATCCATCCATCCATTATCCAACCCGCTATATCCTAACTACAGGGTCACGGGGGTCTGCTGGAGCCATTTGAGTTAAATTCAATTAATTAGACATGATTGGGAAAGACCTGCACCTGTCTATATAAGATCCAGAGGTGGCAATGTGTTACAGAGCAAAGACCACGCCATGAGGTCGAAGGAATTGCACAGATTGGGGTGGTTGGGAGGGACTACAAAATATTTCTGTGGCATTCAACATTCCCAAGAGTAGTGTGGCATCCATAATTCCTAAATGGAAGAAGTTTGGAACAACCATGAATCTTCCTAGAGATGGCCGCCTAGGAAAACTGAGCAATTGGGTAGAAGGGCCATTATGAGGGAGGTAGCCAAGAACCTGATAGTCACTTTGACTGAGCTCCAGATGACATGCATGGGGATGGGGAATCCCCTAGAACAGGATTTCTATTTTAATTTTAATTGACTTGTTTTTTTAAGATTTGTTCCCTGAATTTCTTTATTTCTTTCCTAAAATGGCACCCAAATAGAAATGAAATGTGAACCGAATGAGCCAGCAGAAGACCAACTAAGTCAGGGCCTCAAACTCCAACCAATTTCACTCCAACCAGTTGCTTAATTAGGCACCAAGTCTTGTTGTTAATTAAAACCGTTCATTAATTCCATGGCTTGTTGCTGCATACTCTCATTGTGCAATAGCATACATTTCTGAAATTGTTAATTTTCTCTTTTCTAAGAGCAGTTAAAATGTTTTGAGGTCTGAGCAGATCAACATTCCTGAAACCTTCATCTTTCTTTATTTTCAGATATTGTGTGATGGACACAGTTTGCTGGTCTTGTTTTGGCTCATTTTGTATCTCATTATTGTTTGGCTGCTAATTAAGGAAAAAGAAACAATTAAGGGGTCTGATTGTTCAACAGCAAGTTAATTAAAATTAATTCAAAACTAGGGCCAAGCCCCCCCCCCCACACGCTAAGGAGATGTGGTTGGATCAGCTGCTGGCTTGCTGCTGCTGCTGTCGAGCTGCGTGTTCTGCTTGTCACACTGTGCGTCAATCATTTAAATGCCTGTACAGCAGCTGTCCTTTTGTCTCACTGCCTTGTCTCGCAGAAGATTAAAATGTCTCTTGTGGGACGTTAAAGTGTCTCTGAGAAAATCATGGATCATCTCCTTCCAAGCCTTCCAAGGTTTTTTTTTTATAATAGAGAGTATACAGTAAGTTAACTAGGAGGAAAAACAGGTCACTAATTAAGAAAAGGGTTTGAATGAAAACCTGTAGCTACCGGGGCCCTCCAGGACCAGAGCTGGGGACTCCTGCTCTAGAAAGACAACCAAAACTACAACAATCCACTTATCTGGTTCTTTTTTTGGAAGAGTGGCCAGATGACATATGAAAGCCTTCTTGGAGTTTGGAAACAGCACCTAAAGGACTCTCAGACTATGAGAAACAAGATTGTCTGCTCTGATGAAACCAAAATTGAACTGTCTGGCCTTACTTCTAAGTGTCATGCCTGAAGAAAACCAAGCACAGGTCATCATCTGCGTGCTCATTACAACAGTGAAGCAGGGTGTTGGCAGCATCATGCTGTGGAGCTATTTTTCAGTGACAGGGACTGAGAGGCTAGTCAGGGTTGAGAGGAAGCTGAACAGAGCAAAGTACAGAGATATCCTTAACGAAAATCTCCTTCAGAATGCTCTGGACCTCAGACTGGACTAAAGTTTTACTTTCAACAGACAATAACCCTAAACACAAAGAAAAGACAACACAGAACTGGCGTAGGCTTAAATGGCTGCCAAAATGGCTTCAAACAAGTACTTAGTAAAGGGTCAGAATACTTGTGTCAATGTGATATTTCAATTTTTTTAGTTTTAATAAATTTGCAAAAAAATCTAAAATACTGTTTTATTGCCTTTTCATTCTGGAGTATTGAGTGATGTTTGATGAAGGTAAAAATTAATTTAAATGATTTTAAGGCTGCAACATAACAAAATGTTAAAAAAGTGAAGGGGTCTGAATACTTTCTGAATACACTGTATATATTCTATATAGGCAGCATGGTGGAGCTGCTGCCTTGCAGTTAGGAGACCTGGGTTCGCTTCTCAGGTCCTCCCTGCGTGGAGTTTGCATGTTCTCCCCGTGTCTGCGTGGGTTTCCTCCGGGTGCTCTGGTTTCCTCCCACAGTCCAAAAACATGCAGGTTAGGTGGATTGGCGATTCTAAATTGGCCCTAGTGTGTGTCCTGCGGTGGGTTGGTGCCCTGCCCGAGATTGGTTCCTGCCTTGCACCCTGTGTTGGCTCCAGCAGACCCCCGCGACCCTGATTCAGTGGGTTGGATAATGGATGGGTATTTTATATATTGGTTAGGACATGCAGGTTAGGTGGATGGGCAATTCTAAATTGGCCCTAGTGTGTGCTTGGTGTGTGGGTGTGTTTGTGTTTGTCCTGCGGTGGGTTGGCACCCTGCCCGGGATTGGTTCCTGCCTTGTGCCCTGTGTTGGCTGGGATTGGCTCCAGCAGACCCCCGTGACCCTGTGTTCGGATTCAGCGGGTTGGAAAATGGATGGATGGATGGATGGATAAAGCAGTTTACAAAAATATTCACTAGTTGACCAATTCGGTTTCATTGCAAGATTTTTTATGCAATAAAATTAAAGAACTGGTCAAGGGTCTAAAAACCTTTGCACTTGTTTAGTTATATAAATTCTAATAGATTTAATGGAGTGGAAATAGAGGTGCTGGGAAAAAGAATAAAGCAAATAATTAAAATGGAAGGTGATAAAATTGAACATGTATACTTTGTAGGCTTGACTCAAAGCCTACAAATAACTCTCTCTAATGTCTCTAAAAATAACATTATGTGCAATGTCCTAAATCAAGAGAGAGCTTGAATTAGGCAGGTCTTTATTATACATTTGAGGTATGCAGACAAAAGCTGACTCTCCCTAAAATCTTTTGGTATTGTTAACCCCTTTATGTTAACAATGTACACTAAGCGCACTATTTACTTATAATTTCTTTTAAATTTTTACTCAGCAATTCACACATTAAGTTAATAGTGTGCGTATGTGGGATTGTGGTAATAGTAATACAATATGCATAGATATCCAACAGTTATTTCTGAAATGAGGTTTTGAGGCACACATTAAGCAATAATTAGACTTCTGATCACACTTTATCATTGGCCACTGATCAACAGTCAAAAACACCCAGGAAGCTCCAGCTTTGACTGTTGAATTTTTATGATTTGATTTTAAAGCAATTTATTTTTAAATTATTATCAAGATATTTGGCATCTATTTGAGGTTTCAATTCAAGAGGACTCTGAATATTGCAGGGGCGTTTTGAGTTAGACCATATATACAGTTTCATACATATTTTTATGAGTTTCAGAAACTATTTTTGTTTCTTTATAGGCACCCCAGTCTGTTGTTATGTCACCTTGGTAATGACCTGGAGATGCACTTGTATGATGTAATGAAAGCTGTGAGATATAAGGTCACTCCTGACATCCCATCGCTATCCAAGATTGCAGATACCAACCCTTACAATTCTCCTCTTTGTCAATCCTATAATTTACTTCTATGGCTAAAGATTTTAAGCTATGTTTCTTTGATGTTTGGCTTCTGATTAGGTTTTGATGCCAATATTTTGTTGACCTTTGCCTGAATTCTGACTATAGACAGAGATGGGATTAGATTCATACCTAGTGGCATGGATCGTGGACTATCTTAAAGACAGACCTCAGTATGTGCGTCTTGGGAACTGCACGTCTGACATTGTGGTCAGCAACACAGGAGCGCCACAAGGGACTGAACTTTCTCCGGTCCTGTTCAGCCTATATACATCGGACTTCCAAACAACTCGGAGTCCTGCCTTGTGCAAATGTTCGCTGATGACACTGCTATTGTGGGCTGCATCAGGAATGGGCTGGAGGATGAGTATAGGGACCTAATCAATGACTTTGTTAAATGGTGCGACTCAAACCACCTACAACTGAACACCAGCAAAACCAAAGAGCTGGTGGTGGATTTTAGGAGGCCCAGACCCCTCATAGACCCAGTGATCATCAAAGGTGACTGTGTGCAGAGGGTACAGACCTATAAATACCTGGGAGTGCAGCTGGATGATAAATTAGACTGGACTGCCAATACTGATGCACTGTGCAAGAAAGGACAGAGCCGACTATACTTCCTTAGAAGGCTGGCGTCCTTCAACATCTGCAATAAGATGCTGCAGATGTTCTATCAGACAGTTGTGGCGAGCACCCTCTTCTACGCGGTGGTGTGCTGGGGAGGCAGCATTAAGAGAAAAGACACCTCACGCCTGGACAAACTGGTGAGGAAGGCAGGCTCTATTGTTGGCATGGAGCTGGACAGTTTAACATCTGTGGCAGAGCGAAGGGCGCTCAGCAGGCTCCTATCAATTATGGAGAATCCACTGCATCCACTAAACAGTATCATCTCCATACAGAAGAGCAGCTTCAGTGACAGACTGCTGTCAATGTCCTGCTCCACTGACAGATTGAGGAGATCATTCCTCCCCCAAACTATGCGACTCTTCAATTCCACCCGGGGGTGTAAATGTTAACATTTAACATTATACAAAGTTATTGTCTGTTTTTCACCTGCATTATTATCATTCTTTAATTTAATATTATTTATTGTATCATTATGCTGCTGCTGGAGAATGTGAATTTCCCATTGGGATTAATAATCTATCTATCTATCTATCTATCTATCTATCTATCTATCTATCTATCTATCTATCTATCTATCTATCTATCTATCTATCTATCTATCTATCTATCTATCTATCTATCTATCTATCTATCTATCTATCTATACATCTCATCTTCTTGTCTCTAAACTTACTCATGCTTGAATATTCCTCCTCGTACAACAGGAATGAAATGCTGTTCCAGGGTGCATCCTTTCAGCCCGACAAACTTGCATTTGGTGAATTTGAACATACTTAAATAAAATGCTGCTCTTGAGAAAGTACATTTATTCTATTTAATGGAAAGCAAGTAAAATTTCATTTGAAGGAAGAGTAGTACACACATTCATAGCAAGACTTCTAAACAACTATTTACAGTTAATGCATAAAAGGAGTTCTCCGTGCCATCTTGCTTTTTAAAATTAGAAAAAATGATGGCAAAGTATAATCACATATGTATATAGGTGATCTAATGTAAAGTACACACCATCAAGAGATACTTATTTCTTCAAATGTGTTCATTTTCTCATCATGATTTAGCATTTCTAAATTAAATTTACCTAATTAAATGCAATGTGAAACCCACGTTGCAAGGTATAAATATAACTTTGGAAAATAAGTATGGGGAGCATTTGGCGGGGGTGTTGGCTGTACAGTGCAATCACATTGCATGTAATGGCTTCTGAAATACGACTTCTGTTTTGTTTTGGGTTTAAACTTAAGGTTGGCTTCCAGTAGGGATTTAAAAAGGAGAAAGTTGTGTCTGAATAAATGGGACTGGTGCAGAGACGATCAAGCATCCAAGTGCTTTGTTAAATAATGAAAGGAAATAATTGAGCTTTGTTTAAAATGTAGAGCTCAAACTATATGAGTTGGAAATAAAGTGAAAGGCATAGAAATCTGAGTAATAATGACAGCAATTTTTACGCAATGATGAAATTAACCAGAAACAAAAACCTCATGTAGCCATTGTCACACACGTGCTCTTAGGAGGGAGCCAACAAGCTCTGAGGTAAGTAAACAATCGTGAGACAAGGGGATAATATCAGGTATTAACACCTCTCTCCTTATTCCACCAGAATTACCGAAGAAAAACAATAAATTAATTCACTTACCATCGACAGATCTGGATTCCCAAAATGGCTGCTGTTCCATTCCATCACTTCCGCCTACAACTCCCGAAGATGATGTCAATTCCGGACACTCCCTGATGACATCACTTCCGACCCTACCTGATGACGTCACTTCTGCCAACATCACTTCCACTGACATCACTTCCGGTTGCCTCATGATGACTTCACTTCCGGTTGCACAGTCATGATGTCATTTCCGCCATTACTTCCTTGCGGTTGCCATTTTCTATATACATATCTGTATACTCACCTTCAATCACTCTGTATCATCAACTGTTATGGTTTTGATCACTTTTGCTATCATTTTTTCTGCATGTTCGTGGGACATTATAAGGGAACAATTTCCCAACTCTTTTTTTGTGTCTCTTGTGACATTGATTTCCTACACCATTCAGTGACTTCTTACACATTAAAACTGATTTATTCAAATTGATATACAATTTTAAACCAATGTATTTAAAGGGCTGTATAGGGTTTGAATGATGAAACGTTGACAGTAATTTGCCTGTTCTTGCCAACAGAATGTTACAATACAATACAATACAATACAAACATCTCAACATTTGTGAGAACATGCTTATTCTAATAATTGCTTGTAGTTAGCTACAGATGACATGAAAATGCCTTTGTCCTCTTACTGAGTTCCTATATTATTACATATTTTTGACATTGAATGCTTCCAGGCCTTCAACTAAAATCTAATATTAGATTAAGGATGCCTGAGTGAACAAATAACAGTTTTGTAGTTGTTTAATTTATCCAATGAACAAAGTTATCACCAATTCACACTGTGTAGAAAAAAAATACTCTCTAGTGAAATCAACCCAATTAAAATGGATGTGATTGAACATGGATATCCTTGATTACAGTCAGCCATGTGTAACATGAACCTCACTTATTTTGACTCTTACCATCAGAGTCAATATGCCAGCGAAGAAATTCAGTACTTTCATAATGTAATGGTCTTTATAAGTTGAGGCAAATCAAAGATTAGTAAGATGCTGTTGATATCTGTCAGTCAGGAAAGGACTTCAAAGCTATTTCTAAGGTTCTGAGACTCCAAAAAACCACGGTAAGAGCCCATAGCTTAAAATGAACAACACCTTTAACAGTTGTGAATCTCGTCTCAGGTGACTGGCTTACTAAAGTTACTCCAAAGTTGCAATGTATAATCATCCAGGAAATCACAAAGGATTCCAAATAAACAGCAGAGATCAGTGCTCATAACTCAACTCTTAAAAAGACACTGAGCAAAAATGAGCTTCATGGAAGAGAAGCAAGGCAGAAACCATTGCTAACCAAAAAGAACTTAAATGCTTGCACCTTATTTACCAGGAAAGTAAATGAATGATCTTCAAGCTTTCTGAAAGAATGTTCCATGGACAGATGATACACAAGTATAACGTTTTGTATAGCACAAGTCAAATTATGAATGGAATCTCTGTACACATGAACACATAGAACATCATACCAACAGTACAAGATGATTGTGGTAGTGTGTTGGTGTGGCTGTACTTTGTGACCTCTGGAGCTGGACAACTTGCCATAATTGAAGCAACCAAGAATTCTTCTCTATATTAATAGAACAGATGGATGTCCAGCCATCTGTCCTTTCACTGAAGCTTAGCTGGGTCATACAATAAGACAGTGGTGCAAAACAGAAATGTTTACAATCGAATGGCTGAAGGAAAACAATTAAAGCTTTGGTCTGGCTTAGTGAAAGTCCAGACCTAATCCAACAGGGATGCTGTATATCAGATAGGAAGTTCATTCTTAAGCATATTCTAATGTTTCTAAACTAAACCAGTTCTACTAAACAAGGAAGAGTGGGATAAAATGCAATGTGAAAGCCTAATACTGAATTATAGAAAGCATTTCCATTGAGGTCATTGCATCTAAAAGTGCCGTAACTAGTTATTAAGCAAAAGGGGTCCATTACTCTGTCTATAATACAAAACTCTTAAAAATTCTGGTTCTTTAATGGCACTATATGTTTTTTAATGGATTGTGTGGTTCTTCATAGAACCATTTATTGAGAAAGTTCTTTGCATATGAAGTTGGTTCTTTGTGCTTTGGAAGCTTTGTGATAATTAGAAAACATCTGAAATCTTCAAAGTATGGTAGTGTTACCTAGTGGGACATAGACAGATTAAGAAAACCTAGATTTAGCCTATGTTATTGTATGCCACAAGAGTCCTTTTAAAATCACAAGCCATTGGTATTTCACAAATTAGTTATTATCTATTCATGATTTGTGAAGCCTGTTAGCAGTACTAGGGTGTTGTACCATGTTAGCCATTATGAATGTAGCGAAAAGTCGAGCAAAATGACACCTTTTATTGGCTAACTAAAAAGATTACAATATGCAAGCTGCCTGAAGAAGGGGCCTGAGTTGCCTCGAAAGATTGTATATTGTAATCTTTTTAGTTAGCCAATAAAAGGTGTCATTTTGCTTGATTTTTCACTGAAGCCTGTTACAAATCTAAATAAAGGTCCTTTCTGGAACCTTCATGTGGATAGGTGTTTTGGGAACAATGAAAAATTCCTCTATGGCATCACTCTGAAGAAGCATTCTGGAACCTTTATTTTTAAAAGTGTATAGCTGTACTACAGTATTCAAACTTGATGAAATTACAACTGGAAATTTTAGTACCTTAATAATAAGACATAGTTCAATGAAGTGCCTATCATGTTCACCTTTCACTTTTATTAACAATATCAATGTACAATTCATTGAAAGAGCAAAGTCTACAGTTTTATATAATGATTTTGATGAAAGAAAGAGTAGAACGCTTTAACATATTAAAAAGTGAAGAATACTTCACTTTAAGGCAGAGAATAGTTTATCTGTTGCACCTCTACGTGATGATCACCTTTTTCTACCCTCTCAAACCTACACAGTATTTAATGTTTGGAAAACATCCAGGATTAAAACACTTTGAGAACTGTATATAGATAATGGCTTTGCATCTTATGAACAATTACGCTTCAAATTTAACTTCTCAGAATCACAATTTGTCCACTACTTTTAAATCAGAAATTTTACGAAAAGTAACCTGGCTTATTTTTCACACCTCCCACCCATTTCTATTCCAGAAGAAATATTGATCAGTCTTGAAAACTCAGACAGCATCTCAGTAATATATATACACTAGTCATTTAGCCCATTACAATAACGGGCGCTAGAACAGTAGTGCATAAACATTAGTAGGAACAGTCTATATTAAATGGCAAGGGACTTTGACCTCATTCTTTTTGTTGGTCGTATTTTTCTTTCTTTCAGCCTTTCTTTTGTTGATGTTTACTTGCTATGCTGACCGTTCTTCGTGGGCTGCCGCCGTGTATTGTGTGTCTTTAATTTTCTGTGACAGTAATACTGTCTTGTACGTCCGCTGGCTTGTACGTCCATAATATACCTTTAATTTTCTCTGGCGGTAATACAGGCGTGCGCGTCGGTAATATGCCTTTAATCTCCTCTGACAGTAATACTGGCTTGTATGTGGCTGTAATATGCGTCACTGTATTGTATACCTTTAATTTCCTCTCGCAGTAATACTGGTTTGTATTTCCGTAAAACGCCTCTAACTTTCTCTGACAGTAATATAGCGCATCGCACCATGCCCCGCGCATGCGCACTTCACCAGAAGACACACACACACGGACACCTGGACGCACAAAGGGATTTTATTAAAGAGGATACTAAGGTCTCTTCCTTTCAAGGATCCTACGGTAAGGTGGGGAAAGCATCTTTTATTTATTATCTCAGAACAGGAGTGGAATGCAGCCATGCATAGAATACACTCCAGCTCCATATGGGCAAAGTATTCAATCATAATTCAACTTGAGATCTTTCATTCATCACATTTATCTTGTTTAAAATTCTCCAAAATGTATCCAGACAAAGATTCAACATGTGATCATTGCAATCTATCTCTAGCCTCACTGGGCCACGTGTTTTGGAAGTGCACCAAATTAACATCGTTTTGGGCAAACATCTTTGCCTGCCTTGGCAGCCTTGGTGTAACAATCACTCTTCACCCATTAAGAACTGTGTTTGGTGTACCCCCAGATGGGCATAAGTGGAGAAGGACAAGTTGATTATAATTGCCTTTACCACACTACTATCATGTAGACTTGTTCAACTGGGAGAATCCCAGCCCACCTGTTATAAATTAATGGGTAACTGATGTTTTATTCTTTTTTGAAACTGGAAAAAATCTAATTCTCACTTAAAGGATCAGTTCAAAACTTTTTTTTAAAAATATGGCAAGATCTAATTAATAGCATTTTAGAATAAGCATTGATATCAGGTAAAAGGACAATCTCCTTTCTTTGTTGCTTTCAAAGATTTGCTGTTGGCTCTCCTCTCTCTGTCTTGCTGGGGGTTGAATTGTTTTGTTAAGTTTGAATGATTGTATTTAATGTTATTTTCTTTGTTGTATAAATTAGAATTGATTATATGGAATGTTATTTTCTTCAAATAAAATAAAAATATAAAAAATAAAAGTGAATAATATAAGTTTTTAATTCCTCTTGCAATGAAATAAAAAATGAAATGTTGGCAGAGCACACTTGTGTCGTGACTTGGATAGTTTTGCATATTTCAATACATATTTAAAAATGTAATCTGCATTTATTCACAAATGCTGCAACGGCTAAAAAGTGTCATTGACGTGTGACTATTATCAATAACACCTCTGTCCTTACAGTTGGCCTTATCAAACTGAGCCCCTCACTATGTAAAACAAGCAGGACATATGCAATGACTCTAAGACTCATTTTGTTTAACACATTTTCATAAATTTTCATAGCAGGTATCTGATTACTTAAAAAATACAAAGCACCCTTAAGCCTGCACCTGAGTCACAGTGCTCACACTTGATATACAGTGAGTCCATTATTCCAGGCAGCCAGCAATACATTCACTATTATACTGTATATACTTGCTTGTGGTTTGTTCCTGTCAGTGAATCTCTTCGTAAATGGGTACTCATTTAAGAAAATGCATATGCTACACATAAGTGAGAGTCAAAATGTATTGGCAATGCTTTGAATAATATGTATTCATTTAAGAAAATGCATATACTATATGTCAGCAGGGCTCAAAAAGACACCACCAATATTTTTATCATATTTAATATAACTACAATGCATACGTTACAAATGGATAAGCACATACCAATTAAAATGATTTTTGTCAGTTGGCCAGCCATGTACGGAACACATATGGTTGAAGAAAAAGTTGGAATCCTATAGCATTTTTGTTGGGGTCCAAGGAAATGATATGACACACAAGGTGAGGAACATATAGTGATGTTCTAGCTTCTCAAGGCATAGCTGCTGCAGTGTTTCACAGATGTGGGCAGCAGTGTGAAAAAGGGAAACTAATAATAGAATGCCTTATGACACCTCAAGGCAAACTTGTGTTAAGTTAAACATATTCATTTTGCACACAATTGCACAAATCCAAGAACAAAATTAGCCATTTATGCACAAGGAACTCAGGACTTTAGCAGATTAGTTGAGCTTGTAGCTTAGTCCCAAATATATACCACACTGTATGTATATGTTTTTCTTGCATTTTGCCATTCCTCAGAGTTGTGTAAATTACTTCTTACTTGCCTTAATCGGAGAGTAGACCACTTATTTCAAAATCCGTCTGATTTCCAAACACTTATTTCATGGCTTTAACCCTTTAACCGCCAACTCCCTAAATATTCCCCAAGCCAGGCGAAATCTGAACAATTTTTGTTTTTTTACTTTTTTACATTTTTTTTACATTTTTTACATTTATTCAAGCAGTATTGACCACTAAATGTTGTGCAAGTTGCCAGTGTATACACGAAATCTATAAATGTAACCTGAATTCTCAGCTAAGCAAAACATCTTGATACCAAACCGTGCCCTTTTCAATGGTAGATACTGTCGAAACTGTAAGCGGCCCTTCCACGACAATAAACTTTCATCAACTGCAACTGACGGTCCTGGCATGTAGGGCAACTGAAATGCTTCAAATAAATGATCAATCAAAGGACGTAGCTTGAACAAGCGGTCGCGGTTTGGATCTTTCTTATCTGGCTCGTTTCTGTTGTCATTCAAATGAAAGAATTTCAGCAGCAAAGAGAATCAGTTACGTGTCATGACAGCTGCAAAAATATGTGTTGCATACATAGGATCTGTAGACCAGTACATCTCAATATCTGGTTTTCTGATTATTCCCATCAACTTCAAAATCCCAATGAATTTTTTCATTTCGTTTTCATCAGTGTCAAACCAAGCACGAACACGGGAATGTGGAGGTAAATTGGGATTTTTCTCAATAAACTGTGCTGCATACAGATTTGTCTGATGAACAAAATGTCTAATCAAATCAGGTGACACAAACAGCTCATAAAACTGCTCAGCAGTGTAATTGTTTACATCAACAATAAAGCCACACGTTCCCTCAAACGGATGCAGAAAAGGTAGTTCACCTCGGGCAGCAGCCCAGCTGAGATGCTGGGGATACACCCACTCAGCGCCGTCATCCGATGCGTCTTCATTCACAATATCATGCAGCGCACGTTGCTGCTCATCACTGTCACTAAAATCTTCTTCAGAACTGCTACAATCATGATCAGAACTGTCCAAAATCGCCTGCAAAGCCTCACTTGAAGTCAGTTTACGTTTCGCCATATTCACAGCTGTTACATGCGAATCACGTCACATGACCGGCCAAAACAACCACAGACTTGTCGAAATACAACGTAGTAATAATACCCACGCCAAACCGTCAGTTATACTACTTGCCAGGCATTCATATAACCACAGGCAAATGTGCCGGATAATTCCGGCAGTATGGCGTTAGCATTAAAACAGCGGTGCCGGATATATCCGGCAGAGGGCGGTGAAGGGGTTAATGACCTTCGCCCAGTTGCACTTACCTTCTTCATTATGAAATGCTTCAAGAAGTTGGTCCTTGTTCATCTCAACCTTTTTTATTCAAAAATAACATTCCCCTCAACAACAATCAGTTTTCATATTGTCCAAACAGGTCAAATGAAGATAATATTTTTGAAGGAACTTCACACAGCCCTGAATCACCTGGACAACATGTGAGGATGCTAGTCATTGACTTTAGTTCAGCATTTAATATTATCATCCCCACCAAGCTGGTCACAAAGATCACTGAGCTTGACTTTAGCACCTCCCTGTTTAATTGCATTCTAGATTTCCTTACCAACACACCACAGTCTGTTAGGTTAGACTACCACACTTCCTCTACCCTGACCCTGAACACTAGTGCCCCACAGGGCTGTGTGCTGAGCCCCTTACTCTACTCCCTCTTCACTTATCACTATGTCCTCATAAATGAATTTAACATAATCAATAAATTTGTCAATGACACTACGATAGTAGGCCTCATCAGTAATAACGATGAGCCAGCACACAGAGAAGAAGTCCAGCACCTAATGATGTGATGTTTCACTAATAACCTGATCTTAACTATCATGAACACCAAAGAGCTCATTGCGGGCTAAAGTAAGTCCAAAGGCTGCAGGTAGACCACCATGTTCAACATTATGGATGAACATGTATCCAGCTTTAAGTTCCTGGGACACATTTTCAAAGATCTTTCATGGTCCCGCAACACCTCTACCCTGGTCAAGAAGGCGCAGAAGAATCCTTACTCACTGAGGAGGCTGAGGAAAGTCCATCTGTCTCATCAAATTCTAGTGAAGTTCTGACACTGCACCCTTGAGAACTCACCGACCAACTGTACATGGATATCCTTGATTACATGTTCTCATACCAGAAGTATCTGCAGCAGGTGTTAAAAACTGTCCAGCACATCACTGGTGCCTTCTTACCTACATCTGAGGACATCCTACACAAACAGTGCCTATAGGAGGCACATAGCATCATCAGGAACCTATCTTACCCTAGCCATGGTCTGTTTAACATTTTACTTCCTTGGAGGCAGTACAGGAGCCTACATCTCAGTACCAGCAGGATCAGGAAAAGCTTCTACCCTGTAGTATTCATCCTGCTAATCTCAAGATTCTAGCGCTATGCCACCTCCACCTTTCCCAGAGAGAGAGGGGTTTGGAGCATGCACTGATACGGCGCATTGCCGCTGTCACCACATGACAAACCTTTCCAACCTCAACTTAAAACTATACATACATTCCCTAGAACTCTGTAACTGCCTCAGGTCTATCATGTTTGTCATACTTACTTCATCTGTTAGAACCTCAGAACTATCAGGGCTCTGATGTACTTGTACCTTGTCTTCTTCTTCTTTCTTCTTTCAACCCATTAAGATAATTTTCTTCTATATCTTTCTGTCCTCTGCATCTTGTTCTGCTACACCCATCACTTGCATGTCCTCTCTCACCACATCCATAAACCTTCTCTTAGGCCTTCCTCTTTTTCTCTTCCCTGGCACCTCTATCTTTAGCATCCTTCTCCCAATATATTCAGCATCTCTCCTCTGCACATGTCCAAACCAATGAAATCTCGCCTCTCTGACTTTGTCTCCTAACTGTCCAACTTGAGCTGACCCTCTAATGTACTCATTTCTAATCCTATCCATCCTCGTCACGCCCAGTGCAAATCTTAGCATCTTTAACTCTGCCACCTCCAGCTCTGTCTCCTGCTTTTTGGTCAGTGCCACCATCTCCAACCCATGTAACATAGCTGGTCTCACTACCATCCTGTAGACCTTCCCTTTCACTCTTGCTGATACCCGTCTGTCATAAATTACTCCTGACACACTTCTCTAAGGTTTCTAAATTCTTTTTGGACTCCCCCCAACAGGTCAACACACCGAAGAGAGTCCTGAATTGCATGATCGCAGCGTCTGAGGAAGTCAGCCTATCAGCTGCCGGGGCAACCGCAGGCTCCCAGCGCTGTAGCGGCTCAAAAGCAAAAGCAAATCTGAGCTGACCATGTTCGCCCTATAAGAGCCTGTCGTCAATGGGTGATGCAAGGAACATTATAAATGCAAGGAACAGTATTACTTGGCCATAACCTGGTCACAACCCTGCCTGATTGCTGTGTCTGTGTATAGGAGAGTGATAGATTCCGCTACAATAAATAACCATGCTTTTCCTGTTTTAAGCTGAATAAAGTTGGTTTGGCTAAAGTACTGAGACTCAGCATCATGTTTTGGGGTGCAAAACAATGACTCACATGTCACAACCTACTGTATATAACTATATGCATGTTACTGTTTCTATTATTAGTAGTTCTTATACTTTGCTGTACTTATTCTATTCCATTCATTCTGCATTTACTGTACACACTGTCCATATTGTATAGATAACTAACACTAATCATTCTATATATACTCTTGACTTACTCTTGGTTGTAAAATCTCTCACTGCTGCATATATTGATATTTATCAGATTCCGTGCAGTCTATTTGTACTTCTGGTTAGATGAAAAACTGCTACTTTTATTGCATTCAATGACAATCTAATCTAATATAATCTAATCAATAGCTTCTGAATTATTGCCCTGTTTAAAATTACACTACGGTATATACTGTATATATATTTTGCTAAAAATATTTTCTAACAGGTGGAATTTTCAAAATACTAATATATTTTTAGTAATCATGGTGAAGGTTGTGCTGATTCTCACTTGCCTAGCAGGAACATGCAAAGGAATAGCAGGAGATGACCACAGGAGATGCCAGGTAACTCATGTATGCCAATATCATATTACGTTTTTTCTTGTCGTGGGGTGTGTCAAACTTGCCAACTGCAGTTGCCAAGCTCATTACTAGACCATGTAATTTTAAATGACTGAAAATCACTGGGCATGTCTAATTTACTAACTGAAAGCCGAACTTCCAGCACAGTTGTGCTAACCCCTTTTTATGACAGTCAATAGCATGCTGATTGACGGAAATGGTGCTATGCGAGGGTTTAACTGCTACAGCAAGTTCAGACATAGTAATCTCTGCCTTTTTTTCTTTTTCCATTCTGTTGTGGTACTCTTAAAATTCGAGACATTAGATAGATGAGCATCTCTTCTGTTTGTAAGGACCAAAATCTGTGCCTTCCTTATTCCTAGGCTATTCATCATTGCATTATATGCATTGTATTTGAGGATAAGAATTCATTGGATGTCATCTCTCATATACACAGAGCCCATCTCTTCAACTAGATAAAATCAGACCTGTTTGATTTTATTTGAGTGAGTCGCAGACAGTTGGACTGAATTACTGGGGATGTCAGACTAGACAATTGCCCTTCACGGGAGCGCACTGCCGACTACTTCCAACTGCACCTTCAGACATAGCATTTATCTGTCTGCTTCCTCCACAGCTCTGAAGTCACCAGCCCCGTTCATTGTCCTTTGAAAGGTCTCCGTCAAGCTCCAGAATGTCATCTGCTTCATGAACATAACTGAAAAATATACTCATTATATTGTACATGTGCCGATACTGAATTTGTCTGAGTGCACTTGAACAACAGATATTAAATGGACACTGAAATGAAAGGCCCTTTGCAGTCCTTATACACTGCCACTCGAGATATACTACACCCATGCTGAGGCTCACTCAACATTTTACGTATTCTGTGAAAGATTTATACCTGAGTTGATAGCTAATACTGTATATAGTTGAATAAACTCTGAACATTGTTTTTCTTTGACCCAGTATCTTCTCACATGAAGATCTCTCTCTAGTTGTGTTTACAACCGTGGGTGCCTAATATATCAATTGCTTTCACTTTCTTCTTCCAACTAACAATCCAAGAAAGAGAAACAGACGGCTAACAGCTTTGGAGCATTGCTGGGTAACTTTCCTGAATCTGACTGGCATCTAAACCAAACAAAACTCTCTGTAGACACTTCAGCTAACATTAGATCTTTTAAAAATAGCTTTGTGTAAATGGTAATGTTCAGCAGAACTGTTTATAGCCATATAACCCATTTAACTTTTCCTTCGTTTTGAATTTCCCACATCTCACCTCTCCTTTGCTACCTGCCTCTCACTATTTACTCTGGTTTAACATGGCAGTTCTGAGTTTTAGGATTAATTACTTACATGTCTATAATATAAAAACTGGTCACTAAGCTATCATGTCAGTCTTTGCTAATCTTTGTAAGCACTGCACATACAGTGGGGCAAAAAAGTATTTAGTCAGCCAGTAATTGTGCAAGTTCTCCCATTTAAAAAGATGAGAGAGGCCTGTAATTTTCATCATAGGTATACCTCAACTATGAGAGACAAAATGAGAAAAAAAATCCAGAAAATCACATTGTCTGATTTTTGAAGAATTTATTTGCAAATTATGGTGGAAAAAAAAGTATTTGGTCAATAAGAAAAGTTCATCTCAATACTTTGTTATATACCCTTTGTTGGCAATGACAGAGGTCAAACGTTTTCTGTAAGTCTTCACAAGGTTTTCACACACTGTTGCTGGTATTTTGGCCCATTCCTCCATGCAGATCTCCTCTAGAGCAGTGATGTTTTGGGGCTGTCGCTAGGCAACACAGACTTTCAACTCCCTCCAAAGATTTTCTATGGGGTTGAGATCTGGAGACTGGCTAGGCCACTCCAGGACCTTGAAATGCTTCTTACGAAGCCACTCCTTCGTTACCCGGGCGTTGTGTTTGGGATAATTGTCATGCTGAAAGACCCAGCCATGTTTCATCTTCAATGCTCTTGCTGATGGAAGGAGGTTTTCACTCAAAATCTGACGATACATGGCCCCATTCATTCTTTCCTTTACACGGATCAGTCGTCCTGGTCCCTTTGCAGAAAAAAGCCCCAAAGCATGATGTTTCCACCCCCATGCTTTACAGTAGGTATGGTGTTCTTTGGATGCAACTCACGACGAGTAGAGTTTTTACCAAAAAGTTCTATTTTGGTTTCATCTGACCATATGACATTCTCCCAATCCTCTTCTGGATCATCCAAATGCTCTCTAGCAAACTTGCACATGTACTGGCTTAAGTAGGGGGACACGTCTGGCACTGCAGGATTTGAGTCCCTGGCGGCGTAGTGTGTTACTGATGGTAGCCTTTGTTACTTTGGTCCCAGCTCTCTGCAGGTCATTCACTAGGTCCCCCCATGTGGTTCTGGGATTTTTGCTCACCATTCTTGTGATCATTTTGACCCCACAGGGTGCAATCTTGCGTGGAGCCCCAGATCGAGGGAGATTATCAGTGGTCTTGTATGTCTTCCATTTTCTAATAATTGCTCCCACAGTTGATTTCTTCACACCAAGCTGCTTACCTATTGCAGATTCAGTCTTCCCAGCCTGGTGCAGGTCTACAATTTTGTTTCTGGTGTCCTTTGACAGCTCTTTGGTCTTGGCCATAGTGGAGTTTGGAGTGTGACTGTTTGAGGTTGTGGACAGGTGTCTTTTATATTGATAACGAGTTCAAACAGTTGCCATTAATACAGGTAACAAGTGGAGGACAGAGGAGCCTCTTACAGAAGAAGTTACAGGCCTGTGAGAGTCAGAAATCTTGCTTGTTTGTAGGTGACCAAATACTTATTTTCCACCATAATTTGCAAGTATCTATCTATCTTTCTATCTAAAAAATAAATTCTTTAAAAATCAGACAATGTGATTTTCTGGATTTTTTTTCTCATTTTGTCTCTCATAGTTGAGGTATACCTATGATGAAAATTACAGGCCTCTCTCATCTTTTTAAGTGGGAGAACTTGCACAATTGGTGGCTGACTAAATACTATTTTGCCTCACTGTATACTGCATACTGTGTGATTCACTCACAACAGTTTCTTTGGTATTGTCCTGGTCAAGTAATAATGAATGATTATGTAATGTGTAGAGGGTCAACTAGGGATTCTTGTGAAAAGATTATATTTTAACAAGCTTCGTTATTGCTGAACTGGTACTCAGAATGTTTCCAGCTATTTTCAGTAACTTCAGACTTTGATCACGGTGCAGATAAGTTTAAACTAAGCTTCTGTTATTGTGGAGCTCCAAAAATAAAACTGATTACAAACCCAATTGATGAGTGTTTTGGTTGAGCTTCTCACTTGAGCTACCCAGCTGTCAAGCCACACTTCCTCTCTGTCTCTGTAGCTCACCTTTACAAAAATAGCACCCAGTCAGTCCTTTGCTCTGATGTACATATTTATATGTCACGTTTCATAAAGGAAAAATGCCTATAAAAACAACAATTACAAAAAGATATTAAGACGTATGACTGATTAAAATGCTCACTAACCTGACACACATCTTAATATAAACATTTTTATTGAATGCCTATGTTAAGTTGATTATGCTATTAGCCATTTTTCTTCTCATTTCTTTTTTTCCATAAATGTATCTTATGCAAGCCAGGAGCCCACCTCGGATAGGATGATACTGGAAGTCTTACTTATGTGTTTAGATCAACCTGCAGTGGGGTTTTAAACAAAAATACTTCAATAAATAAACATGCTTGCCAAGTTATAAAGAATTAGGATGCAAAAGGTTTTAAATTATATTAACACCCATTACAAATCTTCCCAAACATCTCCTCCACATTAACCAGGTGTGTAGTTTAAAATTGCTAGAAACTGCACCCCTCTCTAAAGTTACAAAATTGTACTTCAAAAAGGTCAGTCTGGATATTTTTATTATATTATATAATCTTTTCATTTAAAGTTTTAGTTATACTAACACAGAAATCCATCCATCCATTTTCCAACCCGCTGAATCCGAACACAGGGTCACGGGGGTCTGCTGGAGCCAATCCCACCCAACACAGGGCAGGAAACAATCCTGGGCAGGGTGCCAACCCACCGCAGGACACGCACAAACACACCAAGCACACACTAGGGCCAATTTAGAATCGCCAATCCACCTAACCTGCATGTCTTTGGACTGTGGGAGGAAACCGGAGCGCCCACAGGAAACCCACACAGACACGGGGAGAACATGCAAACTCCACGCAGGGAGGACCCAGGAAGCAAACCCAGGTCCTCAGGTCTCCCAACTGCGAGGCAGCAGCGCTACCCACTGCGCCACCGTGCCGCCCTAACACAGAAATTATCATATTTAATTCTTTTTCCTGTAATACCATATTAGGAGTTTTACCATTTATGATTTGTGAAAATAAGAACATAAGAAATTTGAGGAATGAGAGGAGACCATTCAGTCCATCAACCTCGTTTGTTTAGCTAATAGCTAAGCTGTCCAAATATCTCATCCAGATTCTCCTTAAAGATTGTCAAGGTTTCTGCTTCAACTACATGTCTCAGTAGTTAGTTTCAAAGTCCCACATCTCTTAACGTAAAGTAGTGCTTCCTAGCTTCAGTCCTAAGTCCTCTGAGGCTAGGGATCTGCACTGGCAATCGGAAGGTTGCTGGTTCGAATCCCGTAAATGCCGATAGGGACTCTGCTCTACTGGGCCCTTGAGCAAGGCCCTTAACCTACAATTGCTGAGCGCTTTGAGTAGTGAGAAAAGCGCTATATAAATGCAAAAAATTAAAAAATTATTACTTCTCCTGAATTTCCACTGATGGTCTCACTGTTACTACTCTACACTCTTCTTCTTGTCAGCTTCCCCCTCTTGTCGTCACGGCAAAAGATGTCTGCAGCTTATTCAAAAAGCAAAATAATAAAAAAGCTGCAGGCCCGGACCTTATTTCCCCTTCCACACTCAGGCACTGTGCAAACCAGTTGTCTATAGTATTTGCAGACATTTTCAACCAATCTCTGTATCTGTGTACTGTTCCTGCCTGCTTCAAGATGCCTCAACCATCATTCCAGTAGCAAAAAAAATCAATGGTCACCGGCCTAAATGACTACAGGCTAGTAGCTTTAACCTCTGTGGTAATGAAGACCTTTGAACACCTTATTTTGAATTACCTCAAGAATGCTACAAAAGACTTCCTGGACCCATTTCAGTTTGCTGACAGAGCCTACTGGTCTGTGGATGATGCAATGAATTTAGGTCTGAGCTTTATTTACCAACACCTTGATAAGACAGGGGCACATTTGAGGATTTTGTCTGTGGACTTTATCTCTGTTCTCAATTCAGTCATCCCAGAGGTCCTAGATAAGAAACTCTCCCATTTCAACCTGCCTTTGGATCACAGACTTTCTTAATAATAATAATAATAATAATAATAATAATTCTTTACATTTATATAGCACTTTCTCTCTACTCAAATCACTTTACTTAGTGAGTGGGGAGCCACTTAAACCACCACTAATGTATATCATGGATGATGCAACAGCAGGCATTTTTGTGTCAGTACGCTCACTGCACATTAGCTGTCAGGTGGTGAAGTAGTGAGAGAGATGAGTGATAACAAATCTAAGTGTTTCATTTTTCTTCTCTCAGACTGGGCAGTGAATTAAAATGGTGGCCCCACAGTAGAAACCATTATATGTGGTGGAATTAATGATGCTGCAGTCAGTAAACAAAGTGTATGATGAGCTTCAAAAGACACTTTTAACAGTAATCTTGCATGTCAGAAAAACATTCTCTGGTTGTATCAGCAGTGACAGAAGTTGCTTCACACCCTCAGAACAAAGTTGTAAAGGTTTGACTTCTCCACAAGAGTGCAAAGAAAATGGAAGATTATGCATTTAAACTTATGCTTGTTTCCAGATGTGAGGCAACAAGGGTCACACGTTGAAGTTTGTAAGGCCAGAATTTAAACTTTGGGTAGTTTTTCTATAGCTAAGTATAAAGCAAATATTTGAGGGTTGAAAACTGATACCTTTTCCGCACAGCAAGTACAGTATAAATGATGGCTGAACTAGACTTGCTGATGAAGAGCTGTAAAATGCCAGTTTGATAAGAATGACAAAGGGAATGTTGAACAAAGCTGAACGCCGACTCTGTGTAAGAGGAGAGAAACATGAGTAACTGGTGATGATGGGAGAAGCTAAATATAGTTCTCACTATGATAAAAATACATTGCAAAATAATATACTTTGGAATGTTGTGTTGTCTATCGACACATACTGTACATCTTCTCAACAAGAATGCCCAATGCAGGGTAACGGGGGCCAAGAAACTTGCCTAGCAACATTAAGTTTAAGGCAGGAACCAAGCTGGAATGACATACTAGCACAGTTCAAAGTGCACTCACACACATTCTCACAAAACCAACTTAGAGTTGCTAATCAACTTAATTTATGCACAAGGACCTAAAGAGAAAATGCAAAATCTACCTATGGTGTAGCCTGGCTGGTAATTAAACCCAGGCTCTTGGAACTACAAGGAAGTACAGTAACAGTAGCTGCTGCAGCACTGTCATATTAGGATTGTTTTAACAAAGAAGTTGAAGATACTTTGTAAATCCCCCCCACACCCCCCCTTATTTCTTGTATATGCTGTTTGCTTATGAAATGCAAAATGACTTATTAAAGAGTAAAAAGCTGGTCTATTTTTTGCCTTGAGATTGGTTGAATTAACCCCTATAAGGAACAGTTTAATATTTTTCACCTAATATCTTTTATTTGTGCAGTTGATTTAGTAAGCAATTAATATATTTAGGTGTCCCAAAATGTACAAGAGATTGTATCCCATGAGACTGGAATTTCACTGCACATTTCTGTTTGATATCTCATTTGCAACTTTTGGACTTGAAATTAATAAATCAACTGCATGCTTGATGACCTCATTCTAAAGAAAGCTGGTCCAATCTTCAAACATTAAAGTTTTATTGGAAAGATTGTGTGCAATACGATTAAAGTATTTCCTGCCACATTTAGGTAAAATTAAACCACCTTACATGCATTTTATACAGCTTTTATTTTTCATCTGCATTCCTCCTGAATTATTACACACTTTCTGAAAAGTCCTTCTGTCACATGAGGTCTTTCAGAATTAGAACACCTCAGAATAGTATGTTGATTCACATTTCTATTTATAGTGACTATTTCTTGCAAATTCATTAGAACATTTGTGGTGAATGCTGATGGAAACAGAGTATATTCATGTCAGAGCCTTTCCTGATTAGAACTGATGTGGTTCACCACTATCAAATATATTTTCCATTTCATTGCAAATAAAAAGTAGTCAATTTTCCATTAATGAGATATGTTCTTTTCACAAAATGCTCTGCATAGTCTCTATGAATGTACTTCAGGTGAAATATTTCATATGTTTTCACTTAGGAATGTATATTTTAATATTAATACATGTATTAAAAAGCAGCTTAATTAACATGAACTTTTAGTTTTCAATTTAAACTAAAAAAATGAAAAAGACCTGGCCATACTAGGATGAAATACAATGTGAAATCATCTCCACTACTTCATTGGGAGCTCATTTCTGCACTCCATCCTTGCCACCATTAAATAAATAAAAACAACCTCATGTCATTTTAGTTTAGCTGTTTACCCAAGCTCTTGCCACATATAATGTTATGTTATGATCACAGTCTAAAATTCCTTGGACAAACCTTGATGACACTGCTCTAAAAGCATGAACAATAAGGAGTCACTTGATAGTAAGACATTCACACCCCCAAGCTTGAAGCTGCTTGCAGGAAATATAAACCCTCTTAGATGTTGTCTAGCCCCAAAAAAGACATGTTGTCATGCTGTAACAGTAAAATATGGAAAAAATCTAACAGGGTTGAACACTTCCAGTTTAAATTCATGTTCTATTAAAATTCTAAACTTGAGGTAAGATAGATATTTCATATGATGAAGACAAAAGTTTCACAGTAAGGAACACCGAAATTTCGAGTTATTGTAGTTAAACCAATTGATCATACTGTTAAAGGGTGGAGATGTGACACGTAACTCTGAAAATGCCACAATAGTAACACTATAAACCCATGAACCATTTGATTTGGAGTGATGTATGGGCTGAAGGCAAAGTGGTCAAAGGTCAATCAGAAGACCATTAAGTGAACAAACTGAAAACAAGGTGTATATATCCAGCAACCCATTTATAAACTAGATATTTTAATTTAAATGGTTTACAGAGCACAATGTGACGAGTACTATATATATATATATATATATATATATATAAATTACATATATTGTTGATGACCAAGGGAACACATTGTTTATAACAGAAATGCTGATTCACCAACCAAGTCACACCTTTAAATGTTTACGGAGTCCAAAAATAAACAGGCGTTCGATGGACCATAGAATGGCAACACAACACAAAAAGCAAGGCAAAATAGAAAAGGCTCAGGGTAATTCAATGCTCTGTAGAGTGGTCAGTATTCTGGCTGAAACTCTGTTCTCTAGTCTGTTCTGTCTGGAATGAGACCCCTGTCAGAAGCGTCTCAGCTTTACAGAGGACAGTCTGGAATGGGCGGAGTCAGTTGCCCTCAAGAAGAGATGATACTGTCAGCAGGAGCAACCCCTCGAATCTCAGACTGGTAGTGCTTACCTACAATGAGTCTGAAAATTGAACCTCAGGCGTGCATGAGTGACATATGTTTATGAATATATATTATACAGTGGAAGGTGAAATAAAAGAACTTGAAGCAAAACAACGAAGGCTGTGCCCCTGGGCATTACTAAATATTTCTGTGCTGGAGCTTAAGTAGTCTTTCCTATATTTCACACTTTTCTCTTCCTTTATACATTGGCCTTCTCTTATCCCTTTTTACCAGGTAAGCTTTTGAATCTGCTCCTTTAACAACTCTGGTCTTAAAGATTATGTAGCTAAGGGACTGTTTTATAGTTACTTTTGCAAATATTTTTGGAACAATGCCTGAAACCATCTTCTCAAAATATCCTATGTCCTTGCCCCCAAAGTGCCTTCTGGAACATCAAGTCTGCCTGCACTCCTCAGCCAATTCTATTAAACAGCCAGACCCATCTCTACAGTACTTCCCCTTCTTTTGTATCCTAGGATAAGGGAACCATTTCCAATCTCCATCTTCTTTTAGAAAACATGTTCCAAATAATTTAGTATCCCTTCAGTAATCATTTCCAGGATACTCGAATAAAGGCCACTCTTTGCCATTTTCTTTACAGCATCTTTATAAATTGCATCTCATCTTTCTTTTTCCGCCACACAGCTTTGCCAGGCTAGTGCCCAATCACAATAAATATAATAAGCATCCACCCTTTCAGAAACCAATTTTAGACCTCCAATTTTTCAAGCTAACCCTGGATGAGATACTAGTGCACTGCAGGCCAAGTAATGTATTAATCTTAATAGGACTGTGCGTAAACTAAAACCAACCCTACACTCTTAAAAAATAAAGGTGCTGGAGTGTTCTTCAGAGCAATGCCATAGGAAAACCATTTTTGGTTCTCAAGAGACACAGCAACATGAAGGTTCCTGAAAGAACCTTTATTTAGATTTGTAATAGGCTCCATACAGTAAATAACCATAAATAAATGGTGACAGATTTGTGAAATACCAATGGGTCATGATTTAGAAAAACAATTGCAGTGTACAATAACATAAGCCAAATCCAGGTTTTCTTAATCTGTTAGTGTCCTGCTAGGTAGCATACCATACCTTAAATAATTTTTTTTTTCTGCATATTAGAAAGTTTTTTCAAAGCACAAAGAACCAACTTCATATACAAAGAACCCTTCTCAGAATTAAATGTTCTTTCTCAAGCAATAGTTCTATGAGGAACCACACAGCCTAGTAAAGAACCATAAAATGCTGTTAAACAACGATTATTTCTAAAAGTGCAGATGGAATTCTACTTCATTATATATCTAATAGCTTGTAAATATATGTGCCTATAGATGTGTGATGTGAATATCAATGAAGCTTGATATATTTCAGACTAATGTTTTGAAATTTAAAGAAGACAAGAGAAAAAGACTTTCTCTTTTAAGTTAGGGAACTTCAGAAAAAGAGAACATAGTAGTGTTGCTCTAATTCAGCAAATTCAAATCACTCAATAGCAGTGTTACCTGCGGACATAACAATCTTTAATTGAACCATGTTACTTCATTTTCAGTTCATATCTAACACCTCAGGCATTGCTATTCAGCTAATGACACCTCCCACGAGAATTTTAAAATAGAAAATTATAAAGATGTAAAATTTCCCCAGGCTTTCCAGGCAACTCGGGTTTTTAAAGTATTTTGAGTTTTTCTAACAATTTCTGGCCCATTAAAATGGCAGTTACAATTTTCAACAGGTTTGGTCTCTCTTGATAACTATCTTCTTTTGTATGATTGACAGTTATGTGGTTGAACAAATCTAGAGAGTGATTAAGGGACCAAAGCACCATTGTGCTTTTTATTTCTCATGAAATGTACTATGTACTGAAGATGATGAAATATGGCTAACAAATTAATTAAGTAAGTACAAGTGATTAAAACAGAATTATAAAAAAAGTATAAAACTTCAATGGCCAACTGGCAAACTTATTGTAACGGTGTTGACAAGTAACACCAGCCAGGGATGAGTCACCCAAATATGAGCTGGCATTACATCACCAGTGGCAGGGGCACCTATAAAAGTGGCAAGCCTGCAAAGTCACATGCTCTTTCAACTAGTGCGGCAAAAGGCAAGCATACCTTTTAAGGATGGTGAGTAATCTCAAAAAGCCATGTAAAGAGGAGTGAATCCATCCATTGCAGTGCTCGGAGCTAATGCTACACTTTAATACCTACTGTATATTAACACTAAATAAAATTAATGAAAGCATTTCAAAAGAAATAACAAATACCTAAGATCAGCAAAAAAAAAAAGAAAACTTTGACTATAAAACACATTGATATTTGTTAAGCTGAAATGTAAAGTTAAAAAAAAGTGAATAGCTGGCTTCAGACAGTAAATAAAGACACTATAACAGTCAACTTAAGAGCAGAAATTGGCTGCAATGCAAATCTGTAGGCATTATGGTTCCTGGGGTCAAAACTGAGGCCTACTTACCAAGAGTCAATGTAGTGTTTTAGATTAAAAAGAAAAGACATGCTAGCTTGTGATTGCCCACAAATATTAATGAAATGAGCATTTTTAAATATAACCTAAATTCTGAAACTAAACAAATTCCATTTTAAAATGTAAAAAAGACTGTTCATAAATGGGGGTCATATTTTCAAATGTTTACTATTTGCCGATACCTTAGGTTTTATCTCTAGAGTGGAAAGGATCTGACCCCCTTTGTAGTTCAGTTCTGAATTATTTGGGTTTGACATAGATGTGTGATGGATTATTATAGAATGGAGGAAACATACTAAACAAGTGTTCTTCTTGTAAAATGCAAATGAATGTATTTTTCTTATCCTCGGAATAGAAAAAAATCAGTACAAAATTAGAAAAGCTACATTTTAAACTCTACATGTTTTGTTTGGACATTAGTATATTGCTGTCACAGATATATCTACAGTATACAAAAGTTTATAACTAGCTGGGTAAAATAAAGTTCAATGAACTATATGGTTATCTCTTATTATGTCTCATTGTGCTACAGATGAAAAATATATAGTCACTCACAAGTGCTACGGGAGTATGTTAGAGGCTCTGCTCAAAAGGTGACAGGTTTGTATTAAACACAGTTACTAACCTTTCTTCCTCTTCCAGTCCTAGAGTGAAGGACATGCCCATAGATGAGCATTGGCTTCATTTTTGGATCTTCCTGGAAGTCCTGAACCTTCCATTCCCTAAAAACAACATGACCAGAAGTCAGTGTTCATTATTAGACACGCATCTGCTGGATACACACTAGCCTGAAGGAGCAACTATTTGGAAAATGCATGGAACAATCTATTTCAGTTCCCTATTTTTTTTTTTGTTTCTCTTAATTTCAACTTTGTTGTATTGTTGCTATTAAGCAGGAATCTATGGGAGATCCCAACTCTTCACCTTGTCCTTCCTCTTCACTGTAAAAAGCCCAGGGTCCTAAAAACTATTGAAATTGTCAGAAAAAAAATTGAAATGTAGAGATGTCAGGTAATTGAAAGGAACTACTTTGGGCATCTCTCTCCTAGGAGGTTTTGTTTTGGTGATGTGCTTGTATCGCATTAGTGGCTAAGTGACTTTGTCTTTCTTCTGAGGTTTCATTTTGCTGATGTGGTTCTCGCTTGTGTATTAGTGGCAGGAAGAAATGTAAAAAGGATACCATTTTGCTGATGTGCTCACCTTGCTTGTGTATTAGCAGCTAAGCAAGTGACTCTTTCTTTGGAGGTTTAGTTTTGCTGATGTGCTAGCCTTGCTCGAGTATTAGTGGCTAAGCAAGTTTCTGTTTCCTCGGAACACTTCTGGGCCGGACAGACAGACATGCACACTTCCACTCGTAAATATTTATATATAAGATATATATATACTTTCTGGATGCACTGTATATACTGTATATATATACAGTACTGTCCAAAAGTTTTAGGCAGGCGTGAAAAAGTGCTGTAAACAAAGAATGCTTTCACAAATATAAATAATGATAGTTTATTGTTATCAATTTACAAAATGCAAAGTGAGCGAAAAAAAGAAAAATCTAAATCAAGAGTGGCCAGACGGAAGCCACTCCTTAGTAAAAGGCACATGGCAGCCCGCCTGGAGTTTGCCAAAAGGCACCTAAAGGATTCTCAGACCATGAGAAAGAAAATTCTCTTTCTCTGGTCTGATGAGACAAAGATTGAATATTGATTTGATTTAGATTTCTCTTTTGTTCATTCACTGCATTTTGTTGATTGATGAAAATAAATGATTAACACTTCCATTTTTGAAAGCATTCTTTGTTTACAGCATTTTTTCACACCTGCCTAAAACTTTTGCACAGTACTGTATATATATATATATATATATATATATATATATATATATATATATATATATATATATATATACAGTATATATATATATATATATATATATATATATATATATATATATTAGAGAGAAAAAAGAGATAGAGAGAGTTGCATTCTGGGTTGCACAAATACTGTACATAAACGGTTTGTTTAAACACACCTGCTTTATTCTTGGAGTAGTAGAAACAGATTCAGAGTATTTCAGCAACAAATATTACAGAAAAGAAGACTGAACTACTCTTTAATAAAACCCAACTTCATTGCAGACTTCAGATGCCATGTTTGAGACTTAGAAGAAATATAGAAACCCCATAGCCAGTAAAAAAGCCAAAGGATTAGCAAGAGGGACACTTTTAATGACTTTTATTGCTGTGACATATGAGGTTTGTGGTTTAAGGCAGTTTATCCCACAACATTCTGACTCTTGTTTGTAAGATGTGTCTTCCCCCAAAATTAAACCCACTCTAGAAAGTGCAGCATTTACATTCCTATTCATCATAATATATGTGTATATATTGTAAAAATACAAATGACAAAACATAAAGGTTTAGGGTACCATGGCCAATCTCTGTTTAATATGCAGGATGAAAAAAAAGATGAATCTAAATGAATAGATGAATCATATATATATATATATATATATATATATATATATATATATATATATATATATATATATATATATATATATATATATATGTGAGTACCAGGTTGACTAACTCATTTCATTGGTGTTGATTCTTATATGGGATCCTGGGTAAAAGAGGAAGGGCTTCAATGATCCTAAAGATCTGGAGACAGAAAGGGAAGAGGCATAAGCAACAGTGCCAGTCCATGGTCTGGAGTGGAATTACAAATATACAGTGGTGTGAAAAACTATTTGCCCCCTTCCTGATTTCTTATTCTTTTGCATGTTTGTCACACAAAATGTTTCTGATCATCAAACACATTTAACCATTAGTCAAATATAACACAAGTAAACACAAAATGCAGTTTTTAAATGATGGTTTTTATTATTTAGGGAGAAAAAAAATCCAAACCTACATGGCCCTGTGTGAAAAAGTAATTGCCCCCTTGTTAAAAAATAACCTAACTGTGGTGTATCACACCTGAGTTCAATTTCCGTAGCCACCCCCAGGCCTGATTACTGCCACACCTGTTTCAATCAAGAAATCACTTAAATAGGAGCTGCCTGACACAGAGAAGTAGACCAAAAGCACCTCAAAAGCTAGACATCATGCCAAGATCCAAAGAAATTCAGGAACAAATGAGAACAGAAGTAATTGAGATCTATCAGTCTGGTAAAGGTTATAAAGCCATTTCTAAAGCTTTGGGACTCCAGCGAACCACAGTGAGAGCCATTATCCACAAATGGCAAAAACATGGAACAGTGGTGAACCTTCCCAGGAGTGGCCGGCTGACCAAAATTACCCCAAGAGCGCAGAGACGACTCATCCGAGAGGTCACAAAAGACCCCAGGACAACGTCTAAAGAACTGCAGGCCTCACTTGCCTCAATTAAGGTCAGTGTTCACGACTCCACCATAAGAAAGAGACTGGGCAAAAATGGCCTGAATGGCAGATTTCCAAGACGCAAACCACTGTTAAGCAAAAAGAACATTAGGGCTCGTCTCAATTTTGCTAAGAAACATCTCAATGATTGCCAAGACTTTTGGGAAAATACCTTGTGGACTGATGAGACAAAAGTTGAACTTTTTGGAAGGCAAATGTCCCGTTACATCTGGCGTAAAAGGAACACAGCATTTCAGAAAAAGAACATCATACCAACAGTAAAATATGGTGGTGGTAGTGTGATGGTCTGGGGTTGTTTTGCTGCTTCAGGACCTGGAAGACTTGCTGTGATAGATGGAACCATGAATTCTACTGTCTACCAAAAAATCCTGAAGGAGAATGTCCGGCCATCTGTTCGTCAACTCAAGCTGAAGCGATCTTGGGTGCTGCAACAGGACAATGACCCAAAACACACCAGCAAATCCACCTCTGAATGGCTGAAGAAAAACAAAATGAAGACTTTGGAGTGGCCTAGTCAAAGTCCTGACCTGAATCCAATTGAGATGGTATGACATGACCTTAAAAAGGCGGTTCATGCTAGAAAACCCTCAAATAAAGCTGAATTACAACAATTTTGCAAAGATGAGTGGGCCAAAATTCCTCCAGAGCGTTGTAAAAGACTCATTGCAAGTTATCGCAAACGCTTGATTGCAGTTATTGCTGCTAAGGGTGGCCCAACCAGTTATTAGGTTCAGGGGGCAATTACTTTTTCACACAGGGCCATGATGTAGGTTTGGATTTTTTTTTCTCCCTAAATAATAAAAACCACCATTTACAAACTGCATTTTGTGTGTACTTGTGTTATATTTGACTAATGGTTAAATGTGTTTGATGATCAGAAACATTTTGTGTGACAAACATGCAAAAGAATAAGAAATCAGGAAGGGGGCAAATAGTTTTTCACACCACTGTAAGTATTACAGAAGCCCTGAAGATATCCCCTACTCAAACATGTCTGACTATATATACAGTATATATAAGCTAGATAGATAGAAATTTGCCAAGAAGCATCCCAAAACTGTAATTTATAAATCTTATTGCATCCCATCATTCAAGTATACTTTAAACCTCCTATAACTCTTACAATCTCTTCTATTCTACAATCTATTCTTTAAGCCATGACAGTTTGGAATTGTGCAGTTATTCAAAAAAGTTACATATGACCAGTTATGACACCCCTTAATTTGTCTGCTGTCTGCCTCTGTCCCTTCCCCTTAAGACACAAATCAGTCATAGATACAATCAATCCTCAGTACCATTCATTTATATTTAATATCAAATGTATCATCCTCCATGCCCCTATTCATACACCTATGTGATCAGACAACCCAACATAAAGCACTCCCTCATTTACAGTATTTTGAAACATCAAAAAAGTTAACAGAGACCTAGGTTATTTGTTTTAGGATAGCATTAATACTTTTTGACAAAAAATCTGAAAACACTTCCTAATAGACAAAAATGTATTTTTTGCTAATTTTAAGTAAAATAAGCTGGGTTATGGACAATGGTTTCTTTTAAATGAGCATGATAAGATGATAACTAAGCAGTGTAGTGTAAGATATCATAATGCACCTTTCATGACAGGATGTTGGTGTTACACTGAATAGTGTTACCAGAGGATTTAGAGGAAATGTAAATGCAAGCCTATCTGTCAATTTAAATGTAGGATATGACCAAAACAAATTACCAAGCAAGTAAGGTAAGTTATATTTTTAAGAGTGTAGTGGTGCAGTCTTTGAGAGAAGCAGGCAAGTAATATGAAACAACTCATCAATTTTCTGTCCTGAACACATTTTCTCCATCACATGGTAACATGGAACTTGAGGCTATTTCAGCAGTATTAGGGACAACACAGAAGCCGGCCTTCACTCTTTTACCTGGGACACCAACTAACCTAATCTGTGCATGTGTAAAGAAACCCACACAGACCTGACGAAGATGTGCAGACTTCAGAATGACTGAGCAGGCATTCATATGTGTCCATACAGTTATGAGATATTGCCATGTAAATCCAAATCCATCCATCCATTGTCCAACCCGCTGAATCGAAACACAGGGTCACATGGGTCTGCTGGAGCCAATCCCAGCCAACACAGGGCACAAGGCAGGAAGCAATCCCGGGCAGGGTGCCAACCCACCGCAGGACACACACAAACACACCCACACACCAAGCACACACTAGGGCCAATTTAGAATCACCAATCCACCTAACCTGCATGTCTTTGGACTGTGGGAGGAAACTGGAGCGCCCGGAGGAAACCCACGCAGACACGGGGAGAACATGCAAACTCCACGCATGGACGACCCGGGAAGCGAACCCAGGTCCCCAGATCTCCCAACTGCGAGGCAGCAGCGCTACCCACTGCGCCACCGTGCCGCCCGTAAATCCAATTATTAGATAAAAAAAGCATTTATTAAGAAAAAATGAAGATCACTGTTATGTGATTTTCAACTATTTATCTTAAAAACTTGATTCAAAAGTATTCTTTTTACAGTGTATTGTTGCTGTAAAACAAAGAAATATTCCATCATATTTAGTCATTTTCTGAACTAGCATAATTCACATTTCAGTTCACAGGAAGCTAGAGCCTGTCCTAACAGCTTGGGGCACAAAGTCAGAACCAGCCCTGGGTGGGATGCCAGTCCATTGCAGTTTATAGATAGATAGATAGATAGATAGATAGATAGATAGATAGATAGATAGATAGATAGATAGATAGATAGATAGATAGATAGATAGATAGATAGATAGATAGATAGATAGATAGATAGATAGATACTTTATTAATCCCAAGGGGAAATTCACATACTCCAGCAGCAGCATACTGATAAAAAAAAATTGAATTAAAGAGTGATAACAATGCAAACACAATTGATTATATTAGGCCTATTTAGAATCTCCTATATGCACTACTGGAAAGAAAACCAAACCAACCAACTGGCAAAAATCCCATTCAGCAAGTGAATCAGAGTTTGGCCCCATGTCACTGGAGCTGTGAGGCAAAATGTCATGACACCGCTACACCACCTAAAAAATATGTATTAGTTTTCATTATATGTTAAAATGGACTGAGTTCCATTGCTATGTGTTATGTACAGTAACTGTGTTATTGTACACTTTTGGCAAGCACTGTCAATATTTTATCCTTCTTGACCTAAATAAAGGAAATGATTAAGAAGATCACAAGAGCCCCCTAGCAGCCAATTAAAATCTAAACACTGAGTTGCTCTTTTGTCTATTTTTTTTTTGCATGCACAAAAATCAGCATTGCTGTCCCATTATCAATTGCCTAAAACTGTAGGACACATGAGCCGTTTTGATGCCACCATAAAATGTTCACTGGTTAATTATTTGCCAGTACCACTGTTCACTTCCTGTGGTGGATTTATGCTAAATCCTGTTATTAGTCTTGCTCTGCAATTGCCATTGTCTGTGGCTGAGAGCAGACTGAAAAGCTACAGCCAGCCTTTTATTACTTAACATGAGAATGAAGAGTCAGGCCAATGTTCCATTTGGCGCTTTATGTAAGCGGCTGAGCCTGTTCCTGAAAGTGCCTGTCGACACTGACTTTTATTCTGAGTTAAATAACCCAGCATTTCTTAGTCAAACATTACAGAGCTTTAGTTATTATTTTTTTGTTTATTTATGTGCTTTTATAATCTGCTTGGTATTCAGGAAATCCAAGAATTAACCTTATCAAATGCAAGAGTTTTATGAAACAGCACTGCTGTGGATGCCTCATTGAGAAATGCATAATAAACATAAGTGACAAGTGTGTGATTATAGAACTCTTTCATATTTTTTGCATAATACCTACCAGTCTCGACAACCATTCTATTTGAGGCATTTGCATTGTCAGTAGCTGCTAAAGAACTTTGTCTGCGTATAGTTTTAGTTATGGTGTCTGGTCCTGCTGTGACACTGGCTCTGTCTGACTGTTTTTGCCTACTTGATAATTAGGCATAGATTTATCCTTTTTAAAGTTAATGTGCTGTCTCAATTAGCTATACAGAAAGGCCCCTTGTTTTCTACAATGTCCCCTTTTTGATTATACTGCATATTTTTGAAAAGCTTTCTTTTAAAGATAATAAATTACTAATAAAGATACAGCAATTATTATTTAAAATCACTTCTCACCACTTTATGCTAACATAGAAACTGCATTTTTAATATGAACATTTTAAACTTATTTAGCCATATTTATGGCAAACAATATTTAACAAGTCATTTTCTTGTGGAGACACAGCCATTTACTGTATATATTTGCTGACGAACTGTGTGTTTTGCTTGTCACTTGTCGTTGTTTTAAGAGCTAGGAGCAAGTTAAAGTGTCTCTCGTGGGACTTCAAATTGTCTTCCGAGAAGATCACGTCTTGTCTCCCTAGTCTCCCCCTCCCAAAGATTTTCTTTTATAATAGAGAGAAATGTCTAAATAGCATGTGATTCATTGCAAGTTACCTAGTAGATATACTATAAAGATAAAATTCATAAATGATCTATTTAGTATATATGTCATGTTAAGCTCCTATTGCACCCTACAAAAAGAAACAGGAAATGTAAAAACAGTGGAAAAAGCGAAAGATAAAGGAACTGGACATATTCATACAGAGAAGGGTTAAGATAATTAACTTCTAATTTTAGTTGTTGCATGAGATTACTTTAAAGAATTAAGGATTGTGTTTAAATTAATTCAAGTCACACACTTTAATATTGCACTGGACCACCCTTAGCTTTGATTATGGTGCACAGTCATCAAGGCATTGTTTGACGAGCTTATGCAACATCTCAACATATATGTTCATTCAGATTTGTGTTCATTTTTACCATGATCTTGTAATGTTGACAGGAGAGTCGAACCATTCAGTAAAGTCTCCTCCACCACATCCCGAACACTTTCAATGCAGTTAAGGTCAGAACTCTGTGGTGGACAATTCATGTATGAAAATTATACATTATGCTCCCTGAACCCCTCTTTCACAATCCAAGCTCGGTAAGTCGGGACTTGATTTTATCGTATGATATCTGGTATTTTATAACGTCAGTTGTATAAGTCAAATACGGAAAACTCATGCTATTGGTCCAAGAGATTATGATATGATAACGCCCACCTGAGAGAGTAACCACGGAGCACACTGCCTTTTTTTTTGTATGTGGGTGCGGCAATGCGCTGTATCAGCGCATGCTCCTAACCTCTCTCTCTCTCTCTCTGTTGTGCCTACGTGACCACACAGTAATACCCAAACTATTCCGAAGGAACGTTTGCACTGATTTGTGTTTTTTGTATCTCATACCCTCATACACCTTTATCGTAAGAGCATCCCTTATCTACGAAGGAGCGTTTGATCAGAAGAGAATATGAAGCTGGTTTTAAATTAAATGTCATTGAAGTAGCGAAAGAAATTGGTAACTGCACTGCTACAACAAAATTTAATGTGTCTGAGAAACTGATGCGAGATTGGAGGAGGCAAGAAGATATTAAAAATATGTAAGTGTCGCATTTTTGAATGGGCGTATAAGTCGGGTCTGATTTTATGATCGATTTTTCAGGTTTCAAGACCCGACTTATATGTGAGTATATATGGTAGTCCTAATCCTGTACTTTCTTGAAATATTCTCACTTTCGCTATTAAGCAAGCGCTTTAGTGATCTCTAATCACAATCATTGAAGATTTTTTCTACCACATTTCTTCCGCAAAGTTGATGGTTCACCACTATCCTTCCAGGTTTAAAAAATACATTGGAGAATTCCTAACCCAAATCCATTAATTTCAGCAATCTCCTTAGTAGTTTTCTTGGTTTTATGCAGGTCAATAATTTACCCCTTCTGCAATGTGGTAATATATTTTCTACAACCACAGGAAACATCTTCAGATATGGTTGTTTAAAAAATGAGAAGATACACACTGCATCAGTTAAAGTTAAAGGGATTATTGCCAGCTGAAACATATTAATCACTATACTAATGATCCAGACATTGGTTGGTAAATATTTGCTTATTTAAATTCTAATTGTGATTTTATTTTGCCCAGGCAGTGTATAACTAAAAGATTTAAGACAATTCTTGTTGAGTTAATTTTTTTTCTATTTAGTACAAGTCACCTATTCTCCTTTGTAATGTAATATAGAGGCTAGAGGTCCTGCTAATGAGCAAGCTAGCATAGGTTTTTAGTTTTATAGCATGATCAGCATCACATGTACAAAGTACAGTAAAATTCTTCCTTGCAATGGCTAATCAACATGCCACACATCACCACTCTCAAGCACCATGAATATTGAGTAGAACTACTACCTTACCTTAAAAACCTCTGTATACCATCCATCCATTTTCCAACCCGCTGAATCCAAACACAGGGTCACGGGGGTCTGCTGGAGCCAATCCCAGCCAACACAGGGCACAAGGCAGGAACCAATCCTGGGCAGGGTGCCAACCCACCGCAGGACACACACAAACACACTAGGGCCAATTTAGAATCGCCAATCCACCTAACCTGCATGTCTTTGGACTGTGGGAGGAAATCGGAGCGCCCGGAGGAAACCCACGCAGACACGGGGAGAACATGCAAACTCCACGCAGGGAGGACCCAGGACGCGAACCCAGGTCTCCTAACTGCGAGACAGCAGAGCTACCACTACGCCACTGTGCCGCCCACCTCTGTATACCTCACCTGGAAAATCTCAGAACCTGTTGGTTACATGATGTCCATGCACTGCATGCTCTAGATCTTTTTTCATTTGTTTTTTTGTAGTTAAAACACAAACTTTTAAATCTTAACTCCTTTAAATAATTTAAATGAAGACAATGAATAATATAGGAATAAGTATAGGGAATGCATATGAACATATTAGACACCAGAATTTTCATGAGCACATCATTTAGTTAATCTAAACATGCACTGAGTGCAACCCGGTACTGAATGTTCATCAAGTAATGAAACTGCACCCAGTATTACTCCACAGAGGACTGTTAAAAGATGAGCATCTTTGGTAAGTCCCGCATTTGGCTGGTAAGTAGATAAACATTGTAGTCCATTAAGGTTAAACTGAGGATATCGCCAAAACTTATGGCATGGGTTTTTGTTGATACTGAAAGTAAACAGGGACGGCTGGGTTGGCACCCCGAATATTCTCCAGTTGTATGACTGTCATTACCTCAGACAACCATCATTTATTTAATTAATTTAGGTTTGCACTGAATTTCAAAGAATTACAGATCAAGACCTACCCAAACAATTCCATTCATAACTTGACTGGCACACCTTGATTGGCATGACATTATACAGAAAGCATTATAGACTGAAAAGCCAGCAGAGGCTTAGGGTGACATTCTAAAAAGACACAGTGTTCAGCTATGGAGACCTTCAGAAATTATACAACAATCTGGATTCAGATGTCGCTGTAAAGTAGTGGTGAATAACTAAATAGATTGGGGCTATTAATTTAGGTACATTATGTGTTAAGGTGTGTAAAATTCAATAATTACTGAAAAAGTCAGAGTTGTTTCTGACTGATAGGTGTGCATGTAGGTATTTTGTTCATTAGTTTTGTCTATTCTGGGATTTTTGACACTCGTCTGCAGTTTGACATGCCTTTCTGCAGCTTCCCCAAAAACAACTATTCATTTCCTTGTTATTAAATCTCTTTTTTCACTCTGTAAGAACATCTCTGTAAATATGACTGATGACACAGACCAGCTATTACAACAACTTGAGGTTCTGATGCCTTATCCCTCATTGCACTGGCTTACGGTTTCTGGAATGGACTTTGAATTGAATGTTACAATAAATGTATTTACTCCCAGGTATCCTCTGGCTTGTTTGTGTGTTATATGCACCATATTTTATCTTCTATTTTTCTGCCAATATTATAGACATTGTGGCAGACCTATTTAGTTAATATAGAGCTACACAAATTGGAGGGCATGGTTAAAACATTGACAACTTTAGTGCAAAATGGAAATTGGACTGGCACAGTATTTTCAGATTACTTGGTTGTTTCTCAATCAACATTATGTCTTCCAGCTGTTATAATTGTGCATTGTTTTAATTTTTTTACTTTACTCACTTCACTTTTTCAGGTGTTTTGTTCTCTTTTAGGTGTTTTATATGGTGCTGAATTTGACGTTATCAATTTTTTATGTCTTCATTTTGTTTTTCTTTTTTATGAATGCCACAATTTTGTGGTCCATTTGTTTGTGCTTGCTCCCCCATTGTTATGCTGGGACAGCTGGTAGTGTGCGATGTGTTATGTCATCTATGAGATGGCTTAAAGTTCAGAATCGTGCACTTCCTAATGGTCCAAGATTGCCAATTCTGTCTATAAAACTCTCATATATTCTTGTGACTTAGGTCATTTTGCTGCCTGTTTATTGGCTATGAATTATTTTTGGCATAGTTTAATGATTCTACAATTAGCTGAATGATAGATTTTTTTAGTTTTTTATTTATGTTAATTAGTTTGTACTTTGTTTTTGATGCATTTCAACAAATATTTATCCTTATATGCAATAGTTCTGTATTTAGTAAGTAGTATAATCTATTCTTGCATTTTGCCTTTTGTTCTTTATTGCAATATTTAGCCTTAATTCCAAGTAGGTCATAGCGTTAGGATTTTTTGCTCTGGATACAGTCCTTTTCTGATAATGATTTTTGACTTTTCTCTAGTTACTCATTCTTGTTTTGCCTTTAGCGGTATTTTGACCCTGCTTGTCGATGAGGAAATTCTTATTGCATCCATGCATAATTACTTTTGTTTTCAACAATCAGAGGTATTAAAGATATGTTGCACATGTACAATATGTTCACAATACCTAAAATAAAATATCAAAATTTAATTTTGTCTTACAACAACAACATTTATTTCTATGGCACATTTCCATACAAAGGATGTAGCTCAAAGTGCTTTACAACATGTCAAAGAATTAGTTACATAAAAAGAAAAACACATTACATTTAGATAAGAATAATAATGAATAAATAGCACACAAAAGATAATAAATAATGCACATGTACATAAGAAAGATACAGTATATGATTAAGAGAGTCCTTCTAGATTTTTTTTAAGTTTTGAAGTGACAGTCAAATGATAAGGTCAAATGGCCTGGGAGAACAGAAAAAAATGTAAAAAAAAAAAAAAACTATAGTTAAGCTGGAGAAAAAAGGTGATCCAGGCCAAAAGACTGCCCAGCCTTCACTTGGACATTCTGCAAAACATAAATGTTCTTAAGTAGTTCGTTATTGGCTTTTGTTTTTTAGGCTTTGCCCTTAAGGATTCAAAGCAGTGGGTCTTGTGATAAGTTGGGGTATCCACTTTCATTTGGACATCTCGTCTTACATTGCCTTACCTCTTACCAAGATTATGCATACTGTAGGTGATGTAGTCTATAGGAGGTAACTATCCTGTTGTCTACAAATGTGCACTATATGTAGAAGCAAAGATAAGTAATTGGGAGAAATGCCCGGACTGCTTGCACTTTGTATAGTTGACTGTTCAGAGCACTTTCCAGACACTAGCTATAATGTGGTCAGTTCACTTGATTGGAAACATTTAGGCAAGGAACACACCTGTCTGTAGACGATCCCACAGTTGACAGTGTGTACCAGAGCAATGGCCAAGCTATGAGGATGAAGGAATTGCCTGCAGAGCCTAGAGACAGGATTGTGTTATGGCACAGATCTGGGGAAGACTACAAAAAATTGGAGAGCATAGTCTATCCATTTTCCAACCCACTGAACCCGAACACAGGGTCACGGGGGTCTGCTGGAGCCAATCCCAGCCAACACAGGGAACAAGGCAGGAACCAATCCCTGGCAGGGTGCCAACCCACCGCAGGGAGAGCATAGTAGCTTCCATAATTCTTGAAATAGAATAAGTCTGTAACAGCCACAACTCTTTCTAGTGCTAGCTGTAAGACAAATTTAGAAGGGCCTTGGTGAGACAGGTGACCATGAATCCATTGGGAGAAACTTCCAAAAGGGCAACTACTATTGCAACACTCCTCTTACCTGGGTTTTATGACAGAGTAGCCAGACAACACATGAAAGCCCACTTGAAGTTTTCAAAAATGTAACTTAAAGTATTCTAAGACTATGAGTAACAAGATTTTCTAGTCTGATGAAAGCAAAATTAAACTGGCCAGCCTCAACTTTCAGCAGGAAGAACCAGGCACTGCTCATTTTGTGTGTAATACCATTCCTATAGTGAAGCAGGGTGGTGGCTAAATCATACCGTGGGGTTGTTTTTCAGTGTCAGGGACTGAGAGACTAGGTAGGGTTAAGGAAAAGCAGAACGGAGTAAAGAACAGAGATATCCTTAATAAAAACCTGGTCCAGAGCACTCTGGACCTCAGACTGGATTGAAGGTTTAGTTTTCAACAGGACAATGATTCTAAGCACAAAGCAAAGACAACACAGAAGTGGTTTAGGGATAATTCTGGGAATGTCCTTAAGTGCCCCTTACCCCAGACCCAACTGATTATCTCTGGAAAGACCTGAAAACAGCTGCCCACTGGTGGTCTCCATTCAACCTGACAGAGCTTGAGAGGATCTGCAAAGAAGAATGATAGAAAATCCCTAAATCCAGGTGTGTAAAGCTTGTGGCATCATATCCAAGAAGATTCCAGGATTATATAGTTGCCAAAGTTGTTTCAAATAAGTACTGAGTAAGGGGTCTGGACACTTGTGTTACTGTGATATTTCAGTTTTTTATTTATTTTTTTTGTTGTTGCTTTGTCAGTTTGGGGTATTGTGTGTTGCTCGGTGAGGGAAAATATGAATTTTAATGAATTTAGCAAAAGGCTACAACATAACAAAATATGGAGAAAGTGAAAGGGTCTGAATACTTTAAGAAGGCACTCTATTAAACTTTCTCTGTTCTATCTTCACCTGACTTACACCTTTATGATATAGTAGGAAATTGCACTAATCATATAAAAACAGATATACAGCATTCACATTATATTCTATACTTCAGACAGTGCTTGGGCTACTGTTAGTGAGCCAGCAAAACAGACAGCTCCATCTTATCTATTGGTGGTTTTGTTTTCCATGTTGTTTTAAATCCTTTAGTTTGTTACTGAATTATGTGCAAAATCTAGACCAGTGTTTCTCAATGGCACCAGTCCAGAAAAACTTTTTGCTGATCTGTGAGAATCAGGTAAAGCATACATATTAGTGCTTTCATTCCCAACTGTTGATTAACCAAAAACAGGCAAGGCATGTCGCCGGTCTGTGGTATTCTGCACTGTTAATAAATCTGGAAGCTCAAAACATATATATTAAGTGTGCAAAAAACCCATCTCCCACACGTTTATGAGTCAATGTTAATAAATCTAGCCACTTGAAACTCCAAGGGAGCACTCTTCAATGTAATGTAGGGCAAATTGGTGGCTTAGGACGGAGTGGTGGGTCTGAGGCTAGAGATCTGCACTGGCAATCAGAAGGTTGCCGGCTCGAATCCCGTAAATGCCAATAGGGACTCTGCTCTGTTGGGCCCTTGAGCAAGGCCCTTAACCTGCAATTCCTGAGCGCTTTGAGTAGTGAGATAAGCGCTATATAAATGCAAAGAATTATTATTAATGTTAGTAAATGTAGACACACGACACTCCAAGAGGAATGAGCACTCTTCCCCTCTCTTCAATCTAATATTAGTAAATGTTGGCACACAAAACTCAAAGGGGAGCTCTTCAAACTTATGCCAGTAAATGTAGTGCTCGGAACACTGCAGAGGTCCACGAGGAATTTCTCAAGCTAAAAATGGTTTACAAGTCAAAAACGTTGAAAATCACTGACCTAGACAGTATGACAGATGACTCAGAGGGTACAGGCACTCGTAATATGGCACCCACTTTGGCATGCCAGGCAGTAGATTACTCTCTACACTTTAATTTTTTGTTTGGGATACTGGATGTGCACCCATTCTATGGTGGAAAACATTTTGATATTTCTTTTCGATGTATGACAATAGGAAAGCAACACCATTTCCTTCCAATAATGTGCATTTCCCAAATCAAGTGTAGCATGGCCACTTGGGAGCTTTCCTTTACCTTACAAAACAATTGAATTAAAGAGCAGAGCAAGTGAAGCACAGTTGTCAAACATAATCTCATCATGAACAGGCAGGTCTACCACCATGTAAATAAACCTGCTAAAATAAAGACTATTAAATACATAGGCCTCACATGCTGCTTGAAGAAAAACTCCTCATAAATATGATAAATTATTCAAGATTAGGAAGCACCTGCAATCTTAGTACAAAAAGTTGGGAATGTTTAATGACAAAAAGAAATGGGAATGGAACCCTTGGAAAGATGACACACCCAGTTGAAAAGTAAAGGCCTTGCTCCCCCTCACTCAACATGTACTTATCTAAACAGCAATAACCTGCGGCTGTATTTCAAACGTGCAGAAAAGCACTTAGTGAGACTGTTGTACGTACAGACCCAGAATGCACATGTATGGTTAAATACCATTATTAAATGAAAGAATAACTTTTTTTAATATTTGCTTTTTAACAATTCAGCTCTTAAATTCTTGTAATAGTATTAACTATATGGGCAGACTTGTGTTGTTCTGTTTACGTCTGCTGTCAAACTGAGGCTGTAGCTGAGTGGTTAACCTTGATGTTGAGTGTATTATGTTATTTAATGTAGGCACAATTTACTAAATGAGAAGTGCTCTGTTCAATTAGATAACGTTGCTTTAAGTATGTGTTGTTAAGTCACAGCCAAATCCTGTAATCCCTACCACCTTTAAGGTTTTCGATCGGCCTCAGAAACACCACTCACATTGCTCTGTTTTGTGTTTTAATGTTTGTTAATTCATGTGACTATCCATCCATCAACAAATTATTAAATTGCTTAATTTACAATAGATCCAGTGGCTCTGAGCCTAAAATGGTAGCAATAGGAAGGCAGGAAACAATGGAATGATACTTCATTACAGTTCAATTGCTTTTGTCTTATGCTATCTTTTATTTTATATGTGTAAGTTAAAAACAACATAAGAACTATTTCCTTTTAATGTTTATTAAATCAGTCATACACCATCCGTACACCAGCTGGTCCATGGGCAAGGGAGGCTTCCAGACCCAAGCGGCCCCCTCAGAAGACCTCTTCACAGCCAGCCACAAAAAATATATATTTAATTGTTGAAAGAGAAAAAAAAAATGAGAATTTTTAGGCTAAACAAAACGGTGATAAACTAGTGTGTTGTATTCCATGACGTCACATACAACAGAAGGGCGAATGTGATAATACTTGAAATCTGCAATAAGTTAGCTGTCAAACAATGAAAAGATGCATCATGATAAGAAAAAGAGAACATCTAAATTCTGCCTAAATCAAGCAATTGTCAAAACAGGCCATTGCTAAAATACCAAAAGTAACATCTTTATCAAAAACATCAGTGGAAGTTGAAATTGTCAAAATATTACCTGTGCCGTCCTATGCATCATGTGAAGTGAGCGATGTAGCGAGCATGACAGAAAAGGCCTATTCTTCTTGTCTTTCTTGCCCACCTCTTCACATTCTAGCCAACCACAAGCTTACTTATAAAGATGTGCTGAACAGCCTGACAGCCCCAGGTCAAAATAGAAATATGTATATACAATATTTGAATAAAACAAAATAAAATATAATATTGGGGTCTCAAAATGTTTCATAATTATATGTTAATGCCACAGCCACAGTAGAACACCCATGTAGTGTGTTTCTGGAGACCAGCATGAAAAAAGTGCTAAATGCATGAAACTGTGAAGGATTTCTCAGGATCACATTAGTTTATTTTCTTATATACTGTATATATTTTTACTACTTTATTTTTATGATTAATAGCTATTATCTAGTTTGATCTATTGAATGACTAATTATTTAAACAATTAATTATTATTCTTTATGTTGTTTGAGATTGCTATTATTTTAATAAACACTAGTATCTTGTTGATAGCAACTGTGTTGTTGTTGAACCATTGAATACAACCTTGCATTTGGAAACCACAAAAGGATCCATTCACTCTGCAGCTAAATTCACATCTTTTTCACTCATGTGGGACATACTATATATTTGATTTTTTTTAGAGAAGTATGATTAGAAAAATAAATGATATAGAATCAAAACTTTTCAAAAACGATATATGCTACTCTCATAACGACTGTTTTGCATCCAATAACCCTACCCCTAACCCATCACACTCTAACCAGTTCTGTTTTCTATCCTTTGGGACACTTGTTCCTTTATACAGAACACCAGCAGTAAGAGATGCGCTCAAAACAACAGCTCAAACGTAGGCAGCTCTGATCTTTAATTTTTTTTTCTTGCCATCATGAGCTTACCAATATACTCATGTCCTGTGCTGAAATAATGCAAAGTAGAGCAGCAACCAGAATCTTTGGTTTGTATCTGTCTGATCGGATAGAACTCTCGGATTTGGATTACCTGTAGTCGCAAAATGAATTGGACTATTAAAGAAAGAAATTAGGACAGAGTTTCTTTTAGCTACCTTGTAAACATAGCTTTAAAAGAGCATTTTGATTACAACAATGGCATCCAAAAAAAAAAAACAAACAAAAGTTAAATGCGTGCAAATGCTAAATATGAGAATGAGAAAACAGGGTTCCATTTTTTTTCAGGGAAGTGCTCCCACCTCTACTGTGTTGGTGGGGTGGGGTTCAGGTCTTTGGGCACTAATTCTGTACTAATTCTTTGCATTTATATAGCGCTTTTCTCACTACTCAAAGCGCTCAGCAATTGCAGGTTAAGGGCCTTGCTTAAGGGCCCAATAGAGCAGAGTCCCTTTTGGCATTTACGGGATTCGAACCGGCAACCTTCTGATTGCCAGTGCAGATCCCAAGCCTCAGAGTGCACCAGTGCACCCAACTGTCCCTTTTACTGAACCCACTTTACCTTTAACAGGTCCATGGAAAGCCTGGTCTTTGTGGTAAAATACAATAAACAGTAATGGAAGGGAATCAGATTCATTACAGAACATACACTGAGATCTGTCAGTGAATCAACCATTATATTATATACAGTGGTGTGAAAAACTATTTGCCCCCTTCCTGATTTCTTATTCTTTTGCATGTTTGTCACACAAAATGTTTCTGATCATCAAACACATTTAACCATTAGTCAAATATAACACAAGTAAACACAAATGCAGTTTGTAAATGGTGGTTTTTATTATTTAGGGGGAAAAAAATCCAAACCTACATGGCCCTGTGTGAAAAAGTAATTGCCCCCTGAACCTAATAACTGGTTGGGCCACCCTTAGCAGCAATAACTGCAATCAAGCGTTTGCGATAACTTGCAATGAGTCTTTTACAGCGCTCTGGAGGAATTTTGGCCCACTCATCTTTGCAAAATTGTTGTAATTCAGCTTTATTTGAGGGTTTTCTAGCATGAACCGCCTTTTTAAGGTCATGCCATAGCATCTCAATTGGATTCAGGTCAGGACTTTGACTAGGCCACTCCAAAGTCTTCATTTTGTTTTTCTTCAGCCATTCAGAGGTGGATTTGCTGGTGTGTTTTGGGTCATTGTCCTGTTGCAGCACCCAAGATCGCTTCAGCTTGAGTTGACGAACAGATGGCCGGACATTCTCCTTCAGGATTTTTTGGTAGACAGTAGAATTCATGGTTCCATCTATCACAGCAAGCCTTCCAGGTCCTGAAGCAGCAAAACAACCACAGACCATCACACTACCACCACCATATTTTACTGTTGGTATGATGTTCTTTTTCTGAAATGCTGTGTTCCTTTTACATGAGATGTAACGGGACATTTGCCTTCCAAAAAGTTCAACTTTTGACTCATCAGTCCACAAGGTATTTTCCCAAAAGTCTTGGCAATCATTGAGATGTTTCTTAGCAAAATCGAGACGAGCCCTAATGTTCTTTTTGCTTAACAGTGGTTTGCGTCTTGGAAATCTGCCATGCAGGCCGTTTTTGCCCAGTCTCTTTCTTATGGTGGAGTCGTGAACACTGACCTTAATTGAGGCAAGTGAGGCCTGCAGTTCTTTAGACGTTGTCCTGGGGTCTTTTGTGACCTCTCGGATGAGTCGTCTCTGCGCTCTTGGGGTAATTTTGGTCGGCCGGCCACTCCTGGGAAGGTTCACCACTGTTCCATGTTTTTGCCATTTGTGGATAATGGCTCTCACTGTGGTTCGCTGGAGTCCCAAAGCTTTAGAAATGGCTTTATAACCTTTACCAGACTGATAGATCTCAATTACTTCTGTTCTCATTTGTTCCTGAATTTCTTTGGATCTTGGCATGATGTCTAGCTTTTGAGGTGCTTTTGGTCTACTTCTCTGTGTCAGGCAGCTCCGATTTAAGTGATTTCTTGATTGAAACAGGTGTGGCAGTAATCAGGCCTGGGGGTGGCTATGGAAATTGAACTCAGGTGTGATACACCACAGTTAGGTTATTTTTTAACAAGGGGGCAATTACTTTTTCACACAGGGCCATGTAGGTTTGGATTTTCTTTCTCCCTAAATAATAAAAACCATCATTTAAAAACTGCATTTTGTGTTTACTTGTGTTATATTTGACTAATGGTTAAATGTGTTTGATGATCAGAAACATTTTGTGTGACAAACATGCAAAAGAATAAGAAATCAGGAAGGGGGCAAATAGTTTTTCACACCACTGTAGCATCCTTTACAGCTTATATAATTATATGGGAGTACTCTATCCACAACAAGTAACACTACAATTGAGAATTATTCTGAATATTCTTAAAAAACTGTAATGCAAACTGTTAATGAGGATCATTTCCATTCTTACACATAATTAGATAGCATCATATGTGTCCTACAGTAGTTGCAGACTTGCTTTTCTACGTGTAAGGGACATGGTGTGTTTCATCACCTTGTGCAGAGAATCAGACTGACAGGCAAATAAATGATATAGTCTCAAGACTTAGGAATGTAAACGCTAGTTTTTAGTGAAGTCTTTTTATTTGCCTAACACAGATTTGCGAAATACTGTATTTTCCAGGAACCTAACCCCTCATGATGGATAAAGCTTACCTGTAATGTTTGCTAAGCATTCTTGAAAGTGTTTATACAAAAGTTAATCTAATGTGAAATCTCTTCAGTATTGCCTGTTTGATAAGTAAGCATAATATTCTAAATTAAGAGAAATCAAAATGCTTTTTTCATGCTACTGATATGGCATTCAATATACACCATTGTGGTTGCATAATATGGGTATAAATACAGGGCAAGTTAACACATTGCATTTTTGAAAAGGGACTTGCAGAAAGACTTCAGACTAGTATACATTATTTAACTTCCATTGCTGTTCTCCTTCAGTGGCTATGTACCTGTGGTCACAAACGTAAAGCCAGCACAGAGTGCCATGTGAAGGCTGGCTGTCATTTGGCTTTGTACTTTGGGAAGTTTATCCCTTAGAGTCAAAATCTAAATGACTCAGATCTTAAACATAATTAAAATTTTCTTTTTATAGCTCTTCATTTCATGTTCTATAGTTGTGGCCAACCTACCATTAGACCAACACAATAATTTTGTAGGTATTCTTGCCCCACTCAGTACTGTTCTGGCCACATTTTATTCCTTTCTGTTATGACTGGTAAACTGTTTCTGCAAAACCCAAGACACTGGAGAATTAAGTGTACAACATATTGCATATATATGTTCATGCCTGCTGGTAATTTTTATTAGCAGACTATACAAGTTGTCCATATCAAATTCTTTTTCCCTGATTCATGCAAGCGCAGTGTTCGTCATCTGTCAACAGGTTGATGGCTCTTTTTATATTAATTTTCAGCCTGAAACAGTCTATATGGCTAAGTGCTGTCAATTACACTAATTATAAGTAAACTGACTATCCTCCTCTGCCATAACCCCACTTCTATATTTTCTTTAAACTATATTCCAGAAGTGGAAAGGCCTCTTTGCGACTCAGCTACAGGTGACCCAAGTTATCATGGCAGCAACAGGCCAAAAGAAGAAGCCAACCACAGCTGGGATTAAAGTTAATGGCAGACTACACAGACACAAATTCTTCTTCTTCTACGTTTATAATGCATTGCCAAGAAGTCATTGGACTGTGATAGGAAAAATAATTTGACAGAAGTTACAAAATAATAAGAAATATAACTTATTAAAACATGTTGAATGACCATTAAATACTGAAAAAGGATACTATAACATGTGATGTTCTATACAACATCAACATTTTTTTTAAATAATGAGATTTACAATTAAAGTGTAAAGTTTCAATGAGTGTAAACTTATTTTCAGTGCTTAATTTTATTGATATACTGTAGGTAGCTGACAACAAATCAGAATTAACAATGGCATTTACACTCCTACATGCATGAACATACAGTATGTGAGTAATAAAAAAGGATTGTTTTTGAGGACTGGGGTTTTGAGTATTACAGGATATTTGCTCATGCTATACACTGCACTCTTGTGTATAACTAATTCCATAATGTCTACTATATAAAGTAGGTACATACGCATGCGTTTTTGTGGGTCTGTCTACCCACTGGTTAATAGTTTGATGGGTGCTATTCTCCCGAAAGGATTAAATAGGCAGGAAAAATTGAAGATTTTATTTGTCTCAATTAATTTTAATATATGGATGTGCACGCCTATATGACTGAAGAGAATTCTGCAGAATTCCATTTGTGAGCTTTAAGTTCAAATAATATGTGATTACTGCAGTATCACTAAATAGAAAAACCCTCGACTCTTTTAAAGATCACATCATACTTGGTATTCTTAACAAAAATCTCACTAATCATTAAAAATTAAGCCAACATGTAGAAGCCATATGTGAAAAGGTAAGTACATATCAATTATTAAAGTAATAAGAACAAGGTGCTGCTAATCAAATACATTTGATTAGCTGATGATCAGGAAGTGCTAGCATTTCCATATACAGTATAAGCAGAGTTTATGGAGCATTTAGGTTTATGGTAATACCATCCAAGGAAAACAGACATCTGTAATCAGTTTAAATATCTACTTCTTTTTGTTTTGTTTTCTGGTTTACTGTGGTGGCTTATTGTGCAACCACCATCTGATCAAAGTACTGTGCAGCCGCTTGGGATGTTGGAATGAGTGCGGATGCTCCAGCTGTCGACAAGACCCACTGGGTCGAATCACCAAAGATGAATCTTACTAACAATAGGAACTACTTAAGCATATTTATGTGAGGTAGAATGCCCAGTGGCACCTGGGTGGTCTTCTAGCCTTGAAACCCATGGGGATTTTTCTTTTCTCCAGCATGACGCCTGCTGGAGTTTTATACTTTTTCTGTCCTACCTGGCCATCTTATAGCATTGCACTTGTAATTATAATCATGAAAGGCATAAAAACAAATAAGGACGTTACTTTATCCATTACTTGTGAAATCTATGTTATGTAAGTATGTATTGATTAATTTTTATTTAATATATTTGGTATATCATTCATATAATTATTTATTTCTAATTTGTTGTTTTTCTATTTTTCTTGTACCTTTTTCTTTGGTATCTTGTAAAGCACTTTCAGCTACATTCTTTGTATTAAAATTTGCTGTAGAAATAATTTTTAATTTTTTTGTTGATATTACAGAAGCAAATGTTGTTGCTTATGATATTGTGAAGGGTTCTGAAACCCACCTTAATTTGTATTTATCTATAGGCAGATAAACATGTGTGATTGTTAGTGCAGAAGTTAGAATTCCTACCACAAAACATCAGAAGAATGCTTTAGATTTTCCACTGGATCACTATCCATCTGGAGATTTCTCCATTTTTTCCCCATTTGTGTTAAATTGTTTAAATATTTGAGTTATTATGCCCTGAGAAGGACTGGTACCCCATCCTTAGATAGATAGATATTTGATTTCCTTGATTTATTTAATTTTGATTCATGTTCTGGATCATTAGTTTAATCAAAACGATTGCAACACTTTGTTTGGAAAGGTCTAAACTGGTATCAGAACGTTTTCACAAATGATAAATGTATTCAAAGAATTAATTAAAAGCAGACTATAGAAGTTGCTCAGAATGGATGTCAAATTCACATTTCATTGAAATTACTGGACTTCAACATATACATCAATGCAGAGGATTCATGTACTTTTAGTCTTGAAATTATTATTTTCAACAACAAGGTTTACCTTCTGTAGGACTCCTCATCCTTTTTAATTGTACACAATGCTAAACGTATTCTTTCCCATTTGTTTATAAATATTTGGTTATTTAATCTGCCAGTTTATATATTTTGTTTTTCTTTTTATTATTGTCCACAAGACCAAGACTTTAAATGGGCATACACCATCCTAGTTGCACTATTTGGAGATACCAAGGAATCTTTTATTAAAATCAGAAGAAATGTGAGAAAAAACTCTCATCCAAACCTAAAGTTGCCTTTAGCAGGATTTAAACTGAAAATTTTGTTGACCGTATACCTCATATATATATATATATATATATATATATATATATATATATATATATATATATATATGTAAAAATCATTGTCATTAAAAATCAAGCTTCAATCTAATACTCAGTACTCGTATTCTCATGAAATTGTTTTGTTGGAAGTGCACTAATTTAAGAAAGACTAATATTAGCTACAATTTTGTTATGACGAAAACCTGTCACAACCATGACCGAGGTGGCTCGATTATGGGGGACAAATTAAAGGGGCCTCAGGAGAATCTATTCAAATAGCTAACTGGCCTATCTGTTCCTTCAACAGCCTTGACACTGCTGACCCAGAAGAAGAACTTTAATAACAGACTTGGCTCAACCTACTGATCCATCTTGAAAAGGACCTCTGACTGACTGCTTGGCTGTCTGACAACCAGGAATGAAATGGGGACAAACTGCACATTTGGAGCCAGAGAACAAAGAACACTTTCTTACTTAAACAGTTGCCAAAACTTAATGGGAACCTATCTGGTCCCCCAAACCTTTCGACTTTTTGCTTGCAGATTCTTGCGAAAGACTTAAATATATTTTAAAATGAATTATATATGACTGTTTTACACTTACAAAAACAGCCAAAGTTGCCAGTCTGATTAAAGAACAGTATTTAACTAGTAATTCTGCTTTGACTGAATACATGTTTAGTTTTAGTTTTAGTAAAAAAATGCTATCCAGTATTGACTGTTTGCATAAAGTATCAGTAACTTGCACTGACTGTATTTATATGATTTTGACATTTTTCTTTTCTTTGGGGAACATTAATAAGTCGGTATTTGCCTTATTTCTTTTGGTTAATGCACAATAATTTGAAATGCAAGAAGAAAGATAATTTGTGATGACTGTTTTGGGTTTTGTGGTGCTTCAAAGACTGTATTTCTTTTGAACATTTACACTTGTACACTTTACTTTAAACTTAAAAGAGGGAATGAGAAAAGCATGTTCAGGAATTGCAGCTGAAACAAATGTCTGTGTTAGGTGCCTCAGTGTGTAAGAACACTTCCTCCAGCAAGCAGGACTCAATACAATTCAATAACATCTTCCATGGAGATATCTTCAGGGTGGTCCTGCTGTCCTCAGTTTGATTCACTGCATCCTGAATTGAGAAAGACTACAAAGACAGTCCTGTTCTTGACCACCACAACTGGGCAATCTCATGTTTTAGGTGGCATGCTGTACATTAAAGGTCTTATTTCTCAGGAGAAGCTGGAGATTCAGCAACTGGAAATTTCAGCCACTTTGCAGTTATTTCCTACTTATTTTCTAATCAGTTGTTCTTTTAATAGTGTTTCTAACATTTTCTGCCTCAAAACATATCATGAACTGTAAAGATGAGTTACATGGATGGCCAGGGCTGAGAGAAATATGTCTGCTACACTGCTTAGTCACTCCAGGTAAACCAGATGAGACGATAACAGTTTTGCTCACAATCTGTCCAGAAATGTCACCTTTTTCATCATGTAGCTGATGTTTAAATCTTGTGCTGCTTTCCTCGAATTGTCTGTATAATGGACTACTGTTTTTTTGGTGAATATTTAGTTTCTGGAGTTAAAGATCTATATTTGTTTTTGTTGTGAAATATTTTGGGAATTTAAACATATTTCTTTAAAACATTTAAATGACAGTGTGATAATTTATGTAAGACCATTAATATTAATTTTGTAACATTCAGTTATATACAAAGTTAGAGTTTTTCTGCCCAAAACAGAAGAAAGGGTTAGCTTCTCTCTGCACATGACATTAAAAAGAAAAAGATAGGCTGGAAATGCCAGGATGTTACAATAAAACTTTATATGGTGAACTTTTTGTCCCGGTGAATTACTATCCACAGTGTGACAGACGGCTTGGGACCTTCCTGGTCGGGACGCTCTTCTGATAGAAGGACTGGGGGAGAGGACATGGCAACAACAATACCTTCTCCAGGACACGAGAGGGCAAACCCCCTGGATTGCATCGGGGCCACAGGCTTGGAGCTTGGAAGCTTAATCCAGCTGGTTGCCTGTGGCCACTGCCAGGGGGCGCCTAGTCAGTTCTGGAGCCCTGGACTGCAGCACTTCTGCCACACTCAGAAGTGTGGCCAAGAAAGGATTTGGGTGCACTTCCGGATGCCCATGCAACACTTCCACCACACCAGGAAGTGCTGCCGGATGATCGTCAGAGGGCACCGGGAGTGCTTCTGGGTACAGTATAAAGGAGGCTGCCTCACTCCGTTCAGGGAGCCAGAGTCGGGAGGTGGACGACAGAGCTTGCGGGAGAGGAGTAGAGGCGGCAGAAGAAGCGAGAGAAAAGGAAAAATAAAGAGAAAGAAGGGACAGAACAATAGTGTTGTTGACTACTGATTTGTGTTTTGTGCTGAGGAGGAAACAAAAGGAGAAATAAAAGCATGTGCTGTAGGACTTGTGTGTCATGGTGTCTGTATGTGCTGGGGCTATACTCCACAACATGTTGAACAGACGGCCTGCATTACTAAGCTTGTTTTCATTAAGCATAACCCTGCACTTAAAGTTCCTGCATTGTTTCCCTTAGTTTGAAAATTTCTAATCAAGGTTTAAAATCTGCTTCGGAGAGGCATTTACTTCACTCACATTTCCTGAGATCTGATAACTAACATGCAATGGTCATTCTTCTTCAGTTCAAAAAATGGCTCCTGTAAAGATTTGCTTATGTGTTGAAACTTTTCTCCTCTGAGGAGCCTGTCATCATGTAGTTGCTTCACAAACTTGTCTCTTACCAGGTAATCAGATTTAGGCATTTGTTAGACTTGTTGTGAAAAACAGGCCCCATTCATGGCATTAACACATGAGAAAAATGTTACAGATTCTCCTTCCAGTTGCTTATGTTGCAAGAAATGCTTTTACACAACGTGGAATGTCTAATACTGTATGGCTCTTAAAAAATATAATGTGATCTGGTTTCACCCTGTTGCTGGAGAGAATAAGCTTTCTCTCTAACAAGTCCATGCCAGTTATAAAATCAATAGGATCAGCATAAAAACTGCTTTCTCTATGATAGAAAACTGCTGTAATTCAGTACAGGTACATATTTCCTCTTTTCAGTCCTACACATCTAGAGAAAGGACAGTCTAATCCATTTCTGAAAATTAAGTGCATTTTTTTCTTGGAAAATGTAGATCATGATTAATGTTTTAGTTCTAAAAGTCGAGGCCAAGCTTAAATAGTCCCAAAACAACTTAATGTAAGATTTTGTCAACTGTAACTGTTTACAAAAACTCCCTATCCAAAGCTTTTATACTCATATTTACAAACAGAAATAGTACAGGCAAACAAAGTGAGAGAAAAAACACAGCCCTTAATTTAAAGATCACTTCTACAAAAAGGCGGACACTTAGCTCATTATGTCTTTTCATGTTGATTACTGTTCAGCCCCTGATTGTTAAACAAACATGCATAAAAAAGAACATGCACAGGGAGGACATAAACACACAAAATTAAGAAAATAACAGTGTCAAAATGTAAAGAAAAAGTGCCCCCTTCCCCAAAAAAGTCTATTTCAAGTAAATAAATGAATAAATAAATACACTACAGAACCTTTCAATCATTACTAGTACTTGATAATGAATTTGGCCATTCAGCTAATGGAAAAAGATCTGGATGTGTGCGCAATTCAGATAAATTAAAATGTTTAAAATGACACAAAAAGAGATGTGTGAAGGTTAAGCAAATAATTAACAAGCAAAAAGTATTTTACATAATACACAACATTAATATCCTAGTCTTCACACAATCTTAGCGAGCCTAAAGTAACAACTGTACCATATTAATTTAAAGCTGATTGAATTTGTCATCCTAGCTCCTCAAGAACATACCTCTTTGAAGCAATGGAGGTCTGCATTCCACTTTAATTATGGTGCAATTAAGCCAAAGAGGAAACTTATTAAATGAAGTAGTGCAATGACCTCACAACCATACATTAAGGAAAAGTGACCATAGTTTCCCAGGCTACAGGAATGCTTCTTTAAATGAGCACAATTGCTAGTTTTTCTGATCTGCAGCTGAGCTAATTGGTGGAAGGTCAGCGATTAGAGTTAGGGACAAGACTGACAGATGGTGGGTAGAGTCCAAACATGACTTTGATGATCAAACATGTCAAACGTTGATTATCAAACGTAATAGTCCAGACATTTGACATTGATGATTAAATATGATGGTCAAAATGTGATCATTAAGTGCAGTTGATTTGAACAATGCTGAATGTAGCAGAATTAAAAGGTGAACCTGTTTCATGAAATGGTACAGTGAGATCATCCTGAACTGAAGAGAAATGACTACAGTATACCCTTCTGGAGTAAAGGACAGTAGACTATACTTTATGTACACTAATACTTCCTGCTTCGCTACCTTGGTCTGATCTTTTGATCAATCTCATAATCACCTCTTCCATGAACAGCACCTTGAGATAACTGAACTGTTCCATGTGGAGCAATTTCTCACTGCTTATCTGCAAGTCACTCTTTTCCGGAAGAGGATCATGATCTGAGATTTGAAGATTTGCTAATGGTCATCCCAAATCAGAAGGCAGCAACATCTGCAAACAGCAGAGATGGAACCCTTATATTTTCAAATAAGATACTTTCCATACCTTGGCTATGTCTTGATGTACTGTATGTGAAAATTACAATTAGTAGAGGAGGTGAGAAGCACCATTAGTAAAGTCCCCCACTCATATGAAATGACTTAATTTGAAATATTTTAACCCGGCCAATTCTACACAAATGGTATGTAGCAGCAGCCCGGGAACCCCATGCTCAACTTTTTTTTAACTTATTGAGTCCAGTTGAAACTTTCTGGAACATTGGGAACAAACTAGAAACTGATAATTAAAAAGACACCATCAAACACTCACACATCTTGAATTTAGAGAAACCAAACAACCTAACTGACATGTTTTTGGGATGTGGTAGGCAATCGGAATATCCATCCATCCATCCATTTTCCAACCCGCTGAATCCGAACACAGGGTCACAGGGGTCTGCTGGAGCCAATCCCAGCCAACACAGGGCACAAGGCAGGGAACCAATCCTGGGCAGGGTGCCAACCCACCGCAGGATATCCATAGAAAATTAAATTCGATTTTATTATATTAACCTTTATTGTTATTGTACAGGTACAACTAAATGCAGTTTAGCATCTAACTGGAAAGTGCAAATAGTACATTAAAGTTAAATAGACAGTAAGGTACAATAAGGCAGCATACAAATAAGAATCTATACAATATTTTAATTTACAGGCAGTAGTCTTTTAAAGAAAGAATAAGAGTGATGCATGATATGAATAAATATAGATAATTAAATATTTTTATATACACAATAAACATATGAAAACAGATGAAAATATATATAGAGTACAGTCAGAAGGTATTGATATATTGAAAGATCAGCTATTGAGTGTTAAGGGTTGAGAGTACAGAATGGTGATGGTGTTATGTAAGAAACTGTTCCTGAGCCTGCTGGTGCAGGACCAAAGGTTCCTGTAGAGTCTCCCTGATGGGAGGAGGGTGAACAGTTAATGGTTGGGGTGAGAAGCATCCTTGATGATGCTGCAAGCCCATAACAGACACTGTGTATGCTGCACATCAGCAATAGTCAGCAGTTATTTCTACCACCCATTGAAGGACCTTTCTGTCAGCTATGGAGAAGTTGTCATAATGCAGTTAGTCAATATGCTCTCAACAGTGCAGTGGTAAATGTTCAATGGAGTCTGAAGAGACATGCATGATTTCTTTAATCCCATACACACAAGAAAAATAAGAAAATATTACTTAAAAAGTGACCTGGACAGGATTTAAACCCAGATACCTATAGATAGCATGCAGCAGCACTAGCCGCCAACTGATCTTCAACTGGACTGAAATATTCAATGACTTGGATATTTTCATGTTTCCATCCCCTGACTTGTGCTTTCAATCACAATCACCTTTTTGTGGAGTTGCTTGAAGTGTTTGTTTGTCTTTATTGTGTAGGTTAGGCCATGATACTGACTCACCACACGTTGGACCTTCCAGGTAAAGTGTATTTATGCTACAATCATTTGAAACTCCTGGACTAAAGGCAGGAGCTTTCCATTTAAGTAATTATGTGACTTCTAAAATGATTTAGGGATGTCATATTAAAGAGAGTGAATACTTACGCAACCAATTAGTTTGTTTTATATTTGTAATTAATTTACATCACTTTACAGAAATCTGTTTTCATTTGGACATTGAAGAGCCATTTTGTGCTGATCAGTGTCAAAAAGGCCAAAATTAAAGTCACTGTGATTAGTTGTTGTATAACAAAAAAAATGTGAAAACTTCTTTTATAGGAAATGTAACTAATGAGACCCCTAATGATGGATGGTGTATCAAAGAAGCTTGCCCAAGAAAACATTCTGGTTTGTTAAGTATTTTGGCAGTGGAGCAATTCTAAAATTTTCCAATATGTTGTAGTCGAAGGAGAGGTATTTAGGTTCAATTGCTTACAAAGTCTATTTTTTTGTTCTGCAGCTAAGAAAATACTTGTAATAAACACACACATACACTTAGACATACAAAAACATACCTTAATAGTGCTGTGATAGTTTCATTTGCTGTTTCACTGGGCTTTGTTGTTATGTTTGAATGCAGATTGGAATGCTTTTCAAGCAGAACTATCATTCTTTCCTTTTTCAGAAAAATGCCTTCTTAGTACCTCAATTTTGACAAACAGTTCAAAAGTAATGCCATGTTGATTGAAAGGATCAGCATTATGACTTTTTGTGTATACAGTATCTTCAACATGGTGGACTAAAATCCCAGAGACTGTATCATGTTACCGTGATTGCCAGTATAGGATTTAACTGTCCAACAACTTGCACATAATGCTGGTATGAACATGGATGGAAGTCTGTATATTGCATTTTAAAAACATGGTGTAAATATGGATTAAGAGATAGAGTCAAAAGTCACAGACTATTATTCCTCACAATATGGAATTAGTAAAATAAATTATAGTATGCGTATCTCAGTGAAGTACACCACTGGACATTTCAGAAAAGAAATTATTTTTTCATTACAATGTATATTTTATAGATTGATAATTTATGCAATATTATGACATTTTATTTAGATTAGATATCCTTTCCAATATCAATCTACAGAGTAAATAACAAAAAAACATTTAGAAAGAAGTAATCAATCAGAGATAATGAAATATTCAAAAGATCGGCAATAGTTTTAGATATTCAATTAAATAAAAGAACTATTGTTTATCCTTTGCCAGACTGAAACAAATCAACTTTTTCTTATAAAGTGAATTTACACTTTATAATTTTAGGTATGGTATGTGGATTAGGATTATGGTATGTGGATTAGGATTTTTTCAGTTAAAAAAGATAAAGTGGTCTGCTAACAACCTAGTGTAAATAATCACAATATATTGTTCATCAAACAATAACATTCTTCTTGGTGTTACTTCAAATAAAGCTTTTAGGGATTACACTTCATTCACACTTCTGCATTTCCTGTCTTTTTTTCCGCAGACACTTTGGGAAGGCAATGTGCACATCAGTTAAATTAATTTGATCCTACATGCTATGTTCCATCACTGAAAAAATACTGAATATTTTCTGCATGAAGATTCCTGAAAGCAAATCATAGTACAAATTAGAACATTTTCTTGGGCAGGAAAACACACAACATACTAACCTTTCACCCTGTGGTTCACAAGAAATTGTCTCTTCCAGCACATGTAGGCTCAGATAAATTCTTTCATGGAGCAGTTGCCATGATTTCCATCATGTTAGGCAAAGTGGCCATCGTAATGCCAGAACAATACAAAACATATCACACTGCTTAACAAAGCACCTGCAAGTGACATACAGATAACGCAGAATTGTCAATATACAAATCTCTAAAGATCCAAAAACTAAGTGTAGTTCATGAATTAAATGTTATGTCCTTTAAGGGAGACAGAAATTTACAATGCCTTGTAAGGGTACAATAGACAGTAACATCTCAGCTTGCCAGTGCTGAACCCCCATTCCAGCTTCTTTTTTGTTTTTTAATTTTACTTTATTAATCCCAAAGGAAATTACTTGGTTTTTCACATACCCCTTGGGGTCAGCCATTGTACAGCGCTCCTGGAGCAATTGAAGGTTAAGGGCTTTGCTCAAGGGCCCAGCAGAGTAGCATCTCTTTTTGGCAGCGACAGGGATTCGAACCGGCAACCTTTGGGATACCAGCGCAGATCCTTAGCCTCAGAGCCACCAGTTAACATAAATGGTGCAGAGTGCAAAGAATTCTTAAGCAAACAGATATTAAGAGGTAAGATGATTGATTTAAGCAAATGGAGATTAAGAGGTGATTTCTTAAATTATGAAAAGACTCAGTAGAGTAGGCTGTTACTTTAAAACAATTTTCTCAACAGGAGACATGGTTGGAAACTTGTTATGGGAAGATTCCACACAAATGTTAGAAAGTTTTTCTTTGCACAATGAACCACGGATACATACAATAAATTACCAAGTAGTTTGGTGGAGAGTAGGGTGTTAGGGACTTTCAGATTCGACTTGATTTTTTTTAGACAATCAAGGTGAATATGATGGACGGGCTGAATGGCCTTTATCTCGTCACAGTTCTTCTAATGTTCTAGTGTTCTAATGCAGAGGAGGATCTAGTGCAGGATTTTCTCTCCATAGCTAACCAAGAATGTCTAAGTTCATTTCAGTTTTATTTTTTCTATACATATGTGTAAAATGAGTAGCCTCATGCCCCTTTGCATTATATTTAAGGAAGGTTATAGTTGAGTTTAGTAAAAGTATTTTGTTAATATATATTGGAATTTACTGGAAGATATAGCAACAATCTGGAAAAAAATATTCATAAATCCGATTAATATTAATTTTCACAGCTAGCCAAAGGGAGGGGTCTTATCTATCATATTATACCAGGTCATATTAATGGTAAATATTAATATGTCTTTAAATTATTGTGTAATTACGATCCCTACATAAATATGCAAACAACTGTGAGGTGGTTAAAGAAGCTTACATTTGAACTATTTATAAAAATAATACTCTCTTACTCCGATTAATCTTAAATCCTTAAATTTTATAAAATTAATTCAACACACTTGACAATGGAATATAAGGACACAGACAAATGGTGCTCTAATTCTTGTGATGCTACTAAACCAACCATCTATCTATCTATCTATCTATCTATCTATCTATCTATCTATCTATCTATCTATCTATCTATCTATCTATCTATCTATCTATCTATCTATCTATCTATCTATCTATCTATCTATCTATCTATCTATCTATCTCATTGTACTTAGCAAGCCTACATTAAATATAAATTTATTAACTGTGAAGGAACATTTGTGTTTTATAGTGCATAATTATATTCTCATTGAAACATTACATTTCATATTGTTTTTGTGAAGACTTGTTTAAAATGTGGAGAGGTCAGTGTTTCGTGACTATACAGTACTTCTTTATAGTTCTTAAGCTTTTGAGCCCAACTATGAGCTTCACACATGAAATATGTCAGCAAATGATCTTATTTTAGTGAATATGAGGACTTCAAACTTACAAACACATTTGAACAGAGCTTTGCTCTATTATAATAAATTGAATTTATAAAGTTAACTGAAAGTTTGTTATATGAAAATAAATAAAGATATAATAGAAATGTTGATTGGATTATGTTAGTAAAAGATTTTGATTAAAAATAATAAAACAACATCCTTACTTCTATTACTGGGCACACAAACTGGAAAGAGGCCCGATGCTCTGTGTCTGGAATACATTACATACTGTAAAGAAGCATTAATTTTCAATATATAAGCTTAGACCTTAGAACTCCGGTAGCATATAAATTATTGCTATTGGAGCATTTAAAGCATTACATATACAATCTCATACCTTTTTAATCCAAGTCAGGTTACTGGACCTCAGAGCTATATCAGCAGCAGAAAACTCCCTCTTAGAGGCCACCAGTCCATCACAGGTGTGGCACGCGACTGGGGTTCCTACCCTGCCGGACGCCCAGGGAGACAGGAGGAGGGCTCATGCCTCCTCCAGACCACGAGGGGGTGACTGCCCTGGTTGTATTGGGGGCCACGGGTACAGGGCTTGGAAGCTCAACCCTGTAGGGGCCTGTGGTCACCGTCAGGGGGCGTCCCCATGCCTAGAGGACCCTGGACCCCAGCACTTCTGCCACACCAGGAAGTGCTGGGGGGGAAGAAGAAAGGGAACACCCGGAGTGCTTCCGGGGAGACAGCCGGCACTTCTGCCACACTGGGGCGTGTCGGTGGAAGATTGCCAGTGCACACCTGGAGCACATCCGGGTATGGATAAAAGGGGCCATCTCCCTTCATTCGAGGCTGGAGTTGGGTGGAAGCAGGACGAGGTCAGAGACAGAGAGAAGGAGGTGGTCCAAAGAAGAGGCAATGTGGTTGGCCTGGACTTTGGGGAAGATTGGGGTTTGTGGAGCACTTTTGGACATTGTAAATAATAGTGTAAATAAACGTGGTGGTGCAAAAGAACATGTCTGCCTGTCTGTGTCCGGGGCTCATTCCACACAGGGTATACACACCCACACTGAGGTCAGTTTGAGAGTCCAATCAACTTGTTCTACACATCTTTTGTGATGAAGTAAGTGGAAGAAAAACCACGTGACATGAGGAGAACATTGCTGTAGGACAAAGTGGGTATTGCCCAATTTACTAGGCTTTTAGTGGCATACAAGGCCTTTTAAGATAGCAGATGTAGAAATTCAGTTGTACACCCAGTTACATTCCTGAGTGAACACTAAAGTAAATGACTGAACTTCAGCTCCAACAACACTTTGGTCAATCCTGTACTTCACATGATAACAAAAGTGTAAATCAGGTTTGACCTGACCCCTCTGCAAAGACTCCTTCAGACAAAAGGGTGCCCAAATGGACATTAAATTTAGGCTTGTAACCACAAACTCAACTTTGGTTGGAAGTGATGGACAAAATAAGGCACCTATAAGCAGGCACTGGATCTGTAACTGGAACTAAGGTTACACCTACCTTAATAACTAGCTGTATCCATCTCTTCTGTCTCTTTCTGACAGCTGAAAGATGACAGTCTGTTTTATTTATGGTGAGAAGGCAGTGTGGCACAGTGGTTAAGGCTTTGGACTTCAAGCCCTGAGTTATTGGGTTCAAATCCTGCCACTGACACTGTGTGACCACGAGCAAGTCACTAGACCTGACGATGCTCTAACTGGAAAAAGAAATGTAATGAATTGTATCTCAAATGTTGTAAGTAGCTGGACGCCTTGAATTAGTTCTAAGATCTACTCTTCCAAACTCAGCTCAGAAGACTGAGAAGCAGCATCACTTCAGGACCTACACCCATGTGCCAGAAAGAGTAATGGTTTTCCCTGTGAAGATTCAGAGGACACAGCAAAGAGCCTAACAGTGAACTGAGGAAGGCAGCGTCACAACACGGACAGAGGACCACATAGCAAACACCAAGAGTGCACTCTGACACAAGAAGAGTCCCCCACTTGAACCTGGAACAAAACACACAGCATCGGACATCAATCTTGATGGCTTGATATTGCAAACCTGTTTGTCTTTGCCAAAATAAATTAGAAATTTAAATGGCCAGTACACAGTCAGCCTGTTCTGTTTTGTATTGTTTGTCTGTCTTGTGCTCTTTCTTTTAACTTTATCAATACATTGTATTATTCTGTTTCTTAATATCAGAGTGCTTCAGTTACCTTGATATAAGTCTAATGGCTGGAAACTGCCTCCTACAGAGAAATGTAAGTAAGATAAAGTGGGAGCCATACCAAATTATTTAATTAATTGCTGCAATTGCCAAAGGCCAAATAATTAGTATCAATCAATCAATTGTTTTTCTCACACCATGAAACAGACATCCTTACAATGTAAAGTCCAGACATACAATGAATGGACCCACACTGAATCGGCAGCACTAACCACTTCACCAACATATTGTCTTAAAACATTATAAAAGAAAATATGTTTAACTCCAAGTTATTATAAAACTAAAGATTTCAGGTTTTCAATAATGAATAAAATTGTCTTTGTTTTGTAGCATAAACATAAGACAGATTTCCACCTTACATGTAAACAATCCTGCGGTGGGTTGGCACCCTGCCCGGGATTGGTTCCTGCCTTGTGCCCTGTGTTGGCTGGGATTGGCTCCAGCAGACCCCGGTGACCCTGTGTTCGGATTCAGCGGGTTGGAAAATGGATTGATGGATGGATGTAAACAATCCCTAGGCAGCTAAATATACTGTAAATACTTTTATCTCAAAAATTCTAAAAGATAATCTTTTTATTTATATTGTCCTTAAAATCAAGTGCTTCCTCTGATCTCTGTAATCTTCAATCATATGATTACTTTGGTCTAAATTTAATAGAAAAAAATAGAAGAGAAATGGCAGAAAAAAAGACACATGTTTTGAAGCATATGCAACAGCTTTAAACTTGAACAAATGAATTCACACATGGGAGTATAGGTCACAAACGCTTTGAGTGGGCGGACAAAGCACTGGAAATCTCCAGCAGTCTCCAAACAACATTATTTAGTAACCAAGGCAGCATAACAACAAAGAAACATGCCAGTTATTAATAAATGATATGAAATAAATAGAGCAACATGTACCAAGAGCTAGTGAAAGCTGAAAACTGCCTAATTAGGAACCCTTGTAACGGGGAGTGAGACTGTTAGAAAGTGTGAAATCATCTAGTCACTGTCAAAACCCCCTAACAGTTAGATTAACCGAGTTCTCCTTTAGCCCAGTGAAGGCTGGAATTTCATCCCTCTGCAGAGAGGGGTACAGTAGCCATTCTGACCTGGCACTACTAATTCTAAACAGGGAATAGCTTGCAATGGGGAAGTCTACTCTTACAGAGTTCAGCATAACTCCACAAATTATTAAAAGGACAATATTGTAAAATACGATAAAAGTTACAATTGCTGACAATTAACTATTACTCATTTGCAAATTTTATGTACTTATGTAATTCGATGTACTTTTGTTTTGGTGATGTTAGGATTTGCTTATAATTTACATCTTTTGATGCACCTAGATATATTATCAGTATGGTACCTGAGTTCATTGGGTGTTTGGGTTTCTCCAGCATCAGGATGACCCATCCATGGTTGAACAAACCCAAGTCTGTGATCAAGAAGCATTACTAGTCTATGATTCACTCCTTCTATACCCTCTAGCAGCCTCTGTGTACTTTCTGATGATCTTAGTCCAATGTGTGCCTGCTTCAGTGGGTTCTTCACTGTTCTGTCGCACCTAAGCACCAATTCAGAATTCTTTCTTCTCTCTTCCCAAAGTTTGGTCAGCTCAAAGAAAGCCATCTGCCTATACAATTCGGACACCATTATAAAATCTGACATGAGGGTAGAGCTGAAATGCTGTCTATAAATGATAGGGGCTTTCCTAGAATTAAATAGAGTGACAGAACAAGCAAGGTGTTTTATGAGCTGATCATTGTGGAACCTTTAGAACTAATTTCTGGAAGTATTTGTGGTTTTACTTTCATTTTGAACTTGTTAATTCTTTGTATGGGCACATTTTTATATTCACATTTATTTTACATATTTATAGTGATACCCTTTGTATTTTATTCTTAGAAATTGGTACTGATATTTTGTACATTGTTCTAAAGTGAATCTTTAGAACTAATTTCTGGAAGTATTTGTGGTTTTACTTTCATTTTGAACTTGTTAATTCTTTGTATGGACACATTTTTATATTTACATTTATTTTATATATTTATAGTGACACCATTTTGTATTTTATTCTTAGTACTTGGTACTGATATTTTGTACATTGTTCTAAAGTGTTTGAATTTAACACTGACTACCACTGCCATCATGTGCCTCCCAGATGTTGTAGATGTAATTATTTGAGATGGTGTTGCTCTATTTACAACTGTCCAAGACTCGGGATTCAAGCAAAAACATTACCTAGATTATCTAACAGTGAGAATTAAGTTTCGCATTGTGCGCTGGTGCTTTATGTTTTTGTTGATTTAAACTGCTGCTTTTGCTGTTTCTCTGACATTTTGTAGCACTGGTAGAACAATGGGGACCACCAGCTCTGGTGAATGGCTCCTAACAATAAATGATACTTTGCAGATGTACATATTTAACTGAAGAAAATATACTCTTCTATTATATAAGGGTCTGTGGTGGGCTGGCGCTCTGCCTGGAGTTTGTTTCCTGCCTTGCGCCCTGTGTTGGCTGGGATTGGCTCCAACAGACCCCCGTGACCCTGTAGTTAGGATATAGCGGGTTGGATAATGGATGGATGGATGGATATTATGTAAGGGTAGAAGAGTGTCATGCTTACATTTTAAAAATAAAAAAGCTTGAATGCTCTTCACTCATTTCTTATATTTTTGACTGCAAGGAAAAATAAAATGAGAAGTGATGATCACACTGCTCAAGTTACTGTGCACACCTTTTTAATATATAGTTAATGCACTATTACAGGTTGTATTATAAAAAGTGCCATCTTTAAAAGCACATTACACTTTATTTCCACCAGGTGCTAGTGAATAGATTCTTTATTAAAATGTGTATATATGCCTTGTCAATTGCATAAATCAAGGGTTCCTACAGTATATTGGGATGGATTTACAGAGAACAAAGGGGGAAGAATTTGGTAGCTGCAGCATCCCTTACCTATTTTTCCTCTCAGCAAGAGCAGGAGCAAAAAGAAAGCTACAAATTGCTCATAGGGCTTTACAATAGTGAACTATGAAAAGAAGTGACCATTATACAGTAATCCCTCGCTATATCACGCTTCGCCTTTCGCGGCTTCACTCCATCGCGGATTTTATATGTAAGCATATTTAAATATATATCGCGGATCTTTCGCTGCTTCGCGGGTTTCTGCGGACAATGGGTCTTTTAATTTCTGGTACATGTTTCCTCAGTTGGTTTGCCCAGTTGATTTCATACAAGGGACGCTATTGGCAGATGGCTGAGAAGCTACCCAGCTTACATTTCTCTTTCTCTTGCGCTGACTTTCTCTGATCCTGATGTAGGGGGATTGAGCAGGGAGACTGTTCACACACCTAGATGACACGGACGCTAGTCTAAAAATGCTGAAAGATTATCTTCACGTTGCTATCTTTTGTGCAGCTGCTTCCTGAAATGACATGCTGCACCGTGCTTCACATACTTAAAAGCTCGAAGGGCACGTATTGATTTTTGCTTGCTTGTTTTTCTCTGTCTCTCTCTCTCTTTCTGTGCTCTTGACGGAGGGGGTGTGAGCTGCCGCCTTCAACAGCTTTGTGCCGCGGTGCTTCGCATACTTAAAAGCCAAACAGCCCTATTGATTTTCCTCTGCCTTTATGACAGTCTCTGCTCCTGACTCCTTTGAAGAGGAAGATATGTTTGCATTCTTTTAATTGTGAGACGGAACTGTCATCTCTGTCTTGTCATGGAGCACAGTTTAAACTTTTGAAAAAGAGACAAATGTTTGTTTGCAGTGTTTGAATAACGTTCCTGTCTCTCTACAACCTCCTGTGTTTCTGCGCAAATCTGTGACCCAAGCATGACAATATAAAAATAACCATATAAACGTATGGTTTCTACTTCCCGGATTTTCTTATTTCGCGGGTGGCTCTGGAACGCAACCCCCGCGATGGAGGAGGGATTACTGTATAGCTACCAGTCACGGACGAGGAATACTATTGTTGTGTGGGACTTGACTTTAAGACAGAGCTCAGCTCACTGAATAAGATCTTAACCATCAACAATCTGGCTATACCAGCCGTCCTATACAGCCTTGGCATCATCTCATGGTCCTCTTTAGAGGTAAAGAACATAAACCGAAAGACCAGAAAGCTCCTAATGATATAAGGCCTTCTTGTTTTGAAAGCAGATGTCAAGCATCGCTACATCTCATCAATGCCAATTAGGCTTCGAAGTGCAGGTCTCAAGGTGAAAACTGAAAGCCTCATCACAGCCACTCAAGATAAAGCCTTGAAAACCCTGCACCACCAGAAGTATGTCATAGGCACATCAGTCAATGGCAAATGCCATCTGTGTAGTAAAGGTAAGAAGACCATCAGCCATATAATGTCCGGATGCATGTACTCGCCCTGAAGGAATATCTTGAACTTCACAAGGTAGGTATGAATGTACACTGGACATTATGCTAAAAGCTGGGTGTTCTGACAGCGGACAAGTGGTACAATCATACACTAAATGCAGTTATTGGCATCAGAGACTGTGTCATCATTAGGGACAAGACCATTTCCACAGACCGTACCGCTAACAGACCAGACATCATGTTTCATGCCAAGAAGGGTAAGTTTGCTTCATTATTGATGTGACAATCCTTTATTGATGTGAAGATCAAAGTCAGATGCTTGTGGAACACAAAGACAAGAATGACTCCAGTAGTCATAGTCACAATGGGAACTATCGATACCAGGTTTCAAAAGCAGCTGGACAAGAGTGAAAGAGATCCAAAAGAGTGTACTGTTCGGCACGTTCTTAGACGAGTTCCCAACTGAACAACAAGCTGAGTTCAAAGCCTGAAAGGTCTGGTTGACCTCTGCGAAAGCACCAGTGTATCTTAGTGTGCTGAGAGGAGTGGTAGTGATAATAATAATAATAATAATAATAACATAGTATCATTATCTGTTAAGATGTATGGTAGGCTGGCTTAGTGACATTAAGCACAAAGGGAACAATACTACCTCGGCCATGGCATAATTCAAATGGCTGATGGAAGAAATGATCTCACATAGTGTTCCTTGGAACAATGCAGTTGTTTCAGTGTGTTACTGAAGGTGCTCCTTATACAGGGGGTGTGAGTCATTGTCCAGGATAGTATGTAGCTTCCTGAGTGACCCCTTTTTTATCACTTTCTCCAATGAGTCCAGTATGATCCCCAAAACTGAACTAGCCTTGTATCCACTACTAAAAAAAAGAAACAGTAAAATAATTTGTTTTGCACCTGTGGCAGCCAAAATTTAGTTTCAAGCCATTGCCTTGAAGCCCTATATAAAGTTAAGTCTGTGTTCTGTCAGTGAGCAATAAAAGTGTCATTATTTCAGTTTACTGTATACAGTATGTACAGTATCCATATTTGTTCTAGCAGTGAATCCTGAGGAAACATACAAAAATGAAGATCAGAATGCTATTTTAGTTCAAGAATGAAGTAAAGAAAAGGTACAGGAAAATTCAACAAATATCAGGATTTGGGTATTACATAGAGCACTGTTGGCTAAACATTGCAAAAAAGACAGTACTGCATTATATTGCCAGTGACACAAGAAGAAGAAGAAGACTTGTCTGGAAAACCACTGAGGCCAACAGTTAATTTCAAAGAGCCACAGAGCCCAGTTGTAGGGAGGTGTTTGGAGTTTTCTTCATCTGTCTACTTTTGTAGTACTAGGGTGTTACATCTTGCCCGAAGAAGGGGCCTGAGTTGCCTTGAAAGCTTTCATATTGCACTCTTTTTAGTTAGCTGATAAAAGGTGTCATTTTGCTTAACATCATTCTGCCTACATTTGTGATTCTTCCTCAGGTACTTAGCATTTGGCTTAATTTGTCCAGGTTTACTGAGTGTGCCCTTCCATAGTCTAGTGCCTGATTGGGATAGGTTCCTGCCTAAAAACTCTCTCTCTGACTCTATAACTGATGCAAGGAGTTCAGAAAATGCATGGTGAAGAATAGATAAAAGGAGATAAATTCTTAAGACTAGCTATATTATTTTATACATTGGCAATAATATTTTTTAATTAATTCTTTTGAGAAAGAATACAACTCCAGAATATAAATAAGAATGAAAGAAAAAAAACAAAGTACTGTACCTGGAAGCAATAATTACCTTTCAGTGAGATTACTAATTGCTTGCAGTGAATTAGTCTGTCTGAGCAAAGGTTTGTTTTTCCTTAGGCTACAGAAAACTGAATGGGAACTCCTCCAAGGTAATTTTCTTTTCTGTTTTCCTTTAATAGATAAGGCATTATAATCTGGAGTTTGGACAAGTAGTACTGGATTAACAGCAGCACAGAGAAAAAAGAGAGAGAGAGGATTAGGATCACAAATATTGGCAGGTCAACACACAAATTACATGGATCAAAGCCATGAGCTGCAGCGGCAGTGACCTACAAACCATGCTGGAAAAATCAATCGGAATTCATGTAATTATTCAATGTAGTTTTAATAAAAATTAAAAAAGCAAATGTTTAAGAAAGAATAAAGCTGATGATTAGGTTTTAAATTTTCAGATTATAGGATTTTTCAGATTTTAGCATTTTAGAGAGGTATCAATGAAGAAGATCATTCTTCCTTCAGTAAAGTCAATGAATTTTTTTTTCAACTGATTGTAAGCAAATGGATAATTTATCTATTTGATAATGTTTAAAAGTTGTTACCATTATTGGAATATATTTTTGAGTAAAATACACATTGTATTCCACACTTCATTTATTAAACCAATGTTTGGAAATCTTATTTCTTTTCTCTACAAGCTTTCTCAGTCATCTACAGTGTTATATAGGGAACATTCTTTCTGATTCCTCTGAACACAGAAAACCTTTTTAAAATAAAATGCATCCTGTTTTATTTGTCTTCTATTCACCTTCATCACAATTTCAAAGTTATTAATTTTCTTTTGTTTTGTCAATAAACTATTCACCATCCACAATGTTTCTTAAATCACTGTTATTTAAGTCTATACCTCTCACTTCTCATCTTTGTTTATTTCTTTCTTTGTGGGAAAGTTCTGTCCAGTTCTTTGACTATCAAAACTTGATGAAACAATCCTCCTGCCACTCTCTAGATGTCATGGGCAAAGGGACATTGCCACATACTGTATCATGTTTCTTTCTTCTCTCTACCACCTTGCCTTAGACATTAGCTATTTTTCATTGCTGTTTGTTATGCACTTGTTAATCAGATTGTAAGATATCATGCGCAGATCTTTTTGTTCATTACTTAACATTTTTCTTCCCATGTATACTTTACATCTTTTCTACAAATTTCTTTACTCCATTATCTCCTCTACCCTTTCATGCATTTTTCCTTTAGCTATGGCCAGTTCTTCCATATTTCCTTCTCTTCTGCTTTAATTTTGCATTGCTTGATGAATTTTGTGACTTCTGTATAACTCACATAACAATGAAACGATAGATGTATAAACGATCCAATCACATTTGCTGTAGGAAATGGTTGCCTTCTTCTTGCAAACACAGATCAACACAGAGATCCATATTGGCAAAAGTATCCGCAAGCATTGTGAGGGTGATAGCAGCAATTTCCTGTTCAATGTTTCACTGTAATTGCTCTAGTATACAAGGCTTGTTCTTGTATACTTTTCCTTTCAGTGTTCCACAAAGGAAGAAATACGGAGTTGACAGGTCCGGGGAACAAGGTGGCACATAGTCCCTTTGAAATGACCCAATTTCAAAAAATGTTTGAAGACTTATAGAGCTTGAACTTCATTAATGTCACTTCTTCCATAAATCTAGCCATTTTGGGACTTTCCCTTGTCCATTTTGGACCATATTCCTAATTGGCATTATATATTTTAGATTCATCAGTTCCCATAAATTCAGAACACCATTTCCTCCCTGCTCTGTTCTTAACATCACTTTTTCTCTCTCAATTGATTCATAAAATAAACTATTTTGTAATTTCTTTAAAACATAATTTAGGATATAAAAACTGCACCCTTTTATAAAAACGTCCCTCTCTTCTCCATTTGAATAAACTTAAAGTTTTAAAATGTTTTTCTTTAGTTTTTTTCCAGTCCTTTGTTCCTTGCCTCTCTTCTCCAAATCTGATCCCTAAGATTTCTGTAGGCTCTCTATCTATCTTTGCATCGACATCCTCTTTCTCTTATTGGAAAAGAAGTAGATTATAACATTGTACTTTTTGACCATTTTCTTAATGGTGAGTTCTATGTCTACCCATTGCAGCTCAATCAGTTTCTTTTCACTGCTGCTCAAAATAGAATAAGTGGCTTACAAAAATTGAATCTTGATATGTGCCAGATTACTTGGGTTTAGAATAGAGATGGTTTAATAAAAAAAGTTCAGATAAATTATGCTGTGTTAGTTTTCAGTATGTCATTTATTTAATGACACAAAATACATATTTAAAATGTTGGATACGGCTTAATTTGAATCAAGCTGAACAACAAAGTATTAAGAGGTTTTAAATAAATACAGTTAAACAAATTATAAAATTGTTCAACACACCAGCTTAAAGGTTAGCTCTGCTGCCATACTAGTCCATATTTTTGGTTTGATTCTCATTTTGATCATTTCCCTTATATGCACACCAGATTTCTCCAGATACTCTGGTCTCAAAGATGTGTGTTAGATTAAATGGAAACTCCGAATTGGTCCAATATGAGTGAGAGTTAGTATGGGCATGAGTGTGTCCTAGCACTCCATAATAATATGTACCAAAGTGAAAAGAATGGATTTGCTACTGTACATATCTCTTACAACTGTTTCACTTTTGGTGTTCCTGTCTCTTAAACAGGCACTTATTAATCCATTAATGGATTATATTGACAGATGACAATAAGGAAAACTGCATGTAATTTACATTATTCAAATGTGTTGTATTTTATGTTGTTTCCATGTTCAGGTGTTTGAGCTGTGATCAGCTGGAATCCCCACCAAGGTTAGTTCCCATCTTAAGATTGTTGCTTCCTAAATAAATTTTAATTCTCTGCTACACTGCTGTGGATTAAGACAGTTCAGAAAATGAAAAAAATTGAACTTAAAGGCAAGGAACTTTTATTTTTATCTTTAAAGGTTTTCCAAAACAAGTTCTAATTAATGTCATTATTTGACAGTCGAACAGACATCATAATTTACTTCAATATGTTCAGTTACATTGTAAACAGTGACAAGATTAAAGTCATTTTGCTAGTTGGTTAGAAAATCAACATCCTATTTGCAAATTATTTACATGGATTATTAGGATAAGCTTGTTCATATACTAAATATTCTTTGGAAAAATTTAGCATAGATAGATAGATAGATAGATAGATAGATAGATAGATAGATAGATAGATAGATAGATAGATAGATAGATAGATAGATAGATAGATAGATAGATAGATAGATGTTGTGTGTTCACATCTTTGAATGTGACATATTTTAATGTTACTGTGATCTTTATAATGGGCACCAACTTTTTCTTAACTTACTTTAGAGCAAAAGTAATATCTCTTTAACAGTCACTGAAATCACTGCTGCTTCAACTCATGAAACCCAAATAAATTAGGCACCCAAAAGAAGAGGGAATTGTATAAAAGTATAATAGGCTGAAAGAATTGGTGGAGTAGCGGCAGAACAGAGCGCCAGAGCTCCCTTGTTTGAGAGGCCTCTGTGAGAGTGTGTTTTGTAACTGTGGTAGAATTTGCCCAATGAAAGGAAGACTGACTTTCCCTGCATTTCTCAAACACCATTATAAGTCACAGGCATTCACCGGGGCTATGGACAGAACTGTGGATAATGCCTTATGCATCAGATACACATTACAAAATTTTTGGGCTGAAAGGATCTGATTCGCCTGGATTATAAAACAAAATATACACAGCTCAGCTCAGAGTCAAACTATCAAAGCCCCTTCTTTCATATGACTTATCTTAATTAGTGAGCTGCATCATTTTATTCTTTTACTTCTTGAGTAACTTCTTATTTTTGTATCCTTTGTAATATGTCGCTAATGACATCCACCTGCGTAGCTGCAGGATGGAGGTCCTTTTGAAGTTCAATGCTGTCAGCTTACTTCTTTACACAGACAACAACTGCACACCGGATATCACCAAGCCACCCAGCCACAGAGGAAGGGCTCGGCCTGAATAGCCTTCATGGGTCTTTCTTTTCGTATAAACCTCCACCCCTCCCCTGCCCCAATTTAAAATCAGAAGGTTGAATTCCATAGTGTGGCCTTTAAGACTGCACTCTGGAAGCTTTTGTATTTGCACTAATTGTCCATGTAACTAATCAACTATTCTTGCTGCCTTTTTGCAGTACATTGGGTGTGTGGGTGTCTTGTGTGCTATTGGCGGAGTCCTTCTTTGTATTCTTTTTGATAACCGGTGTCTAATTAATTAATTTAGTCCACACTGTCAAAATTGTATTAGTTTTAGTTTATCCTTGCCATTAGGGGCACCATGTTAAGGTGCAGCTAGTGCAGCAGAGCGCATAGAGGGGGTAACCTAACATGTAACCTTTGGGACATAATTCAACATGAGCTGTTCTGGGGCCAAAGCATCAGCTATTATATGTTCCTTTTCTATAGTTCCTAGTTTCCTCAGTTCACCACCCCCTGTTGTGTTTGTGACTCTTCTTGACCTCAACCTGGAATGAAGTGACACTCCATCTCAGACGCATCAGCATGCTGCTTATTTTAAAGCAGGAGAAAATCACTAACTGGAAATGCTTTCAGGAAAACCGAATTGATGAGTACTACGACACAATTAAAAACACAAATTAATTAGGGCAAGATATTGGAAAGGTGTCTGCTTCCTTTTAATCTTCCTTTATTAGATTTATCTTTTTCCCAGACCTCTTTGCATTAGCAAAGTTGTCAGTGGCATAGGAGCAGATTCCCAGGCATTATTTATTTTTCACAAAATGAGATTCAAACGAGTCACACCATGTTGACACAAATCCAAAAGTTCAGAGGAGGGAACGGATGGCAGGAAGGAAAAGAGAGCCTCCTGAACATTTGCAGTTTATTAAACGAGGGACATAAAATGTGGCTATAATCTGGTGGCTTCCCCTCCCCCCCTTCATAACAGGCTGGTGTGCGAGCACCTCAGCTTCTGCCTGCCTAACTGTTTGATTGCTTAAGCCTGGTGGTTAGACAATAGGAGCAGAAAGAATGGCTGCTTCCTTCCTTCCTGTTGAGTGTTCTGCCTGAGTGAGCAGAATCAATGCCACTGTGCTTCACAGCAACTCTGGACTCCAGAGCAAGCTAAAATCAACAAAGAGCCATTATAAGGCATTTCCAATTGCACCATAGCCAAACCACTGAGCTGAGGAAAACTTTTTTTTTGGATTTGTCAGTGCGTGGGTGAATGTGTGTATATTTGGCCAGGAAAAAGAGGGATCACTTTTTTCTACTAAAATTAATGTTGAGATTTTTTAAATCTGTTCGTTTACAAAATAAGTGATATATTTGAATAAGATAAGGGAAAAACTCTGCCTAAAAAGTCGGAGAATTAAAACAACTGCTTTCTGAAAAAAAGATACATCTTTGGAAAAAAAAAACTGTTTATCATTAAATGGCAATGTGCTAGACGGATGGGCTTAAGGTTTTTACAGATTTGGACTGCATAGAACACAGAAACAAGGCTGCACGCCACAGGGGACCAGGCACAAGAGAAAGCAAAATGAGCCATTATTCCCTATGTCTATCACAGACTCTGATCCCATTGATTTGATTCTGTCTTTCCAATTATTTTCTTTTTTTTATTGTACAGCTCCTTTAATGGCAGCATGTCATGTTATTATTATTTATTTAAGCTGTTGACTGGGTTTATATGCTAAGTATTCTTTTAAATAAGTGTCATATTGCCTTATAATGATGCTTTTAAATAAATTAAATGGTTTCATATAATTATTGACATTAAAGACCGTGTTGTGCCTTTTGAAAGGTACTGTTTCAAATGTGTGTTTGATTTATAAAGTGTTTATCCTCTTCATCCGTTCCTGTAACCAGAGTTTCTGATTTAAAAAGTCAAATCTCATATAAATATGAATGTGTTAAAATATACAGAAGTCTATTGTGTTTAATAGAAAACACAAATCACCTGATGTGCCCCTTCCTCGTGTTTTCATTGGACTTGTTCAGTTATTTTCTAAGTCCATCACATCATTGTGAGACACTCTTTTTATGTTATTTTTCTTTCTTATAATGAAGTGGCATCCCAACAGGAAAGGACAAGCACACATTTATATTTTATGTATTGTATATGTCGGTTTACTCCCAAATTCTAAAGACATGCATTTTAACGTTTATTAATGGGGGAAGTTGTGGTATGTGCAAGGGTCCTCAAGGATGAGTTGGCAGCCTGTCCAGTGCTGGTTTCTCCTTCTGCTCGTCGGGAGTGCATGTACTGTAGGTCAGACAAGTAAGTGACAGTGTTACTGTACATGTGACACCACTACTGCTACTATTACAACTACAACAGTACATAATTTGCTAGCCTATCTTCTTTTTAATGTATTTTACCGTACCAACTACCTTACATCTTTAGGATTCCTAAGAACCTAATTTAATCCCAGTCTCAGTCTGTGTGAAGTTTGCATGTTTTTTATGAATGTGTTTGGGTTTTTTAAAATGGTTTCTCAAGTTTTCTTAGCATGGAACAGGTGCAGCTTGGGAATGTGTAGATGGGAAAGTGCATAAGAGTAGTTCCTTAAACATACTGATGTTATATTCAGTACCCTAAGTTTGTTATTTGAATATACTGTGTATTGGTCATCAAAATTCATCAAAGTGTTTTTAGCAACAAATTTGCTGGATTCAATGGTGACCCTGTTCGCCAAATTTTTCACTGAAAATTTCACATACAGTCAGCTTAGGCAAACTTTTTTTTCCCTCAAATCCCCATGATGCTTTGTGAGGCCAAAGTGACATCAAAAAGGTATAGAAGTCAATGATGGATGGGGATGTCACTACTCGATCTGTGCTCCCTGACAAATTTGTGTTTTGCATATGCATACCTTACTGTAAGAGTATTTCACCTCAAACTTTATTTAAACTTTACATTACACCGAATGTTCCAATAATGATATATTCTGCTGTTTTGCATAGATTCATTGTACATGGTGTCTTCAGTGCTGGTTTAAGTCTTCAACCTGAGCGCATCTTCAACCTGAGCCTGGAACAGGGGAGAGTCCCGAGGCTTTGGAAAACATCTTGTATCACCCCAATCCCAAAGGTATCACGATCTAGTGAGCTGAATGACTTTCGGCCTGTTGCTCTGACATCACATGTGATGAAGACAATGGAGAGGCTGCTGCTTCACCACCTTAGGCCACAGGTTCAACACGCCCTTGACCCTCTGCAGTTTGCATATCAGGAGAAGGTGGGAGCAGAGGATGCCATCATCTATATGCTACACCGATCCCTCTCTCACTTGGACAGAGGTAGTGGTGCTGTAAGAATTATGTTTCTAGACTTCTCTAGCGCCTTCAACACAATCCAACCTCTGCTCCTTAGGAACAAGCTGACAGAGATGGGATTAGATTCATACCTAGTGGCATGGATCGTGGACTATCTTAAAGACAGACCTCAGTATGTGCGTCTTGGGAACTGCACGTCTGACATTGTGGTCAGCAACACAGGAGTGCCACAGGGGACTGTACTTTCTCCGGTCCTGTTTAGCCTATATACATCGGACTTCCAATACAACTCGGAGTCCTGCCATGTGCAAAAGTTCGCTAATGACACTGCTATCGTGGGCTGCATCAGGAATGGGCTGGAGGAGGAGTATAGGGACCTAATCAATGACTTTGTTAAATGGTGCGACTCAAACCACCTACACCTGAACACCAGCAAAACCAAAGAGCTGGTGGTGGATTTTAGGAGGCCCAGACCCCTCATAGACCCAGTGATCATCAAAGGTGACTTTGTGCAGATGGTGCAGACCTATAAATATCTGGGAGTGCAGCTGGATGATAAATTAGACTGGACTGCCAATACTGATGCACTGTGTAAGAAAGGACAGAGCCGGTTATACTACCTTAGAAGGCTGGCGTCCTTCAACATCTGTAATAAGATGCTGCAGATGTTCTATCAGACAGTTGTGGCGAGCGCCCTCTTCTACGCAGTGGTGTGCTGGGGAGGCAGCATTAAGAGGAAAGACGCCTCACGCCTGGACAAACTGGTGAGGAAGGTAAGCTCTATTGTTGGCATGGAGCTGGACAGTTTAACATCTGTGGCAGAGCGAAGGGCGCTCAGCAGGCTCCTATCAATTATGGAGAATGCACTGCATCCACTTAATAGTATCATCTCCAGACAGAAGAGCAGCTTCAGCGACAGATTGCTGTCACTGTCCTGCTCCACTGACAGATTGAGGAGATCGTTTCTCCCCCAAACTATGCGACTCTTTAATTCCACCCATGGGGGTAAACGTTAACATTCAACATTATACATAGTTATTGTCTGTTTTTCACCTGCATTATTATCATTCTTTAATTTAATATTATTTATTGTACCAGTATGCTGCTGCTGAAGAATGTGAATTTGGGATTAATAAAGTATCTATCTATCTATCTATCTATCTATCTATCTATCTATCTATCTATCTATCTATCTATCTATCTATCTATCTATCTATCTATCTATCTATCTATCTATCTATCTATCTATCTAAGTATGTTATGGTCCTTGCTATGTATTGCTTGATTGGGTAGTGACATGAATAGTTCTCTCACCCTTTAATGCTGGTCCCTTGCATCACAGGTGTTGACGATTATAGTTACTCATAGTGATAGGAGCTCAGGTGATGCAGAGAGAGATAAATGACACAGAGTTTTGTGGATTCAGAATAATTTTATTTCAAGGAAGAGTGGTGGCACAGTAATTAGCAATGCTGCATCACAGCTCAGGTCATATAATTGGCCAGAATATTCATTCTAGACACTTCCTAGCTGACACGGACACTTAAAAGACTACTACACCATTATAGCCCACTCAAAACATATATATAACGAAGAGTTGGCCGAAATTCACAAATCTTTCCATGTTTTGACTGAACTTGAGGCAAAGCAAATTCAGAGGGGTTTTCTCATCACTGTACTGTTTATGGATATCAAGATTTAACACAAGCTTTTGCTGATTTAAGTGAAAAACAATTGTATAACTTTTAGGGTACATAATTAAAAAGATGAGTCATATAATTGTTCAAGATGAGTCAAATAATGAGAGGTCTATTATAAAAAACCTTTATTAATAATAATAATAATACATTTTATTTATATAGCGCCTTTCCCATGCTCAAGGCACTTACAGAATAAATAAAGAACGGCAGAATATATAGTATATAGTATTGTACAAACCAGATAAATAAATAAAGAAGATTAAGACAGTAAATTCTGAAACACACAGGTTACATTAGCATCTTGACAGAGAGGTAAACTGAGAGAAGGGTAATAAAGTCAAGTAGAGCTAAAAGCCTTCCTGAACAGATGAGTTTTGAGTTGTTTTTTAAAAGAATTCATGGAGTCTAGTGTAAGCTTTGACTAGGCCATTCTAGAACATTAACCTTCCTTTGCTAAAAGTAAACATATTTTTATTTTCATAAAAAACATGTTTTAGATTTAAGGACAAAATGCTGAACCTTCTTCTCCTCAGACCATAAGATGTTTTCTCATATAGTTTTGGGAAACTGAATGCGTCTTTTGCAAATTCTACACAGACTTGAATGTTCTTTTTTATCATAGGAAATTATTTCTTTATGTCCACCTTACCCTATGGTAACCAATTACTGAAAATACAAGAAATTGTCATAATATGAGGTGAATGGTCAGGTACCACCATTAATACATTCAGTTCCTTTAAGCTAGTTCTGCTATGCATGGTATGTGAGTTTCCTTCAAAATATGAAAGATGCTGTTGCTAAATTCTCATGGTATGTGTGACTGCGGGTTTTCTCACCTACAGTGGAGTTGGATCTCGCACAGGTTTGTTCCTGCCTTGAATTCAATGCTGCCTGTACATAATTTAACTGGGTATATAAATCAGAGTATGGATACATGGATTTCCAGGAAGCCACCATATACCCACAGGAGAAAAATATTTTGTGAGAGGATTACCCACACTTCCTCAAAGATCAGTGTTTTGGGAATTACCCTATTTTAAATAAGTTAGGCTTGAGCAGAGCCATGATGTAAAAAAGAAAATGTAATTAAGTTGCACCCTAAAAAGTTCACTTGTACTTTTGACTGCAGAAAATAGATTCCCTCAAGTCTGGACAGCTGCAATGATGCTGTACAAAGCCCACACAACCCCTGAAGTTTCAGTTTCACTCATGTAAATGCATAAACTAAATACATAAACGAATAAGCATTTGTGGGCCTAGGCCCCCCGGAACCTGGAAATAAACACTGACTAAATCTGCTAACGCTGTAAACATGTTTAAATACAAGCAATGGTGGTCCCAGTGACTTTACTAGCAATTTGGTACTTTTTAGATGTTAAAAATCAGCTTTGCAGCAAAATAGCATCAGAGGCTTTTTAATGCTTATTAATAGGCGATAGTGGTTTTATACTGGTCATTGGAAGGTAGCACTGTGGAACTCCCCAGCCTCATCAAAGACTCACAAGCAGCATTTGAAACTTCACACCCAAATTATTTTACAGGATTAAATGAAGTTTCTTCTTTTGTGCTGTTAACTACCAAAATCTCTTTTCAGTAACAGAATACTTCTCTAAGTGTTATTTTTCAAAAACAAATAAGGAATAACTGATGTCTCATTTTCATTATTTTCAAGGGTAAAGGTGAACAGTACATGTTTTGGTGTTTGTTGTGACTCTGAAATAGAAATAGCAAGTTCAACAAATTGATGAATATAAGGTGCTAGAATACTTATAATTTTTCCAACCCAGCAAATTCTCCAAAATGTTTACTTTTACAAATATTTCTGGCTCGTCACACGTGGGAAAATTCAGCTGTCCCCTTTTGTAAGCGTGTTATGTTGACTAATTCCATTTCCACCTAGGTGTGTGGATCTGCAGGCTGTCTTTCACAGGGTGTCATTTTCTCTGTATAATCAGCAGGCCTTTTGTCCTTGGGCTACATTAAAAAAGCATTTAAGAGCTGAAATGCAGCATGGCTCCACTCTCCATTTGAAGCTTCCTGTACTCTTCTGAGGCGAGCTCATCCCTATTAGCACACAAATACAAAACACACACAAACTCAAAGCCCCTTCCAAGAATACCAATTAGGGGCAGGTAGTGGAGGGGCTTAGAAAGCTGAAACAGCCAAGTCCATAGAAAATAGGATGAATACATGAGAGGCTGAATATGGGGTAGACTGTTCAGCTTTTGTCATTTAAAGTGATGTCTTTAACCCTTTCCTTTCACATAGCTGCTTGTCACCAAACCCTCATTGTTTTTAATGTACAACAGTTAAGATAATAAGGAAAAGGAAGTTTGAAAAGCATACATTAGCATACTGTGGAAACCTATATGACTATACGAGAGAACTTTTTGCAGTTTATCTTCTGTTTTAACTGGAGTCATAAAGATTATGTTTGGTGAAAATGAAAACAGTGTCTTTATGGAGAAAACATTACCAGAGAAAAATGTAAAATCCCATATTAGCCCACTGGTGCTTCTAACTAATCCTGTTATTACAATCAAATGCATCTTATATAAAATATCTCAGCTGAGTTGTTAAAGTTTCTTTCCATTATGAATAGCACAAAAAACACACACAACAAAAATGACCCATGACCCAAACATTTTCTGTTGAAAAATGTATACATTTATTAAACGATTAGGCATGCTAACACATCTTATCTGATAGTTTAAGCAAGAATACAAATAGCAAGCTGACTCAATAAGAGATTAAAATCTGGCCCTACTGATCAAATCATTTGAGGTGCTTGTTAGACTTTCCACTCTTATAACACACTTATTTCCGGAAATGGCTGTCTTATAATAAATCAGACCAACTGTCCCTGATGCTACAGTCTAAAACTTTTTTTTTATCTTTTGTCTTTTATTTATTTCTGCTTTAGATTCTGATTTTAATCAACAAAAATGGGCTTTAGTAGTAAAAAATGATTAAGAACTATTAGCAACAGAGCCTGTTGACATATAATTTGAATACAATGCAAATTCCTTTAAACTTTATTTTTACAATAAACTATATTAAAATTCCAAACTAGTAGGATCCTCACTTCAGAACTGATTACTGGGACATTAAACTCAGAAGGTAAAAGAACCTGATGGCTTTCTCCTGTTTTTATTTTTGGGCCCATGTTTTAATGTAATTTATTTCAAATACATGGTGCACCAATACCAAAATATTTTTTGTAAACAAACAATAAAAAAAAGAATTAAGGAATGGTGTGAGGGAAAAGACCATTTGTCAAGAATAATATATCTTTGATTTGGAGTTCTCAAAAGCACCATTGACTGCTTTGACTTGTTGATAGGAGAGGCTTTAGATATTCTGAGTAACCTTATTGCCGGTTGGGGGTTCTAGTTGTTACTGCTAGCATGCTCTTATCTCCCTTTTCAGATAGGGACAGGAATAGGAGACAGCAAACACAATGACTGACATTGTGTTGTTTACTATTAAAATAGGGTGAATATGAATATTCAGCTCTTAAACTAAATTATTTGGTTTTCGGTGTAAAAGTGATGAACATTTAACTATTAAAGTATATAGATAGATAGATAGATAGATAGATAGATAGATAGATAGATAGATAGATAGATAGATAGATAGATAGATAGATAGATAGATAGATAGATAGATAGATAGATAGATAGATAGATAGATTTTACTTTATTTACAATATAGCACCTTATCATACAGTACATTTCCATGCAACTCAAGGTGCTTTCCACAGATTAATCAGCAAAAAGAAAAATAAACCTCTGGGTCACAGTCGGAAGACAGATGTGAGCAAATCAAGTAGTTAGATTTGATGGTACTCAGTTTCTGCGTCGTAGAAGTCAGGATGACCTAGGCCAGCTGGTCACCCACCCTCCACAGGGCACAGTGGACACGGTCGTCAATAAAAGTTTCCAAGGCCTCCTCATTTCCTCCAGTACCCCAGGTGCCTGCAGAATAAAGTGCTTTCAGCAGGTGTGGGTGGCGCCACCACACAGGATGGAAGACAAAAAAAAATAAACAAAACAAAACAAAGAAAGCAATGGATTAATGCTGGGTACTTATTTATACATCAAAGAGCTAAAGTTATCATCAGATCACTATTTTATGTTTTAATTACTGGAAAGCCAGATTTAAAAACATGTGTTTTTAGAAGTTTTTTTAAAAATGTTTAGAATTAACGTTTAGAATGCAGATTTAGCCTGGTGTATTTCTATTGGTAAATTATTAAAATTTTAAGTTCATGTAAACAGAAGCCTGCTAAACCAGTTCTTTTATGCTAAGATCTTGGAATAACGAGCCAACATAAAGATATTAATATTGGGGAAACATACTAATATTTTTTCTTTTTGGATAAAAGTTTTGCTGCTGCATTCTGGATAAGCTGCAGCCGATTTACAACCTTCTTAGGTAGTCCTGATAGGATAACATTGTAGTAATCAAGTCAGCTAAATATAAAGGCAGGTATCAATTTTTCAGCATTTTTAAATGTTATAAGAGATCACACACATAGACAGGTGAGGGGACGCTGGCGCACGCATGTTGTTGCCGCTCCTCCCTGTAAACAACACTTAAACAACACCCTTGCAGTGTCCCTTAAATAGAAGAAAGCAGTCTTGGTAATATTACTATCATGTGATCCGAAATTAAGTTCAGAGTCAATAATAACACCTAAATTCTTGACGTTGGGTTTATTTCACAGGGCCAGATGATAGATAGATAGATAGATAGATAGATAGATAGATAGATAGATAGATAGATAGATAGATAGATAGATAGATAGATAGATAGATAGATAGATAGATAGATAGATAGATAGATAGATAGATAAAGTGCTCAATTGAAGAAAATAATTGTATAAGACTCCCTGAGGCTACTTTTATTACTCCTCTTGTAACCTGTGAACTTTGGCATTCTCTACCATTATACCATTATCATTGACAAAACAACCTAGCTGTAGGATGTCTGTGACCTGAAATTGCCCTAAACTCACTGGCCATCCATACTTTTGCAGCTTTCTTCTGCTCTCTTCCAACTGCTCACCATCTCTATTTCTGCTTCACTCTGGGTCTTTCCTCATTCCTTCCAGTCAAGATGAAGGAGTTGTGTTCAGTGAGCAGAAGTGTGTACACTGTGGGGCAGCTATGGGTAATTTACAATGTTACTTATAGTTGAGTGTAAACATTTGTGAATCCTGTTTAATTTACTGGGTTACTACATAAATAGCGTAAATGTGTCCTCAAGTCATAATACACAATAGACAGACGTTATGATAAAGAAGCATAGCAAATAGCATCCATAAAAAATGTAGGTACTAATATATTTGTTAAACGTATTGTTTAAAAATTGAAGGTCAAGGATGGAAAAATAATGTGAATCTTACATTTAGTCATTTGTGGAAGCTCCTTTAACATATGCTCACAACTGTCCTCCACATTTTTAACGTGCTAATTCCACCACATAGCCACAGGGATAAAAGAGGGTTTTCTGGTAGCAATGGGTACAAGGCCCAGCACACACTTACACTCAACATACCTCACAGAGCTTGGCCCTCATTTTAATTCCCTGTGGGATGCATTTAGTGGAAGTTGGCATATTCTCACATTTTTGTGGGTTTTGTTTTGCGGACTCCACTTTCCTCCCAATGTCAAAAGAAATTATGCTACATTAATAGAAGACTGTAAATTTGCCTTTTGTGTGGTTTCTATGCATAAGCATGCCCAGTGATGGATTGGTGTTCTGCCCAACTCTCAGTGATTATACATTATAAACTTGATCAAGGTTCAACAGCCAAAACACTTGCATTTTACATTTCCTACCTGAATTAATGTATTCAGTTCCCCCCATATTACATCTAATTCTGCAGCATATTAGATTAGATTAGATAAACTTTATTAATCCCAAGAGGAAATTGAGATGCATGCAGCAGCAGAAACATAAAAACAATCATGCAGAATTACAGAACAAAATTGATTAATCAATCAATGTATATTGTGCAGAAACTGCTAAATGAAATTCAAGACTATTAGAATTTAGTTTGGGATGTCAGGAGGAAGCACTGAATTGCCTGATAGCAGCAGGCAGGAAAGACCCCAGAGGTACTACTTAGCACACTATGGAGGATTGAGCCTCTGATTAAAATGCTCCAAGATAGTGCCTCCTGGAGGGGTTGGAGGGGATTTTTCATGACGGCATCTAGAAAGAAGAGATGGCAAATACTAATCATTGGGTAAATGATCCTGTCCTCATATAGCACAAGAAAAATAGAAGCATTGTAATTGACATTAAGAAAAAGAAATGTTTTACGCATGACAGTGAGGGCAGCTGCAAGAGTATCTATCTATCTATCTATCTATCTATCTATCTATCTATCTATCTATCTATCTATCTATCTATCTATCTATCTATCTATCTATCTATCTATCTATCTATCTATCTATCTATCTATCTATCTATCTACATGCATGCACATCGGAGGATCTCATTACGGGCTCTGCCGAGGTATATAATAACCAGCTGGGACAAAAGAGGGCACTATTGCTAACATTCTCTTCTCCTCTCCCCACAGCACCAAGAAGCCACCTAGTGAGGGCACCTAACTCTTCCCTTTCTGGTTTTCCGACCATAAGAACCCCAGCTGCCCAGAAGGAGGATTTATTCTGGCAAAGTTCCAAAGAAAACTAAATCTTTATAACGGCTAGACCCCATGAGCTGAGCCACGCCTTCTCCATACTTTTTTCTTGCCATCATTCTGGTAGAGGTTGATCTTGGTTTCATCTGTCCAAAGAATGTTTTTCCAGAACTGTGCTGGCTTTTTTAGATGTTCTTTAGCAAAGTCCAATCTAGCCTTTCTATTCTTGAGGCTTATGAGTGGCTTGCACCTTGCAGTGCACCCTCTGTATTTACTTTCATGCAGTCTTCTCTTTATGGTAGACTTGGATATCGATATGCCTACCCGCTGGAGAGTGTTGTTCACTTGGTTGGCTGTTGTGAAGGGGTTTTCTCTTCACCATGGAAATGATTCTGCGATCATCCACCACTGTTGTTTTCCGTGGACGTCCACGTCTTTTTACGTTGCTGAGTTCACCAGTGCTTGCTTTCTTTCTCAGGATGTACTGTAGATTTTGCCACTTGTAATATTGTAGCAATTTCTGGGTTTTTTCTGGTTTCGCAGCTTAAGGATGGCTTCTTTCACCTGCATGGAGAGCTCCTTTGACCGCATGTTGTCTGTTCACAGCAAAATCTTCCACATGCAAGCACCACACCTCAAATCAACTCCAGGCCTTTTATCTGCTTAATTGATAATGACATAACAACGGACTTGCACACACCTGCCCATGAAATAGCCTTTGAGTCAATTGTCCAATTACTTTTGAGCCCCTGAAATGAAGGGATTGTGTTAAAAAAATGCTTTAGTTGCCTCACATTTTTATGCAATCGTTTTGTTCCCCCCACTGAATTAAAGCTGAAAGTCTGCACTTCAACTGCATCTGAGTTGTTTCATTTAAAATTCATTATGGTAATTAGAAAAAAGTTGTCTCTGTCCAAATATTTATGGACCTACCTGCATGCAGTAATCCCTCCTCCATCGCGGGGGTTGCGTTCCAGAGCCACCCGCGAAATAAGAAAATCCGCGAAGTAGAAGCCATATGTTTATATGGTTATTTTTATATTGTCATGCTTGGGTCACAGATTTGCGCAGAAACACAGGAGGTTGTAGAGAGACAGGAACGTTATTCAAACACTGCAAACAAACATTTGTCTCTTTTTCAAAAGTTTAAACTGTGCTCCATGACAAGACAGAGATGACAGTTCCGTCTCACAATTAAAAGAATGCAAACATATTTTCCTCTTCAAAGGAGTGCGCGTCAGGAGCAGAGTCTGTGAGAAAGACAGAGGAAAGCAAACAAATCAATAGGGCTGTTTGCTTTTACGTATGCAAAGCACCATGGCACAAAGCTGTTGAAGGCGGCAGCTCACACCCCCTCCGTCAGGAGCAGACAGAGAGAGAGAGAGAGAGAGACAGAGTTTGTTTTTCAAGCAAAAATCAATACGTGCCCTTCGAGCTTTTAAGTATGCGAAGCACCGTGCATGTCGTTTCAGGAAGCAGCTGCACAAAAGATAGAAACGTGAAGATAATCTTTCAGCATTTTTAGACGAGCGTCCATATTGTCTAGGTGTGCGAACAGCCCCCCTGCTCAATCCCCCTACGTCAGGATCAGAGAAAGTCCGCGCAAGAGAAAGAGAAAAGTAAGCTGGGTAGCTTCTCAGCCATCTGCCAATAGCGTCCCTTGTATGAAATCAACTTGGCAAACCAACTGAGGAAGCATGTACCAGAAATTAAAAGACCCATTGTCCGCAGAAACCCGCGAAGCAGCGAAAAATCCGCGATATATATTTAAATATGCTTACATATAAAATCCGTGATGGAGTGAAGCCGCAAAAGGCGAAGCGCGACATAGCGAGGGATTACCGTACTGTATATATATATATATATATATATATATATATATATATATATATATATATATATATATATATATATATTAATTTGTTTACATATATATATATATATATATATATATATATATATATATATATATATATATATATATATATATACGGCATTCGTAGTCTGAATCACAGTCTGATTGTATGGGTGGTTACCTACCAGGTAACGCTTGTGGTTGGTCAGCAAGTCGGCTAACATCCGCCACGGTGCCCTCTTTCAGTTGCGAGAAGCAGATCATAGAATGGTTGAAACAGTTTACTATCAAATAATACAAAGAGTACGCGACACGTGTTTTGCCCTAATTCTGGGCTCATCAGGCGTACACACTCACTGCACTCCCTCTCGGGAATCGAACCTCGGACGTCAGCGCTAGAGGCGAAGCCCCTAACGTTGTGCCACGGCGTGTGGTTCGTTCATTTGAAAGAGGGCACCGTGGCAGATGTTAGCCGACTTGCTGACCAACCACAAGCGTTACCTGGTAGGTAACAACCCATACAATCAGATTGTGATTCAGACTACGAATGCCGTGAATGTAATTACCCCGATCAACATGCTGTCAAATGAACAAACCACACACCGTGGCGCAACGTTAGGGGCTTCGCCTCTAGCGCTGACGTATATATTTGTTTGTATATATATATCCATCCATCCATCCATTCATTTTCCAACCCGCTGAATCCGAACACAGGGTCACGGGTGTCTGCTGGAGCCAATCCCAGCCAACACAGGGCACAAGGCAGGAACCAATCCAGGACAGGGTGCCAACCCACCACAGGACACACACAAACACACCCACACACCAAGCACACACTAGGGCCAATTTAGAATCACCAATCCACCTAACCTGCATGTCTTTGGACTGTGGGAGGAAACCGGAGTGCCCGGAGGAAACCCACGCAGACACAGGGAGAACATGCAAACTCCACGCAGGGAGGACCCAGGAAGTGAACCCAGGTCCCCAGGTCTCCCAACTGTGAGGCAGCAGCGCTACCCACTGCGCCACCATGCCGCCCCTGTATATATACACAGTATATGTAAATTATATCTGGTTGTTCTCTTGCCATTTTTATGTATAAGGCAATTTTGTTTAACAATTCCCAGTTTAATTTTCTGTTAGTATACTTACATTTATTAGAAATTATGATAATATTAATTAATGTTAATATCTAAATAACAATGGTATATCTTTCTTGTTTTTGCTGATTAATCTGTTGAAAGCACCTTGAGTTGCATGGAAATGTATAATAAGGTGCTATATTGTAAATCAAGTTATCTATCTATCTATCTATCTATCTATCTATCTATCTATCTATCTATCTATCTATCTATCTATCTATCTATCTATCTATCTATCTATCTATCTATCTATCTATCTATCTATCTATCTATCTATCTGTCTGTCTGTCTATCTATCTATCTATCTATCTATCTATCTATCTATCTATCTATCTATCTATCTATCTATCTATCTATCTGTCTATCTATCTATCTATCTATCTATCTATCTATCTATCTATCTATCTATCTATCTATCTATGTAATCAGATAGATTAAATAAGTTGTTCAGGGTTATATAATGAACTATTGAACATTTTAAAGCCCAAAGCCTTATTAATATGAACAAAGGTAAAAGAAAAATTCAAAGAGAAAACAACTGCTTATGATTTTACTTTTTAAACCCCATGCCTTTGCTTTACCTACATGAAAATTTATATTATTTCTCAATTCATTTATGACTTCATTGTTAATTACTGTAATAGCAAGAGATGCACACCAACCACTTGAGAATCCGAGTTGAATTGCCTTGTTACGATGATAATTGGAGCGCAGCAACATTTGTTTTCGTCACTTAAAAAAAACTTACAGAAGCAGGAGTACCTAGAAGAAAATAATAGCTGAGGAAAACTGAGAGCTAAAGCTGCTTTATTTGGAATTGCACTTCCTCCATCCTTAAGCACTGGGTGGTCTTGAAAAACAGAAGGTTTCTAGTTACACAGGTTAGTTAATAAACTAAAGTTCAAGTGACCCTTTAAGAGACTTAAATGAACAGTCTTCTTCTTCCTAAGGGAAACCTGCACAGGCTTTGGTTTCTTTTTGAACTGGTAGATTGGAAGATTGGATGCTCAGTTCAAATGGTAGCTGTGCCACCAGTCTAAAAAGTAACACTGGGTACCTTCAATATTTTAATATCTTCACGTTTTTCACCCAACCACTGTTTTGTCTATTTTTCTTACTTGTATCTTAATAGTTAAGGAAACAATATTCACATTTGACCAGATTGTTTAGAAACTTTTTTTTTTATCAAATTTTACTTTTCAACAGATTTTTAAAGTACTTTGCAACTTACGTCAATTATCAGCACGATTCATCAGCTTTGAGAGGTGCCACACAGGTGCAGTGGTCAAGAGAACCAGATCACCGCATCTGCATGACTATGTTGAGTTCCATTTTATGTCCCAAGGATGTAAATATCAATGTCAGTTTATTTATAGACCGCATTTAAAACAACATCAGTAATGCTGTAACTAAAGTTATTTACAATAAGATATATAATAAACATAAATAAAATGCATTGAATAAAATACAATAAAACACAATACAAACCAGCAGTAAATTGAAACAACCAAATGACTAAGAGGACAGTTACCAACAGTATCACTGAAGGTGACGGAAAGCTACAGAATAGTAATACGTCTTCAATCTATTTTTAAACAGTTCCATTGAAGGTGACTCCTTAATGTAATGTGGTAAAGAATTCCACCGATGAGGTATAGCCCTGTTTCCCCTTAGTTTTGCACTTAGTATGAGGGATGACAAGAGACAATTTACCGGCAGATTGAAGTTCTCTTGATGGCTGGAGTATAACACACAATTCAGATAAATAGGTGGGAGCATACCCATAAATTGGTGTAAAAACCAGCAGCAATATTTTAAAATCAATTCTGAAACAAACAGGCAGCCAGTGTAAAGAGGCTAAAATTGGAGATCCAGAATCAAACTTTCTTGTCCCAATCAAAATATGGGCAGCACCATTCTGGACCAACTGCAACCTATAGGAGGGATATGCTGATCCCAAAATATAAGTTGCAGTAATCAATCCCAGTAAAAGATAAAAGCATGAGTAACTTTCTCAAAATCCCTAGGAGCTAAATAAGGCTTAACCTTGGCTAAAAGACAAAGCTGAAAAAAGCAACTTTTGACCACAGAATTGATCTGTTTCTCAAAAGAGATATTACTATCAAAAATAATCCCAAGATTCTGAACATGAGGTTTGCAAAAGTTCAAGAAAGAGCCAAGGAGCTCAAAACCAATCTGAGCTTTCGTAGGAGGACCAGCTATCAGCACTTTGTTTTATTTTGATTAAAATCGAGAAAATTGTCAGCCATCCAGGATCTTAGTTGTACAATACAATTGTGGAGCCGATTCATTGCAGAGTCACACACAGGAATATAGACCTGTGTGTCATCAGTATAACAATGAAAACAAATATTAAACTTCCTAAAAATAGCTCCTATAGGATGAAGATAAATAGAAAATAAAACAGGATCCAAAATGGATACCCTGAGGAACACCACATTTAACAGGAGCAGTTGACCTGGTGAGTGTGTGCTACAATAGACTGGCTTTCACTTCATTACTGGTGTTAGGATAAGCTGCAACCACCCTTCACTTGGAAAAATCAGGCTCAGAAAATGCTTCTTTTTTTTTGTCACAATAATTATTTTTTCCTAACTTAGACCTGAAGTCCAAATAAAAAACTGAAAGAACATACAAAATCCACAAAGAAGACAATACCGCTGGGATACTGCACCACTAGACCTAGTACTGTACCACTATGCACCCTCTCAGTTTATTAAATTGATCCCATGTTGGATTTGATAAAAAGGAAAAATTAATAAACCTTTTTGTTTTCAAATTGAGTCACAACAAAGATAAATGAAAGGTACTGAACACAATACATTTAACAGGAGAAGGGTCACTATTGAGAGAAAAAAAAATCTCCTTGAAAGCTTGTCTCAGACAAAAGGAGTTGTCACTCTTTTTTGGTTTTACATAAGAGGTTCGCATTTTCACACCTAGGCTGTCATTAATTATGCACACCTCCTGGAAGACACATCAGAGTCAAAGACAGGTTAAGGAAAGGATTAACTGTCTGCAAAGGGTTGGAGCCATAGCTCTTTGGCAGTCTGATTTTATTAGATTGCACATGCTAATGAAGGCTCAATCTAGTAAGCACTTCCCAGAAACTTTCTTTCTGATGGAAGCTTTGTAAGACTTACCCTCCTCCCTTGTTAAACTCAACAGGTAACAAGATAGTGCTAACATCCTTCAGGTGGCAAATATAATCACATCTGGGCCTCCTTTGCAAACTTTCTAAAGTTTTCAAGCAAGGAATTCAGTTTAGGAATCATTAACTGAGGCATGTCTGGACTACTCCATTCATAGCTCATACTGGCTTTTCACACAAGCATACATTTAAAAAACCTGATAATTCAGTGTGGGGTCACATGGAAAGAAGCCCATCCAGGCAGCACTAGACATGAAGTGTAAACCAGTCCTGTTCAGAATGCCAGTTCATTAGAGGGCACACGTGTATGATCACAGTCACTCCTGCCAATAATATGTTGTTAGAAACTTAGTAATGGGATAAGCACAGCTATTGAATGTGGAAGGCAAGCAGAGAATTTAAAGAAAAGCCATGAAGATATTAGGAGATCATACAAAGTCTGAACAAACCTAAGTCTTTAAACTGTGACGCAAAACACCATTGACTTTTCAGTTTTATTTGAATGGGATGGACAATGGAATAACAAGGACAAACACTATCTTTATAGAGCTTATATGCCCTCCAAATGTGTTTTTATGCTTCTTGCAATGGAATGTTGTCTATACAATGCACATTGCTACTCATTTGTCATTGTTTATTGCTTTTGTTTGTGGCTTCCTACAAAATCTACCTGCATACATATGCCAGAATACAGATGAAAAAAAAATTTCAGTAATGGTGTACATCAAATTGACAATGACCATTGTTACATTGATTTTCATTCCCTTGTTTTATAGTACTGAGCATTCTTAAAATATATTCCGGATTGAGAGTTAAAAGCACTATAACAAAAAAACAATATTAACAAATATTTTACTGCTTTCCATTGGTATGGTGTGTGGTGTGGGGAAGGAATGAGGGTTTAAACCAGAATGTGGCAGGTTAAGTGTGCACCATAGAAAGATTAAGGTGGGTAATATAGTTAAAGCACAACACTGCTTTCTTAAAAAAAAAAGTTTACATGACTGAGTTAACTGATTGACTCTCCTTGGCCAAAAAATTTTGATGTCATAATAATGCACTAAAACAAAAAGATTACAATATTACCAACGGCTGCCATGAATCCAAAATTGGGTTGCTGAGCTTAGCATTGTACATTTAGCTCATCAATAAAAATGTACCACTTTTTGAAACATTGAGACAGATTACTCCAACTAGGAGAAGGAATAATGCAGTCGCTTCCATAATTTTTTACCCATGGCTGATGGATGCGTGTGCGAAGCAAAGAAATGTGCAGGGTAACAGCATGCAGAAGTCATGCACAGACTACAAAATCCTTAACTGCAACCTGGGTTTACCTGGCCCAATAACCAGGTTATTCACAGCAAAATCTATGTGTGTTAACTCAGATTTGTCAGAAACCAATATCCTGGAATCTCTAACTGGAATAAGGGTATACATGTTATTTTATTTTTGAAACAGGGTTTCTGTGAATAGCCAAATTGTTAAAGCACATGTAAATGCAGTCACTGTGTGACACTGAGCAAGTCACTTAAACTACCTGTACTCCAGCTGTAAAGAATGAATATAAGCAGTTATAAATAAATGTGAACTTTTAAAATGCCTTAGGATGCTGTTTGCTGTAGAAAGGTACAAATAAAATAAAGGTTGTTTACCTGATTCACCCAGCATGGGCTCATTATCACTTGGAATAATCGCTTTTGTACTGCCACATAACTTCAAAGATTGTAAGCAGGGTCATAATTCAGGACACAATCGATTGGGTTTGTTATATATACAAAAGTTGGTATGGTGGCTAGTACTACTGCTAAAACATGGATCTACTGTAGCCATCCGAATACCTGGATAAACATGTCTGATAACCAGGATGGTGTCTGCACAGTCTTCTCTTTATATCTTATTTCTTTTTTTTTTTTTCTTTGTAATCCTAAAATGGTGCCTGTAAGTTGAATTTGCGATTCTAGATTATCACTATGTGTGTGTGTGTGTGTGTGTGCGTGCGTGTGTTTGTGTGTGTGTGCCTTAGTGTCTGCCCTACAATGGCCCGGTGTACTGTCTAGGGGTTGGTTCCTGCCTTGAGACTTCAGCTACCCTATATAGGCTCTGGTCACTAGAATTAAGTGGGTCTGATAATGTTATATTTTCACACTTTTTTTCCAAATTAATCTTCAACAGTTACTGGAGACATACTGTATAATAGACTTTCCAGCCATTGTGATGTAGTACCTAAAGCACAGGAACTTTAACCAAAAGATTAGCAATTCAGTTCTTCCTCCTCATTGTATGACTTGATCAAGTCAGTTAACCCGCCTATGCTTTATTGGTGAAAAAATGAATGAAAGGAATTATGATGGATACTAATCCTGTAAATTTCAGTATAAATCAATTATATGATAATAATAAAATTCTGAGTTGGTCAAAAGAATCTGAAAATTCTAGAATATGGTGCCTTATTTTTAACATCTCTTAAATGTCAAGCTGTTTACCTACCCAAGCTAAATATGAAGATAAAGCTGATGGAAAGTGTCTCATTGCAGATTCTCATGATTCCTTTATCTTTTCACCACTAAATATTCAACCTTAGATTTAGTAAAATCTACAGATAGTAGTGAACAGTTATAGAATGCTACATATCCCTAAAGCTTAAAATACAGTATGTCAGCCCCTACTATTCAAGATAAAATGCTTTCATGATAAAAGAACTAACAAGTAACACAGAAACATTATCCTTCACTTTTATTTAAAAGTTATTTAAAAGGCCGTCCAAACCTATTTCTCTCCATTTACATCTTGTGCTGCTGAATTTACAATGTTCCTTTAAAAAGTAATATTATTAATATTAAATGCAATAAACGGTTGATATATAAACTGAGACATGAAGCTAAGACCTGGGCAGTAAAGTAAGCACAGGAGAAGAAGTCAGATGTGGCAGAAATGAAAATGTTGAGATTGATATATGGAGTTACAAAAAAGAGCACAATAGGAAATGAGACAATCAGAAGTACAATAAAAGTGGGAAGGATATCTAAGGAAGTACAGAATAGTAAATTGAAGTTATGTGGACATGTGATGAGAAGAGACATTGAATATGTAGGCCAAAGAGTGACAGGAATGGAAGTACAGGAGAAGAAAAAGTGAGGAAGGACAAAGCAGAGGTGGATGAACAGAGTAAAATAAAATTTGAAGGAAAAGGGTCTGACTGGTAAGAAGGTGCAGATTGGCACCACATAGAAGTGGGAAAAGAGGAAGAGGAAGAAGAAGAAGAAAAGGATAAACGGTAATTTTATAAAACCTGTCATTCAATCAGCTCTGTTTCTTTGGCCCTCTCCAAGATGTTTACAGTAGAGTGTCTAGTCTAATGCAGGTTTGCCATATTGTCAAAGAAGAAATAGTTCAAAGCCCCATAAAACCTGCCAAAAAACGATGGCACCTAGAAAGAACTGACTGCATTTATTGTTTTGAATACTCTACCTCATTAAGAAGAAAGAGCTCCGTTTGTGCATAATTGCCCCAAAACTGGAATTAATTTATGTGAATATTGAGGGAAAGGTGCTATTATGACATTTTGCCATCAAAAGATATGTTCATTATTTTAATTTACCTCCATCTATTTGCCCATTTTTAAAATATTTTTAATTCATTATAAGATGGCAGGAAAATAAAGTCTATGCAAGTAGCATCAGGTATCAGGAAAGAAACAACTCTGTATGGGATGCCAGTCTATTACAAAGGCATGCTGATGTGCGCAACCGACACATTCAGGTCATTTCAGAGGAGCCAACTAAACTAACAAGCACATTTTTACTGTGAGATACAGAAATTCAATATAAACATATAGAGAATGTGCACACTCCAGGTTGGAAATCAAATCTGCAACTCCAGAGTTGCATTGTGGCCCATTGCTGCTCCACATTTCAAATTAGACATCATGCCATAAACAAGGAATCATTTTCAAAACTAAGTATAACACTCAGAATGATATATAAAGTAGTTGGAGGGGGCAAAGTAGGCTTACATAAAGTAACAAAATAAACTGCACAGAAACAAAAACCATGTAGGTTTCATGTTCCTGTCTGTCTTTTGGCATAACTCACCAAGTTGCCCACCTACTGCTTACCAAAACGCTGTTTTTTTTCACCTCTGGTCTCTCTCTTACTCTGAAAACACTGACTTCTCTTCCATAAATCTGTTGAGTCCTTGCCCCAACTCACATCTTAACTCAGTACATTTCTGGCTAATTGCTGTAGAATCCATTCTGAATCAGAATGGCCTTATTTTTGATCCACAAACATCAAGCTAAAGTGTCTCTGGGCCTTTTATTCCCAAGCAACACATTTGCTGCTTGCTGTGCTGAGAACCATGAGTTGTCTCATTAATCTCAATCTGTATTTGTTGAAATCATGGGTTTTGAACCTCCTGGACTTTAGGTACACCTGTAGACTGATCTGGTAACATTTACATTATTTTCACATTATTCTGACCATTCCATTTTGTGTAAGTTTTCTGGATGGCCTATTTCGTGGCTATCTCTGTAAGGTCCAAACCATGTTGTCTTTACTGTTACTACACCTGTTGCTGTTGAGAATTGTGATCAAGGATCAATATGCTTTATTATTAATTTTAGTGCTTTTAGCTATGAAAAGCCTAAAAAGACACCATTTATTTTGTTAGACAGGGCGCTCGTCCTTCTCACTTGCTTTGTTTTGAGTTTCAGTGAATCAAGCTGTGAGCCAAGGTCATCATGTTCTTTGAGGAAGCAACCAGACATATTTTGTTTTAAGGATGCAAGTGCTGACAGAAGACCAAACAAACTGCGTGTAGGACCTTTGCCTGTGTGAGTGGGGGGCAAGCTCTCAGGCTAGCACATAAAACATATAAGCACTCAAATGACATTTAGAAGTATTAGGGCTCTTCAATACTTTAGACAATAAGATTAAAATACCATATATTATGATATTATTTAGTTTGAGCACTATAGGGGCTTAAGAGTTGATTGTCGAAGGTTAGGGACTTTTTCCTGAACATGTGCCGTGACATAAGCAGTAGCTTGGCCTCTGTCAGACCACTGTGCAGCTGCGTGCCATGACTCAACAGCACTGTGTTCTTATATTAGCACGCACATTTATATTTAATTCAGCCAGCATTTAAGTTTATGTGCCTTGTTATTGGTTTTAGATTTATTGATTATTAAAAGGAGTTGCCTGACATCTTTTTAAGTGGCTTAGTGGGGCACTATTAATTACGGGCCGTTCCAATGGATTTTGATATGGCCTGCTTGCTTGCTTTTCACTTGCCTTGTTTTTTAAGGACCAAGGACATTGTAGTTTTTGAGGGAATCGAGTTTTTGTTTTGGGACATGGAGACTCTGCCGGCCCTTTTGACTCACCAGATTCTAAACAAGTTTTTTTGGAAAAAACCTTCAATGCCCCCAAACATAAAGGAAACTAAGTAAACTGACACGCTAGCACATAAACACTTTAAACATATAAACATTTTAGCATTTATCCATCCATCCATTATCCAACCCACTATATCCTAACTACAGGGTCACGGAGGTCTGCTGGAGCCAATCCCAGCCAACACAGGGAGCAAGGCAGGAAACAAACCCTGGGCAGGGCGCCAGCCCACCGCTTTTAGCATTTAAATTTATATATTAAGGCTTATGAACATTTCAGGTGATCAGATTAAAAGCAATCTGTATTGTGTTAGTTAGGTTGAATTATATAGAAGCTTTAAGAATTGATTATCAAGGTTAGCCCCTGTATTGCTAAGTCAGATTGTATGTGGCTGTGTCAGTTTTTCATATGTGGGTCATCCTGGTTCCAAATTAATGATGAGGGCCTCCAACTGCTATTAGCTCAAGAGTGGGAATGGGAGGAATATAAAACATGATCAGATGATGGTCATCTCCAGGCCAGGCGGCAAGTACGACCTTTGAGTCCTAATGATTGTTATGAAAATATTGATTAATATTAGGAGAGAGGTTTACAAAGCAAGGCAATTGTTATGAAAACAGGTACAGCACGAGGTCATTATTACGAAGACAACATGTAAAGTGAATGACGAGAATTATGTACAAAATGGGGATGTTTTTGTGATTAGAACTGACATAGGATATAGCGGGTTGGATAATGGATGGATAAAAAACAAACTGCACCTGAACCACCTGCTCATTTCATGAACTAAGACAGGCTTTATGTGCTCTGCAATTGTTTTCTATTCTATGCAGTACAGTCTTAAATTCTGACTGCCTCTCTGAAGGCTCTGCTCTTTTTTTTCTGAAGATTTCTCCACAACATTGCATGTCACCTGACTTAGAAGCCATGTTGATGTATTATGTCACTATGTCTGGCCCATAAAAGATAGCAGTATGCATTGGATCTCTTTCTCAAATCTCTCAACTTTTCCCTGTTACTGAGAAGACAATACCATAGAATACATAGCCAAAATTTCCCATGTTTCCAGTTTTTTTATCCTATTAGCTCGCTTGGTATTTTGACCAGTGCTTATTCAATTGTGTTTACAGCATTATCTCAGTTTATTAATTTCCTGGTCACTATAATCTGTTTAGTCTAGTGAAAATCTTAACAATATGCACTCTGGCAGCCAAGAGGTTTTGTAAACATCCTGCCATCCCTAATGACTGTCTTCAAGTAGAGGTACACGTTTAATCAGCAGCACCCACCACTATACAAGGTGTAATGATCTCCTGTGCCCCCTAAGCGCCAGTAGTCACATGTGCAAGATGTCTCCTGTCTCAAAAAATTTTATGAAGAAGCCAAAATAGCCATTTTTCCCATGGAAAGGATTGGATTCAGTAGTAAACTATCTCTTAATACTAGCTTGTAAAGCTGCTGGAATGGTCCAGTAGCCTGGCAGATGAAAACTTTCACAAGGGACACGTTAACACCATTGAATATCTTGCAAGACTGGTAGATTGGAGAATGATGTTTACACTTTTTGGGTCCTCTTTGAAGTACTGGTTCAGTAGCCTGAGTTGGGGGTGGGGTTCATTAGTATGTAGTTACTAATTAAATAGTTAAATTAAAATGTACTTTGACTTTAGAGATCATATTTGACAATTTTATGTTTAAATTCAGGACACAATACTGCGGGGTAAAGGTAACCTTTTCTAGAATATTGCCATAATAAAGAATGAGTGAATGTCTAGGAAAACAGTGGATTATTATTTGAGGTTAGCACCGAGTATCTGAAAAAGCAAGCAAATGAAAAATAGGTTAAAGGAACTAAAGAGCTGATCAAGGGACGCTTTCAGCACAAAATGGTTATAAAGAAAGGTAAAGCTTCAACAGCACTGAATGTCAAAGAGCTCAAAATGAACGTGCAGGACAAATGCTAGTGAAGCTGCACTGAGCCTCCCACTATATACATTTATGATAATTAATGTTTATTTGTGAATTATTCTATTTATATTAGCTATAAGAAAGCACTTTACACAATGCAGTTTAATCCTTTTAAAAGCATGATTGTTTTAGCACAGGACACACAATTACTCTGATAATTCTGGAAACTTTATTGACACCACAGTGTAGAATGGCCCATGCCATCTTGCTGCCAGGCTGACCCACTTTCATATTTATTGTGGCATACTAGCTGGGGTATCAGACTTTAAACTACAAGGCTGTCAACTAAATCACCGCCTCTGACTCAATGTGTGACCCTGAGTCATCACTTAACCATGCTTGTGCTCCAGTTGTTAAAAATATATATGGAAACAATTGTAATGCATCCTGATCCTGTACATTGCCTAGGGTAAAGGCATCTGCCACATAAACAATACTGCAACACAGGATATTTAGCAAATATCCTGCACAATACATTTATATTTCTAATGTAGAATATGAAATATCATGTCCTAATAAATGGATAACTTGTCTCCTGCTGTACAAACAGGGTAGGAAGCTCCATTTTAATGAGGTGTAGCCTTCAGGTGCAGGACATAAATGTTATATATGTATTGTATGTTGAAATGAGACACACTATTGCAATACAAGCAGACTTTCTTTTTCCATAATTACAAAGATGCAATTTAACACTCAACCTCTATCTGGCTATTGATCTAATTGGATTCAGGGTGTGTTTTCCTGCAACTAAGCTTTTTTTCTATGAACTGTATTTTAAAATCTGATATGCCTTTATGTACTCTAAACATCTGGCATACAGGCCACGCAGTTGAGCTGGGTACAAAGCTCAAGTGTAGCATATGCCGCCCTCCCAAGCAGCGCCACTAAAGAAACCCTGCAAAACCGTTCAGCTGCTCTACAACTTCCAGATGCGCACTTGGAAGGAAAAAATTAAGATTCCAGCAATTGAACTGAAGCTAAAAAGGAAACCAGCCAACTTCTGTTCCTTTCTTCCCCTCTGTAAAGATAAAAAGCTTTCAGACTTATTTCCTGTTTTTCAGACACTTCAGCCAGAGTATAAAAGTATGCAATAAGTGCATGTTTTAGAACCTGTTAATAAGGGCTGCAACAGTTCAGTTTTAATCAATAAGAGTCTTAACACAAGCAGCTGAAACGACCACTAGTTTAAAGCGCACATGTTCAAACATAAAAATGAAAAAGGTAATTGCACATTAACAACAAAAAAAAAAAAACAGCAAAGTGAGGTGATTCAGAGGCTTGGATCACTATAATGCAGAAGCACAGTGTTTTTAGCAAATACAAGTCTGGCACTTGCAGCTATTATATAGTCATCAAGACAGAAGTCAGGTGCTTGGCGATTTGAATGAATCTCATTCACTCTGCTTCTTCTAGGCCTGTGCTGCAGTCTAACATATTTATTTAACACAGTAATAAAATTTCCTCCCTTTATCATATAATGTTCTGTTAATGGTAGAATAACTAATAAATACTTTGGTTGAGCCTTCCCAACAACATCCTTGTCTCTACCTCAAGCAGACTTCCCTGCCTAACAGCTAAGTGAAACATGAAGGTCAAACTTTTCTTTTGGGAATCCAACTCAATTTAAAGTGATGCATCTCAATCTCACACATATTTGTACATCATGTTACACACACACAAATGCAGAAATTTTTTACTTGCATTCGAGAAACATCAGGTTTTAATGCTGAAAATGCATTCAGTTTTGGCATATTGAAAAAAAAAAAAGCTATTTACTTTGTACTTTCTAGTTAAACCAAATTTACCCAAACTTGTGATACATATTTGTAAACAGCAAATAATCTACCAAGTTGCTGAATATGGGAAACCCTGTACTAAAATCCTGACATAATATAGATTATCCAATTTGCATTTTGTGGTGGGCAGCATGGTAGTACTGTTGCCTCACAGTAAGGAGACCAGTATCCACATCCAAGGTCCTCCCTGAGCGGAGTCTGCATGTTCTCCCCATGTCTGCATCAGTTTCCTCCCACTGCCCAAAGACATGCAGGTTAGATGACCTGACAACTCTAACTTGGCCCTAGTGTGTTTGTGTTGTGTGGGTGTGTTAGTCCTATGATGAACTGTCGCCCTGTCCAGGGTTTGTTCCTGCCTTGTACCCTATGCTAGAACCAGGTCTGGATTAAGCAGGTTAGAAAATGACATGACAATAATTTGTCAACTTTGTTCTCTTTTTCTTGCAATGTTTACAAAATTTTGATTTGATTCTGTTTTACAAACATCAAAAACAAATAAGTACATAAATGGGTCAAAATTGCTAGACCAGCAGGAAAGATTCTTAAGGCAAATGTTAATTTTACCCGGAATCAATTCACAAGACCAACTGTATACTTCACAACATTTAAAGCATTGATTAAAGAGTGCACAATGCTAAATTCCAAATTTGTTGCATACTTCAAATATAGCACAAGATGCTTTTCCAATTTTTTAATATCTGTAACATAAATGCATATCATGAGAACTCAGTAAACTATCTTTTTGAATTGTATGGGGACAGTTAACAATTGCACAGTTTCAAATGTAATGGGTATAACCATCTTAAACTTATTTCTAAATTATATATTTTGTCCTACAGTGGTTAAAATATATTTGGCTTTCTACAAACAACCTTATAGGTAATACAATAAACCACGGCTCAAGAGTGGATAACACTCCATACCTTTTCTTTAGGTGCATGATTTCAATATTTTTTACTGCTGCCTGTCTACATTACACTCACCATGAATGCTGTGTTGCTTCAAGTACCAGAACCTCTTGACTTTTTATTTGTTAACATTAAAGCTACACACATATATATATCTTGAAGATGTAGAAATACTTCTCAAAATATGTTAGAATTACTATTTTAAATATTTTTACTTATATATGTTTATATATATACATAATTACTAATTATATAATTTTTCCACATTTTGTTATTATTTTGGGGCAGTATAGTGGTGCAGTAGTTAGCACTGCTGACTTAGAGATCAAGCAACATTAGTTTATATCTCACACCCTGTCACTGTCTACATGAGTTTGCAACGTTTCCTTGTATTGGCATAGATTTACTTTCCAAATACCAAAAAAACATGTATATTAGTGATTTAAATTTGGCCATTTGTGTATTAGTGGCCACCAGGGAGGGTTGTTGCCATGCACCCAAAACCTTAATAGTATTCCTGTAATATTCTAAAAATTGTTATATACAGTTTAATTTAAAAAAAGAACAACTTACTGAATTTCAACAATGGGAAATTTCCCATTCTAATTATGACACTGTTTGTAACCTAAATGTGTTAAAACTGTTTTTAAAATTTGCCGGAACAAATTCAGGATTTTTTTTTTTTTTTTAAAAACGAGAAATAGGTTTCATAACATCTCATCCAATCCTTACGTCACCCATAGCTGAATAAGCCATTGCTGTAATAAAAGTTATAATGCAATTATATATATATATATATATATATATATAAATATATATATATAAATAAATATATATAGATTAGACATTTGTTTTTTTTACATAACGTATATGCTTTTTTTCCCTACAATAACCTCAAAGTGTAACAAGATAGACATACAAGTGTTTAAAAACACTAAAATTATGTTATAAAATGAGTACAATGTGTAATATTGCAAAGTTATGAGTTTGGTGTATTAATGTAATGTGAATTAGGCAATTATACTTCATTTCTGATAAGTAAGCATTTTTCAATATGGAACACTGACAAAAACGTATCATCCACCCTGAAATCCAAAGTATATGTAAGAAACATAGTATGTTAAATTTCTGCCTTTCTTTGCACACTCACACACACACACTACTTTATCTCACTATAAGAATTAAACATGTCAAAATCTATCCTTCCACCACTAACTACTGACTCTTGCTTCTCAGATTCAAATAAGTAAAGCATTCCTTCAAGACAACATCAAGTATAGAGCAAAAAAGACAAACACTACATCTTAATTTCAAACGTTAATATATTTTCTATTTTATAGTGAACATATGCATCTGATTTGTCACCCTTTTCTGTAGCAACAAAAAAGATTTCTTTAAAAAAGGGCAATATTTTAAGATGCCTTTTAAAATAAATATTTCTTTTTATATAAAATAATAAAACTTCAAATAAATATTCTTTACACTAAACAATATGTTGAAAAAAATTAGAAAATAAAGGTTGTTTTTGTATGGTCACTGTACAATATACAAGTGGCTGAGGGGACAAGATTCACAAAGGGTGGCTTTTGTAAGGCAAAATATAATCTAGAACATACTGATTGATTCACATTCAACCGAATGTACAACATATTAGTATAATATTTTATCCAGATGCCACCAAGTGTGGCACCATTCTTTCACAGTTGCAATTTTATATATACAAAAATATAATAACATTATCTCTGGTTGGACAAAAAGTAATTTGCTAATTTACATATTTTTCAAGAATTATTCACAAACAATACACAAAGGGTCAAGAAGATTTTTGCAGCTTTAGTTTATCAGTTACTTGAAATCTGAACAGTTAACACTCTGGATATAAGCCTCAGAATGAAGGGGAAAAAAAAGGCTGGGATTTATCAAAAAGCTTTTCCAATTAAAATGGCAGCTAAAAGTGGGTCACTTAAAAATCACTAAGTAAACCCAAACCCCCCCCCCCTTGATAACTACAGTGCCCGAACTACTTTGTTAGCTTTTGCTGTGTATGAAGAAAGTTCTTGAGAGAGCCGTGCCTCTTATGTTGGTTTCTCGTAACTACGAGGTGAGGGATTTGAGACTTTTCTGTATACTGTGTTTGTATTTTTGCATCTGCAACCTGGTCGTTTCACACAATCATAGCATCCTTGGCACAATTTAAGGCAACCTTTGGCTGGAAGGTAGCACAACAAACAAGGCAAAAAGAGGGACAGGAAGCCCATGGCAGACCACCGAACACAACAATTGGACTGACTGCATGAGCAAGGGTTGTCAGCACAGTCATGTTCATCATCATTAGAGCAGTGGTAGAAAATGGCCTTTACGCAACAAATACAAGTACCATAGTCAACCAGGTTCTGAGCTGAGCAAATGCACTGTTTGTCACAAACCCAGCAGGAGGGCAGAGTCCTGGGATTGGTGCATTCCTCACACTTGCACTTTCCACAGTCCTCACAACGGTACATGTGTTTGCCACCCTCTTCTAAGTGCAAGGGTTTCAGCATATCAGACTTCAGTTCCGGAGACTTGGGCTGTACCCTGATTATCCGGTCTGCAATTTGACCTGGCGGCGAGGGAGATGTTCCCAAAAGTCTTTGTTCTGAAGAGGTACTACTCCTTGAAGTAGTACTCATTGTACTGGTTGATCGAGTTAAGGGCACTCGAGAAGAGTGTGAAGAATGGTGGTGTTGACCTCTGTGTGTAAACCTCTGATGCTCTTGCTCACTCATCAATCCATGCACCCTTTCAGTCTTCTGCTGGGGAGGCTGGGAAGTGACAGGCTTTACCCCAGGCCTTGGAGCCACCATAGGTCCTTCCGTGTACTCATTTGTACTTCTTATTATCCTGATTTGTTCAAGTGACAACACCTGAACCTGTGGACTCAATCCATCTCTTGTGTCTATTTCTCCCATATGCTGCCTCCCACCGTCAAGCAAAAAATGCAGCAGGGTAGGAGAACCACTGCCGTTTTGAGTTCTTGTCTCCATCTGTACTCTGAAGAGCGATCACTCCAACAGACCTAGAACACATCTGAAATCCTAAAGGAAAGATACAGAGGAAGAGAAAAAGTAAGATAACAAATTGGATGTAACACAGCAAACTTTCAGAATTAATTACCTAAAAATTAATTAAGAAATCATATCGTGGATAAGGAATTCTGGGAATTTTGCTATTATGCTCAATGAAGTTTGTGTTGTTAAAACAAAAGTGTAGACAAATAAGAAAATACTTAAGGAACTCTTTGTAAATCGTAAAAAAGTTAGGAAAAATGTCTTGTAAGCATTTTGTAGGGAACACCAAAAATGTAAAACTTAAACAAAAATTATTATATTCTTTTTTTAATGGAAGGAAAGGCAACATGTGGCAAGTACATACCAAAGAAGCATTTTTGATAGTTAAGAGTTATTCTTTATTGTCAAGGTCAAGTCTTACTGAATGTCCACTTGCCAAATAACCCCAAACATAAATGAACAGAATACACAAGTATCACGTCACATCTGATCTTTACCACTTGCTATCTTTTATTAGACATCACAAGACCTTGTGACATGTAAAAGCCAAAACCACATTTCAATATCCAGGACCTCCTTCTGTTTGTTTGTTATCTATATTTTCCACTGCCATAACTCTCTCATATTTATGTGCATATAGAAAAATGATAACAAAAACGACATAGGCACAACATATTGATACGGTATGGTATTTTATCTAAGTCATAATATAGAAGATAATGCTCAAAGCCGAACTCAGAAGTAGCTGTGAACAAATTGTTTAACTCAATTAGTGAAACACCAAAGCCAAAGATTGTACTGCAGTATAATAAAGCTAATTTGCATAATAGAAGACAATTTGTGTTTGGTAACTTTATCATAATATCACCAACACTGTTTTTCACAGTAAATGTTCAAGTAAAAAGTGATTTATCAAATAATTCTAAAGTAGTACATTTCAACTGGATGACTGGAAAAGGGATGCTCTCCTTTAATAATTACACTTGACTACCCAGTGTTGTGTTAAGCAGCCAAAAAGGATAACTATAGTCGATAATATGATTAATCGCAATGACGTACCAAAACACTCCACACTGTATATGGTCTACTGTTGACTTTAATTAATTGCCACCAGAGCTATAAAGTATGGTCCAAAATCCACCCAATGTACTCAAAGCAAAGGTTATTAATTATTCACTAAATAACATAATAAAATAGGTTATTGCATATCAGTGCAGTATAGGTTAGTGTCAAAAACTACTAACAACAAATACTTGGCTTTACAAACTGTGAAAGTAAACCCATATTATCAGATAAAGACAAAAGTCAAACAAAGGATTATTCTGCAACATGTTCTTCTCACACATAATGTGTCATTGGTTTTTGAGCACCAATCATTCATAAAACAACCAAAAAAACCACACTTTTTAAGGCTATGAGAACCACATTTGGACTGCTAGCAAAAAAAGGATATATGTACACAATTTCAGAATAGTAAATGCCCCTCGTTCTTTGAGTAAAAAGATTACAAAAAAAATCACCTTTGCACCCAGAGTTTACGGGCCTAATAAGCCCCATTACATCCTTCCTCACTGCTGCACTCTTTGTCAGCTGGAAATGTGCTGCTGTGTTGGCTGCTGGACATGCAGGTCCACCAAGTTCATACAAGAGATGACCAAAACATGCAAGGGAATTAAACGTATAAAAAAAAGTAAAGGTGGGGTTGTGTGCATCAAGAATAAAATAATATTCCCAGACAAATATGAAAATAACCAACGGTCACTTCTCATGGGTGGAGTGGTGGCATTGATTGTTTATTGTTGCAATTTTTCCTAATGTTCACTCCTACTGATTTTCACCTTATTACTTAGGAATTTCACTGCTTATAATATTACACGTTGTGCATGCACACGCACAACAAAAAAACAATGGGGAAATTTAACTCCACGCTTGTAATTAAAAAGTACGCAAGTTAGAGCCACCAGGAGACTGGTCTAAACAACTCAGTGTTTCCACTATCTTAGGGTAACGGTGAGTGAATGAAGGCGCTATATAATTGCTAAAGGGTAACAAATGACATGCCCCCACAGGAATATTAAACATGCAAGTGTGTAAATACCGCATGTGCAATATGCATGAAGCCATCCGGGACGAACTTTTGCCGGAGCTGCCTTGCAGCACAGCAGCAGTCCTGCCCACCCACCCCCTTTTTTTAAGATCTATTCGAGGTCCCTCGTGAATTACAATAAGACCGAACAGGCTTCTTAACATAACAAACAGTCGCCGGCGCATTTCCAGGGCACCTTTATAGATGTAAATCGAAAACAAAAAAGGCGAGTATGAGCTCAATTTTTTTTTTACATTAGAAATGAACAACAACGGAGAGCGGGGGAAGGAAATAATAAATGTGAAGTGCAGGATAACAGGGCGAGCGGCGGTGTGTTTGAAAAAGAGCTGCTTGTAGTTGAGGTCAAAACAACGCAGGAGGTTGCCATTAAAATCGCTATTGCGAAACATGAGAGTATAGTATTTGGCACCACTACACCCTTATTATTTCATTTCTTTTTTGTTAAAAAGAAAAAATCTAGCCTGGAGCCGTCCGCCACCTCGGCCGCAATAAACGTGCGAAGAGCGCGCAAGCGTGCAACCGCCTCACGCGGGTCGAGACGCGTACGCGCACACGGACTTTTGGCAGTCCATGGAAGTGAAGCTGTCACCGTGTAACTTTGTACTCAACGTGCACGATATTCGCTTCAGTCGTCAAGCAAAAAGGCTGCGACGATCAAACTGCGCACGCTGTCAAGCGACCTCCGCCGTCACTAGAAACCGATGCAGCAAATCTTTTAAGATGCGATATCATCCAAAGGATGGGAAAGCGAAGGAAAACGTTTACAGCAACGCCGCCACCATCGCCACCATGCACGGTGCAGCGCGCGCGTGGTTGTGTGAGCAGACTGAGAATTAGGGGCGCAAGGACTGCATTATCGGGGTGGGGCGTTTGGTAAACACTCAAGGGGTTGGAAAAATATGATAAGACACACACTGAGCTAAAGACAATAAAATAAACCACAACATGAGCGAGCATCTTAAAATAGTCAGTACAGGAAAATGAAAAAGTAACTGTCACTTTGGATGATCTCTACATTTACGAACGAGCAAGCTTCAAAGGGCAACGTATACGTTACGGGTAGCTTTAGGATAACGATTAAAATGCAGAATACGTGAAATGCGCCACTGTAAAAAAGTTAGCTTTTTATTGGCTCTGACACAAAGTAAAACGATCGATGTGTTTGAGCGTTCGAAAATAAGCCGAACACACGTTTTTCTGCATGCTTGCTGGGATCGAAACTTTTAACTGATCAGTTACATTAAAATGAAAACTGGTGAACACGAGACTGGATTTACGCCCCCTCTGCAGCCCCAATGGCGCGGAGCTTGGGGCTATGGAAAGTCACTTAACACACACGCATACACGCACATGCACAAACACAGCGTAACCGCACAGGTTAAAAAGTAGCAGCCAGTGACAAATCAAATCCGGATAGTCTCAAAACGTTAATTTACAATGGGGTGTAACAACTGATCCTGCACTGCCGTAGTGAAAAGGTTGCAAAATAATTATAAACACAGTCCTCACCGTGATCGCAGCGCTGCACCCCTCTCCTTAGATTCTCTTGAATTTGCAAATAATTCCAAGCGGAATAGGAGGAAAACGAATCAGAATTAATTTCAGTCCAGTTGAGAATCCACCCAAAAATAACGATAACTAAACAATAATAATAATACAGCACTTCCCAAAACAGGACATAGAGTCTTGAATGATCCAATTCAAATTTTCACGGTCCGCCTTAAGACTTTGCAGGAAAGATATTCTTCCTTCGGCGAACACGAGGGCGTCAGCGGGGGCCAAGTAATGCAGCGAATACTCTTTTGCAAAGAAAGTAAACAGAATCCAGCAAACTGTTGCGACTTCAGCGAAAAGCAAAGCAGAGCGCTGCAGATCGGATTCAGATTAGGACGTGCATTTCAGTGCTTTGGGATCTGGTGGTGTCTGGAAGAGCGCTGCTCTACTTGGTGAATGTTTAGCTGTTTTGAGAGCTGAGGTGCGTTCGAGTTTCTCTCTCTCTCGCTCTCTCTATTTCTCTCGCTCTCTCTCTCTCTCTTTTCTCTTTCCGGAGGAGGTCGGGTTTATGCTGTAAATGGCGTCAAGTGGATCTGAGGAGGAACAGAGCAGTTGTTGTCCCAGAGGATATATCGTATCCGGTCCCAGCTCATTGGCTCGACAGGACTCACATTCACACTGCTTGGTGCCAGCAGCTACTCGGAGCAGCAGGGGACGCGCTTAAAGGGGCAATGCCAAAGTAGGAAAATGGGAGCGCAAAGGAAAAACCCTCTTAAATGGGACACGCCATCCTGAACGAACACGCGGCACATGGACTTTTTTTGAGAAAATCCAAATCACAAATAGTTTATTCCTTTTCAAAACAATTTAGCATAAAAAATGACAGAATCACTATTAAAATGCACCTTTCTCACTTAAAGGATATTGATCAGTCAAATGGTTTTCCCGTAAAATTTAGGAAGAAATTTTCAAGTGTGTTTTAGACACTACGATATTGAATTTGTCTTAAAGTCCTATAATGATAACACGCATTCAGAACACTATCTATCTATCTATCTATCTATCTATCTATCTATCTATCTATCTATCTATCTATCTATCTATCTATCTATCTATCTTGATAAGAATTGTATCTGAATTGTGGGAGATCTGGTTTAGAGTTTGGTCCTCAGGGTGTTGTTTTAATTGAAGGCTGTTACTTTGTGTATTCTGCGTCTCTTGCTAACACTTTACATATATCAAAGCTAATGAATGCCCTTGTATTCAAACTGTCTTTCCACACATCAATAATAAAAGCATCCTTTCAGACTTCAAAAAGCTGCTTTTATTAAGGGGCATCTTGATATTTCTTTAAGGATCAAGAAAATTGTTTCCTTATTACACCTTATTTTTGCCAGTTTGTCAGTTATGTTAAAATAAAAGTAAACAGGAATGCAGGCAGTGTTTAACATAATTTTTAATTTACTGAAGGTTAGGTGGATTGGCAAATCGACCAATGTGTGTGTTAGAGGTTAGGGTAGGTAGTGCCACCATTGAACTGGCATCCAATCTATGTATTGTTCATGACTTGCACCAGATTTTGTATTGGCACAAGAAAATGAAGTGGGGAGTGAATAAAAAAACCCATAAAGTAGCATTTACTGTGCCATTATGTTTCATGTTATTTCAAACAAAATCTGCCTTTTATGTTTTAATCATCACAACTGAGACAAGAGTGACTTTTACAAAAATACTGTATTTGTATGGTAAATACTGTATGTTATTACGTTAAAAAAATGAACTCTTCATTGCAAAGTCATTAATGGCCACCAGAGGGGTTTAGACTTTTTCTTCTCAGTTACATTTCTGACTGTCAGTTTCTTTGAGTATATTGATAATAGTAACACTTAATGCTTTCCCCCCATTATTAAGGCTTTAAGTTTATATAAAAAAAAGGTTAAAACAACTCTCGAGACGAAGTGAAAATACTCTGTTCTTCAAATGGTTATTTATAAGAATTACATATTTAATTGTTCCGTGTTTTAGTGTTTCTTTTCTTATAATGGTTACTCTTTCACATTTAATACTTAATCGAGAACTTCTTTGAATGTCATCTCTTTAAGTAATCATTTTTTGGTGTGAAATAAATATATTTGCACATACAGTACAACAGTTAGACTAATTACTATAATGTGTTTAATATTTATACTAAGGAAACATGGTTAATTTACTGAGCAATAAGATGAAAAATTACACTTCTTAATTTTTACTGGTGTTTTAGAGCCTGCTGTGTTGGTAAATAGTGATTTTCGTAACCTTTTATCAACATATGAGCATGCACTGAAACGGAAACATTTTGCAAGTTGAAGCCAATGACAGGTTTTTCTCTGTATAGATCTTCTAAAACTAATCATGCTTTAAGAATGCATCAATCAATTGAGAGATTACACCATAAAAAATTGTAATGACCTCTGTAAATGACAAGTAAGTAGGATGGGTGAGTGGCAAAAGCGTTACAGGGTTGTAGGTTCAATCCCCACCCATGGTGCTTTGTGAGAGAATCACTTAAGATTCCTCCAAATGCAATTACTTAAACAGTATATACTGCAGTAAGGTTCTAAGCCAAATAAATTGTTTATATGTTCCAGAATGACCTGGTGACCTTGTATTGTAAGATTTTAATAGTTCTGCATGTCATAAAATGCAATTAAGAGAAGCTAGAATCAGGAAAAGCATTCAACCTTAAAAAAAACTACTCCATCACCCCCCAGTGTTAGAGGATATTTGTGGGGTAACCTGAATAAAACCAAAAAGGAAGAAAGAGAAAGTACTATCTGCCACAATGTTATTTTTCTTATTATCACTTGTTTATTGTGTTAAATATGTTACTAAATTCAGATGCAACTATATCCTAACTGATGACATTCTTACACATTATCCTTGACCCATAAAAGTTTCAGGAAATATTTAGTAAAAATTTCCCTTGAAGAGCTGTAGGTCTCATATTTTGCATGTCACAATTGATGCTTTCCACCAGCTGCAGCCATAATTGCTATACATGAGTTGTTAGTTTTTGTTTATAGGCAATCTGAACATACATGTGGTTGGCGAGGCACTTTAAATATATTAAAAATGAGTAACTACCATCTTTCCTGCTTTTGCCCAGTTCATAATCTTTTTTTTTTTTGTAATTAGAAAATTAGAATATTTTTCTTACAGACAGATGCGTATTTGTTTTCAAATAGTTCAGATGCGATGGCACAGTAGGTTGCATGCTGGGTCACATAACTTGCTTTCTGTAGTTAGCTTACATGTTGTCATCATGTTTGGGTGAGTTTCCTCTTTTTTGTCTCAGAGTCTAAATAAATGTTCTAAGGATGATTTGTGATTCCAAATTGCCTAGGATTAGAATGGATTAGTATGGATCAGAGTTCTGCGTTTTATTTTTTCTTTTGTGATAGGCCTAGACTCCCGGCGACTTTGAATTAAACATGTGCATCAGAATGTTGGAACGGTGCAATCTAAGCAAGCTAATTTGGAAGTCTTCGGTCCTTGTCTTTTTCTTTTTGTCTATTATGGGCTTGAGTGTTTAACTTGGAGTGTTTAGATCTTTGGATTTTAAGACTCAAGACTGCACCTTCAGTACTCACCTTCATTGTGCTGCCTTGAACAAGTTACTTAACATGTCAGTACACCAACTCTAAAAATGTGTGAACAATTGTATTAGACTTGTGAAATGCTGTACCTCAGGATGAAGCTGACTGCAAATGTGTTATGTTAAATAAATTGTGTGAGATCCCCAGTCCCCTCACACTATACCAGGAGGTGTGATTCAGTGTGTTAATATTATAGCTTTGATTAATTTTAATTATCAGTACCTTAATAAGTGATAATAACTATAAAGACAAAGATTCTCAGTGGGTATTAGTACTGTCACTTTAGTAAAGGTCACACAAAGTGAGTCAGATTCCTGAATTTGTTAACATCAAATGTGCCTTCTTTTTGCCTCAAGAAAAATCAATATTACAGTATTTATTGCAGAGCAAGGTCAGTGCTTTGAAAAGTGTGCTGTCATAAGAGTGAACCATTTAGGGTTTCACACAATTTTTGAACTTATTTTATTAATGAAATGACCTCATTTGCAAACCTTAATAACTTCAGTTAATAAATATAATGTAAAAATATTTTCAGAATTCATCAGGTTTAACTGAAATACTAATATATAGCAGCATATACTTATTTTCTTTTAACTTTATTGTGCCATCAACATGTTTTATTTTTTTGAACATAATCCCGTGCATGGCATTATGAGACTTATTGAAGGTTGGATGAAGCCCTTCCCAAAATTCTGTTTTTATGTGCAGCCTTTCTGAAGCCTTTACACAAGTTTGACATTTTATTGTTCTAATTTTCTAATAATTCTAACGTTTGTATTTTTTATTGGGTAACTACTATATTGTAATTTAAATTTTTTAACTCCTATTATTAAGCATTCTGATCAGTTTCTGACGAGAGTGCTTGTTTTAGTCTCTGAATAACACACAGTTTCTTTCTTCGTGATTTTCAGTCCTGTAGAGAATTTTTTTGTATAAGTTGTACTGTATGTACTTATTTCTTAATAGATGTGACTTGGTTGTTAACTAAGTAGAGCAGATTAGGGACACTGCTGAAAAAAATGTCTTGTTCTATTTTGTAGGAGTATTTGGCAATGAAACAGCTCTGAACGGCTACAAGCTTCTTTTTTCTCTAATTTTCTGCAGTAATCTTCTTCCATACTTTCACACCTTTAAAAATGAAAGCTAATTTGTAATTATATGCACGTGTGACCTCCTTTTTATTGTTTCACCATCCACTGAGTTACTTCTATATCACTCTCGTATTTGGCAACCAGTTGGGCTTCTTCCTGCCCTGAATACCACATCACCCCATTATTCAGGCATTAGCACCCTGTTCCCCTGCTGAATTTATGAATGAAAAGCCTTGTTGTTCTTTATAAATAACGTAGGTTTCCTCAGTCAGTCAAATTCAAATAGAAGTGATTGCCAAACAAAGCGACTGTATGATGGACAGGCCTTTCAGTTAGTGATCAATGGACACAGGAAGTTTTCTAAAGGACATAATGTGGGTGGAGTAACTTGCACTATTTCTTTATAAAATGAAGTTTAGAAAAAGGAAAAAAAATGGTGTTTAAAGTTTGAAAAAAAAACACACACACATAAAAGTACACAGTCCATTTGAAAAAACTGTATATGTAATATTCAGATAATGCAAATTCATTGTAGTTTGTAAAACAAATAATAAAATACATACATAAGTGTCAGGCTGCCATTTTTGTGTTTTGAATGCAGCTCTGTGCCATGAGGGCTCCTTACCCAGTATAGCAAAATCCCCAGCTGAGAAGTTGCTTTGTCGTGGGCCCCCTTTTCACAACCAAGGGGAAAAGGTAATTGACAGCACCATTGTTCAGCTGAGACCCCCGCTGCTTTAAAATACTCAGAGGCTCTAGTCATACGTTGTCAATAAAGCCTGTCAGAGGTGATGAGTGAAGAAGGAGCTCTTTAAGTGGACAGGCCTGAGTGACTTCTTCAGTCCTATTCGGGCAGCCTTGGTTTGTGTTAACCAAAAATAACTTTCAAGTCATATTTCAAACTGTGTTTCCTGAACCATACAAGCAACAGCTGGTTATTTTTTGTTGTAGAAGAAATGTAAAAAAGATTTACTTTTGCATCGGAAGTGGAGACGAAAGAAGTCTCTATCATTGTGGTCAGGAATGAATAGAAAAAAATTATAAGCCAGACTTTTAAAAATAATTAGACCCTAGGCCATGTACTTTTTCTCCAGTTCTGTTTCTCTTCTCCGGTCTATTTTAATCTGTAACTGAAAGGATAAGAGTTATTAGATCACTCATTTGCTAGCTTGGAGGACAGATACCTTAAATCTTTTGGCATCAGGGTCTTGGAACATGTTATATTAAACTATCACAGCGCAAGGCTGGGGCTGCAAGAAAAAGAATAAGAGGAATTTGTAATGCCAAACCATGTAAAGGAAGCCCCAAAGCAAAAACTAAAAAAAAAATTATTTGTGCCTGTAGGGCTGAAATTGTAATTAAAATATCACACACCAAAAAGTCACAAATTTTACTTCTAAGCAGCTTTCAGAAACAGTGATGAATGGGCATGGTTCAGACTAATAATTTAAAGAAAAGTAACACATATTATAAAGGCATCTTGTAAATGTTTGGTGACAATATTATTGCTTTTTTTCAATTTCCTAAATAATTCATTTTTATAACATATTCAATCTAATTTTGTTTGTTTCTTTCATGGTCATTTGCTATAGTAGTGGAGATATTCAGTGATTCATATGCATTGTCAAGGGGACATGGATTGGCTGGCCTCCCAGAAGGGTAAGGAGCAAAATATTTTGAATGTAAAAACAGGGGACATAGATGGAAACAGTGCCCATTCAGGCTGGCATAATGGATGGATGGAAGGAAGCATCCTCCAGGGGTCTTGTGCATCCCCAGTGTAATAGGTGGCACCATCCTTCTGGTAGATTTCCTATGTGCACACTCTCAGGGTTGCATAGAAGTTACAGTGCCAATGGGTGACCCATCTGAGTTTCCTGAGAACTGCAAGCGCGAGATGTGGGGAGGAGCATTCTTTGTTTGAAGGATTCTTTGTTTTTACATAATCTTTTATGTAAACATAGGACTTGTGCCTGTATAGTTGCCCCCTACTGGTCTGTATATACAGTTAGGTCCATAAATATTTGGACAGAGACAACGTTTTTCTAATTTTGGTTCTGTACATCACCACAATGAATTTTAAATGAAACAACTCAGATGCAGTTGAAGTGCAGACTTTCAGCTTTAATTCAGTGGGGTGAACAAAATGATTGCATAAAAGTGTGAGGCAACTAAAGCATTTTTTTAACACAATCCCTTCATTTCAGGGGCTCAAAAGTAATTGGACAAATTAAATGTCTGGAAATAAAATGTTCATTTCTAATACCTGGTTGAAAACCCTTTGCTGGCAATGACAGCCTGAAGTCTTGAACTCATGGACATCACCACATGCTGGGTTTCCTCCTTTTTAATGCTCTGCCAGGCCTTTACTGCAGCGGCTTTCAGTTGCTGTTTGTTTGTGGGCCTTTCTGTCTGAAGTTTAGTCTTCAACAAGTGAAATGCATGCTCAATTGGGTTAAGATCAGGTGACTGACTTGGCCATTCAAGAATTTTCCACTTCTTTGCTTTAATAAACTCCTGGGTTGCTTTGGCTGTATGTTTTGGGTCATTGTCCATCTGTATCATGAAACGCCACCCAATCAATTTGACTGCATTTAGCTGGATTTGAGCAGACAGTATGTCTCTGAACACCTTAGAATTAATTCGGTTGCTTCTGTCCTGTGTCACATCATCAATAAACACTAGTGTCCCAGTGCCACTGGCAGCTATGCACGCCCAAGCCATCACACTGCCTCCACCATGTTTTACAGATGATGTGGTATGCTTTGGATAATAAGCTGTTCCACACTTTCTCCATACTTTTTTCTTGCCATCATTCTGGTAGAGGTTGATCTTGGTTTCATTTGTCCAAAGAATGTTTTTCCAGAACTGTGCTGACATTTTTAGATGTTCTTTAGCAAAGTCCAATCTAGCCTTTCTAATCTTGAGGCTTATGAGTAGCTTATACCTTGCAGTGCACCCTCTGTATTTACTTTCATGCAGTCTTCTCTTTATGGTAGACTTGGATATCGATACGCCTACCCCCTGGAGAGTGTTGTTCACTTGGTTGGCTGTTGTGAAGGGGTTTCTCTTCACCATGGAAATGATTCTGCGATCATCCACCACTGTTGTCTTCCATGGATGTCCAGGTCTTTTTGCGTTGCTGAGTTCACCAGTGCTTGCTTTCTTTCTCAGCATGCACCAAACTGTAGATTTTGCCACTCGTAATATTGTTGCAATTTCTCAAATGGGTTTTTTCTGTTTTCGCAGCTTAAGGATGGCTTCTTTCACCTGCATGGAGAGCTCCTTTGACCGCATGTTGTCTGTTCACAGCAAAATCTTCCACATGCAAGCACCACACCTCAAATCATCTGCAGGCCTTTTATCTGCTTAATTGATAATGACATAACGACGGACTTGCACACACCTGCCCATGAAATAGCCTTTGAGTCAATTGTCGAATTACTTTTGAGCCCCTGAAGTGAAGGGATTGTGTTAAAATAATGCTTTAGTTGCCTCACATTTTAATGCAATCATTTTGTTCACCCCACTGAATTAAAGCTGAAAGTCTGCACTTCAACTGCATCTGAGTTGTTTCATTTAAAATTCATTGTGGTAATGTACAGAACCAAAATTAGAAAAAAGTTGTCTCTGTCCGAATATTTATGGACCTAACTGTATATGGTAACGTGTGAGTACCTGTCTTGCACCCCAAAACATGAGGTTGAGTCTCAGTACTTTAGGAAAACCAACTTTATTCAGCTTGAAACAGGAACAGTATGGTTATTTATTGTAACAGGATCTACCACTCTCCTATACACAGACACATGAATCAGGCAAGGTGCTTATAGTGCGACTGCGATCTTTTTGAATTTGTTTTCGCGGCGAACTGCTCCAGCGCTGGGAGCCCGCAGTTGCCCCGGCAACCAATAGACTATCTTCTATTGATGTGGCAGTCACACTTTCGGATGCTCTTCGGCGTGTTGTCCCATTCGGGGGAGCCACAAAAGAGTTTAGAAACCTTACAATATATATATATATATATATATATTGTTATATGTGGCCGGCCGTTCATCCCGGCCAATACCCACAGGCCGCCAGGTGGAGCCCTCCCTGCAGCATGGAGGTGCCCCGAATGCCAGCAGGGAATTCTGGACAATGCAGTTTTTATCCCCAACCCTGCTGGATGCCGTGGGGGCCGCTAGGGGATGCTGCAAGGAGGAACAAGGATTATTTGCCCTACGCCCCGGAAGTACATTCAAGTCACATGGACAGGAGGAATGACGTGCTTCCGGGTTGAAGAAGAAAGGATTTTTATCTAACCCGGAAGTGTTCCTAGTCATGTGGACAGAGAGGACGAAACACTTCCGGGTCAAGGACTATAAAAAGGACTGTGAGAGACCAGAGTGTTGTGCTGAGCTGGGTGGAAGGGTGGCAACGCGTCTGGGAGTGGAGGATTGTATTGATTGTGATTGATTATTGATTTATTATACGTATGAGTATTGTGGAGTGTAGGTGCTTTGTGCACTTTATTATTGTCCAAATAAATAATTATTGGACTTTTACCTGGTGTCTGAAGAGTGGTCAGAGGGGTCAAGGGGTCGAGAGGACCTTCAAACTGTCACAATATATATATGTATATATGTATGTATATATATATATATATATATATTATGTATTTATATACAGTGCATCCGGAAAGTATTCACAGTGCATCACTTTTTCCACATTTTGTTATGTTACAGCCTTATTCCAAAATGGATTAAATTCATTTTTTTCCTCAGAATTCTACACACAACACCTCATAATGACAACGTGAAAAAAGTTTACTTGAGGTTTTTGCAAATTTATTAAAAATAAAAAAACTGAGAAATCACATGTACATAAGTATTCACAACCTTTGCTCAATACTTTGTCGATGCACCTTTGGCAGCAATTACAGCCTCATGTCTTTTTGAATATGATGCCACAAGCTTGGCACACCAATCCTTGGCCAGTTTCGCCCATTCCTCTTTGCATCACCTCTCAAGCTCCATCAGGTTGGATGGAAAGCATCGGTGCACAGCCATTTTAAGATCTCTCCAGAGATGTTCAATCGGATTCAAGTCTGGGCTCTGGCTGGGCAGCTCAAGGACATTCACAGAGTTGTCCTGAAGCCACTCCTTTGATATCTTGGCTGTGTGCTTAGGGTCGTTGTCCTGCTGAAAGATGAACCGTCGCCCCAGTCTGAGGTCAAGAGCGCTCTGGAGCAGGTTTTCATCCAGGATGTCTCTGTACATTGCTGCAGTCATTTTCCCTTTATCCTGACTAATCTCCCAGTTCCTGCTGCTGAAAAACATCCCCACAGCATGATGCTGCCACCACCATGCTTCAATGTAGGGATGGTATTGGCCTGGTGATGAGCGGTGCCTGGTTTCCTCCAAACGTGACGCCTGGCATTCACATCAAAGAATTCAATCTTTGTCTCATCAGACCAGAGAATTTTCTTTCTCATGGTCTGAGAGTTCTTCAGGTGCCTTTTGGCAAACTCCAGGCGGGCTGCTGTGTGCCTTTTACTAAGGAGTTGCTTCTGTCTGGCCACTCTACCATAGAGGCCTGATTGTTGGATTGCTGCAGAAATAGTTGTCCTTCTGGAAGGTTCTCCTCTCTCCACAGAGGACCGCTGGAGCTCTGACAGAGTGACCATCGGGTTCTTGGTCACCTCGCTGACTAAGGCCCTTCTCCCAGATCTCTCAGTTTAGATGGCCGGCCAGCTCCAGGAAGTGTCCTGGTGGTTTTGAACTTCTTCCACTTACGGATGATGGAGGCCACTGTGCTCATTGGGACCTTCAAAGCAGCAGAAATTTTTCTGTAACCTTCCCCAGATTTGTGCCTCGAGACAATCCTGTCTCGGAGGTCTACAGACAATTCCTTTGACTTCATGCTTGGTTTGTGCTCTGACATGAACTGTCAACTGTGGGACCTTACATAGACAAGTGTGTGCCTTTCCAAATCATGTCCAATCAACTGAATTTACCACAGGTGGACTCCAATTAAGCTGCAGAAACATCTCAAGGATGATCAGGGGAAACAGGATGCACCGGAGCTCAATTTTGAGCTTCATGGCAAAGGCTGTGAATACTTATGTACATGTGCTTTCTCAATTTTTTTATTTTTAATAAATTTGCAAAAATCTCACGTAAACTTTTTTCACGTTGTCATTATGGGGTGTTGTGTGTAGAATTCTGAGGAAAAAAATGAATTTAATCCATTTTGGAATAAGGCTGTAACATAACAAAATGTGGAAAAAGGGATGCGCTGTGAATACTTTCCGGAGGCACTGTATATATACAGTATGTGAGAGTGTACATATATACTATCTACTAACTCACACAGTGAATCAGCCATTGTGGCGCAGCATCAGAGAGCTTTGCCTCAGGCGCTGATGTCCGAGGTTCGATTGTAAGGTGATGCAAAAGTACATACACCTGATGAGCTCCAATAAGGGCGAAACATGTGTTGTGTACTCTTTGTATTATTTGGCAGATACTGTATCACATATCTATGAGCTGCTTCTCGCAACTGACGGAACGTAGCGACCAAACAAAAGTGTTACCTGGTAGATAACCACCTAATAATCGCTTCAGGTGCTGATGTCCGAGGTGTGATCCTTATAAGCGTGAAGCACATGTTGTGTACTCTTTGTATTATTTAGCAGATACTGTATAGTGGCGTGTGAGTCACTGTTTTGCACCCCAAAACACAAAGCTGAGTCTCAGTACTTTAGCAAAACCAGCTTTATTCAACTTGAAACAGGAACAGCAGGGTTATTTATTGCAGTAGGAGCTACCACTCTCCTATACACAGACACAGCAAACGGGAATATTTGCAGCCAGGTCAGTGGCCAAGTTATACTGTTCCCTGTATTTATAATGTTCCTTGCATCACCCATCGGCGACAGGCACGTATAGCTCAACCATGATTGGCTCGCAATTGCAGCGATATGCTGCTGCAATGCGAACCTGCGGTTGCCTCAGCAATGGACAAGCAGTCCTTCACAGACATAATGTGCTGCACACCTGTGGTTGCCTCGGCGACGGACAAGCAGACCTCCACAAATGCGGCAGTGGTGCTTCTGTGAGTCCTAAAAGAGTTAAAAAACCTTGCAATGTATAAATAAATATATATATACTGTATATCTCTAGGTGGCACTGTGGCGCAGTGGGTAGTGCTGCTGCCTCGCAGTTGGGAGACCTGGGGACCTGGGTTCGCTTCCCGGGTCCTCCCTGCGTGGAGTTTGCATGTTCTCCCCGTGTCTGCGTGGGTTTCCTCCGGGTGCTCCGGTTTCCTCCCACAGTCCAAAGACATGCAGGTTAGGTGGATTGGTGATTCTAAATTGGCCCTAGTGTGTGCTTGGTGTGTGGGTGTGTTTGTGTGTGTCCTGCGGTGGGTTGGCACCCTGCCCGGGATTGGTTCCCTGCCTTGTGCCCTGTGTTGGCTGGGATTGGCTCCAGCAGACCCCCGTGACCCTGTGTTCGGATTCAGCGGGTTGGAAAATGGATGGATGGATGGATGTATATCTCTATATATCTAAAATCCAACGTCTTATCTGTCTGTATGTTTGCTTTTTATGAGACAACTACTTAATGGATTTAGATCAAGTTTTTTTCTAGATCGATTTTTTAATTTGCTTGAACATTCCGGTTGATATTGCGACCTTTCTCATTGCGCTAAGTATCATAGTTTGCTTGTGGTACCTATTTATTTGCGCGAATCCGAGAGAGATGCAGTGGGCTGAGGGGAGGGAGGTAGGGCCCTCCTCACTCATGCACCAACCTCTGGGAGTATCTTACATCCTCTTAGCTAGTGAACAAGAGAACAATTTAACAGATTTAGATTGGGTTTTTTTCTAGAATTTCTTTGAAGATTCCGGTTGATTTTCCGACTTCTCTTATCGCGCTAAGAATCATAGTTCACTTGTAGGAGTGATATATTTGCGCTAATCCGAGACAGAGGCAGAGGATCGAGAGGAAGAGGAAGTGTGACGTCAGCAGCGGGGAATCTGTCTACCTCCTCGTTTTGTTGTGTACCTTGCCTCCGTTTAGCTAGCAATACCTTTTTGTTTATTGATTTTTAAAGTTTGTCCTGTTTCACTACTACATGGGCAGAGCCGTGGGGGATGGCTAGTATATATATTGTGAACACTAGAGGGCACTGTTCCTCCCCAAACCCAACAGGACCTACATTCATTCTTCCCTTAATTCTGTCCAGTCTCACTGTCCCTGCCACTGTGAAGTGTTGCCTACATCATGCTTCACCATTGGGATGGTATCAGGCAGCTGATGAGCAGTGCCTGGTCTTTGCAAGAATTAATGCTTGGAGTTCTGCCAAAAGAGTTCAACCTTTGTCTCATCAGACCAGAGAATCTTTTTCCTGATGCTTTCAGAATCTAAGCAGGCTGTGATATGCCTTTTACTCAAGAGTGACTTCCATCTAGACAATCTATCATAAATGCTTGATTCACAGAATGCTTCTGAGATGATCATTCTTCTGAAACAGAAGACTTTTTCAAGCTTTTTAGAGTCCATTGGGTTCTTGGTCATCTCCCCGAACATGTCCTTTTTGCCAGGTATCTCTGTTTGGCTGAATGACCAATTCAAGGAACACTCCTGGTGGTTCCAAACTTCTTCCATTTCACAATTGTTTCCTGGAAACACTTAAAGCTTTAGAAATGGTATTTATAACCTTATCATGATCTATGCCTCAACATAATCTAATGGTTTCTTGGACTTAATGACTTTTGTTTTTTTCTGGCATGCAGTGTGAATTGTGAGATCTTAAATACATAGGTGTGTACCTTTCTAAACATTATCCAATCCATTTTATTTGACAGAGGGGGTCTCTAATCAAGTTCCAGACACATCTTAAGGATAATTAAAGCAAAAAGGATGCATCTGACCACAATTTGGTGTGCTATCGCAAAGGGTCTGAGTACTAATATAAATTAGAGATTTCAATTTTTGACTTTTAATTAATTTTCAAAACATTCTAAAACATGTTTTCACTTTGTCATTATGTTTTATTGAGTGTAAATTGATGGGCAAAAATTACATTATTACCCCGAAAGAATGTGCTGCAAGGGGTTCTGGGCATCACAGAGGCAGTAGTTCTCCTCTGTGCCATGCCAGACATGTATATTTCTGGATCTTGGAAGGGTATGGAATGTAATAGTAATGAAAGAGAGTCATTCCCGACTAAACTAGTGCTAGCTGGTATATCACAATATACTTCAAATAATTAATAAAAGCTATATACAAAAAGATTTTGTAAGTTTGAATAGTTAAACAGGTATATTACAAAGTATGACAAATATAACAAGAAAAATAAAATGGAAAAAAAGATACCAAAGAACACATAATTGTGTAATATAATTACTATCTCCAATTATTTTTAATCACTTTAATTAATTTTCCTGTGACACCTGTTAAGTGATTTGGATGATAATTACTATGAATGAAACAATTTCCTTTTAGAAAGATGTAATATTTCATTCAGAAATATACCAGTTAAACAAGGATCCTATCAGACTCTTTAGGTAATTGCTGTAATTCATAAGAGCACAGCAAATAATTCAAAGAAATCTACAAAGCACATATAATGGCAGGTAGGACTTTGAGTAGGTCCCGTCAATGAGGACTGTGCAATTTTATACTTGATATGAGAGTGAGGCACCTCCAACAGTTTCTTTACATGTGTGGTATAGGCTACTTTCATATTTGCCATGCTACATGGCATGTGTTGGTAAGTCTGGAAAAAATCTGTCAATGAATGCCTTTTAATAATAATAGGTTTTATTTATGTAGCTCCTTTCAAATGCTCAAAGTGCTTTTTATTAATATATTATACCTAATGTTGTTTTTGTTGTACTTTAATATTTGATATACTGTATATTTATGTAATAATATGCATTTCAAATGCTAAATGATGTCTGCAGTAAAGAAAATGTGTTGTAATAAATATTTCTGAGATACAGTTAGTATGAATTTCCATCATTGTGGATTAAATTGAAATGTTTTAATGAACGAAAATGATTCCTGAGAACACTCCTCATTTTACAGTAAATTATAGATGAGGACTGTCATTAAATTAACGAGACTGCAATTAGATTTTTATCACACTTAAGTTATTCCACCCTGGTAGCATTCTTGAAAATTTTTGTTTATGAGGTCCATTGGGACATCAGTTACAACTCTTTGGATGTCTTCATGTGTCACTATCATCATGACAGACTCTTTATGTACTAAGAACTAAATCCTACCCCTTGTGCAAACCACACTTCGTGACCACATGTTTAAACTGATGCGCAAGAATACATTGCATAGAGTTAAAAAACTTGCCCTAAATACATTTTCTCACTTGTGTTCATTATTTATTCATCAGACTTTTCAATTTCTTTATACTTCTTCCATTTGTTGATTTCTAAGTTTTAAACAAGCACAGCATTTTACTTTTTATTAGTTCAAATCTGCTATAGTACATTAAAAGTAATACTTCTATATTTTCTGCATATTTCGGATGTGGAGAAAGTGTTTTTTCATAATAAAATAACTTCATTTTTCAATGTAAAAGCTTTTTGATATTTCTGGAATATGAAAGATTTGTGTTTGTATGTCTGTGTGTTTGTGAGTCCGTCAAAAGATTTTGTGGTGACTGAGAATGAATAAACCAATTTCTCTGGAAGTTGTAGGGCAACTTGCATTTGTTTTTATTAAGAGTTGATTAGGTTTTAGGTGAATTACAGCTATTCAGCTTTAAAGTTCAATATTTTTAAAGCTGATAACATCATGTTAAGAAGTTGCTGAACAATATTATTTGTAATTTGTTTGAAATACAATTAGTTATGGGTCAGAATGGAATTATTGTGATCAGCACTTCTTTGTCTTAACTTCTGGTCTCGGATATGGGATTTCAGCTTGGCCATCATCTCTATGTTTACTTTCTCTATGAATTCAGGTTTCATCCCATGTCCCAAAGACAAATGTATTAAGTTAATTGACATCTGAACTGGATCAGTATGAGTGAATATGGATGGATGTGTTGGTGTGCTGTCCCAAGGATCCCATTAGCCTCCTTGCTCACTTCTGTACACTGTCTGGATGTAGATGGTGATGAGTCCAGTATGGCTTCTTGGTCGAGCTCATACGGGGTACTTTCACGCCTCCTATGGTGTATTCAGATCTAACATTTCTACTTCTTAGGTGTAATACCTTACATTTATTGCCTTAAATTTTATCTACAACCAATCTACCAAAGCCTTTATGCTGTCCAAGTCCACCTGTAACAATTTATCTGATTGTAAATTATCTGCCTTTCACTTAGATTGGAATCATCTACAAGCTTAACCATCTTGTCATTCATATAATTATCCAGATCATTTATATATATTGCAAAGAGGAGTGGCCCTAGCACTGATTCCCAAAGGACACCACTTTTTACAATAGCTAATTCTAAAAAAGGTCCCCCCATCATAACCTTTTGCTTGCTCTTTTTGAGTCTGTTACAATGTATCCACCTTAATGCTTCTAGCTGGTACAAGTGCAAGTGTGATTTACAGAAAGAAAAACTGAAGATTTAAGAGGAGTTTGAATGTGTGGCACAAGGGACAGTGGCATTCCTGTTGGAATTTTCATGGTGACAGTGTTATGGGTGTATTGTGAATGGGCTGCCTTACTGCTGACATCAGTTCTGTGATCAAAAATGGATTATTAATGAAAAGAGACAATGAAGATTTATAAATGTGACACAGCTTATACAGAGTAATTGATGAGTTATTACAGGTGGCGCAGTGGTAGTGCTGCTGCTTTGCAGTAAGGAGACTGTGGAAGATTGTGGGTTCGCTTCCCGGTTCCTCCCTGTGTGGATAGTGCTTTGAGTACTGAGAAAAGTGCTATATAAATGTAATGAATTATTATTATTGTTATAATCAGCCAAATGACAGCTGAGTACGGCAATGGTGGTGAAAGACATATTTGAAAGTACAACTTATTGAAACTTATTACAGAAAGGGCACAGTACTTGACAACCCACACAAATTCCACAGGATATCTTTTTGCTGATCAGTTAAATTAGTGAAAAGGTTTTTTCAAGAGGAAACTGTTCCATACCACAAGGTTAGGGAAACACTGAGATGGTTCCAAAAATATAAAAGTGAATTTGCCTTAATACAGTTACCAGATCTTATTACAGTTAAGTATCTTTAAGCTGAGATGGAACAAATAATATGAAGTAACATTTCCCTCCATTGAGCGCACCTGCACTAAGACATGCAGGGAAAATGTCAAATCAACAGAGACAGTGACTAAGTTCCAGTGTGCCATTGGGGTGCTGCGATGATCACTTACTAATTTACAGAAAAACTGAAAAAAATTGAAGTTGACTTGGCTCAACATTTCTGTGCTTCATTTTTGAGACCTTTCTGAATTCGTGCTGGAAAGATCTTAAGGTGTTTTGGTGGAACAATTAAGTTTTAATAGGTGAAATGTGAAGTGGCCACCCAGTGTTGGTTATAATTCATTGGGCCATGAATCCTATCATCAACTTAAATGTTTACTTGACAATAGCATTAAACGAAAAAAAAAACATTAATTGCATGCTAATTTATGTTTTCATTGGCAGATAAAGTATCTGCCATGTTTATAGTCTATCTAAGAACTACTCTGTTTTTTGTTAATATGATTAAAAAAGGAAAATGTAGAAATTTAACAATGTTATTTACTGTAGCTCTATGGGAATTCATTGACACTTTCATTCTGCCACATCACCAGTAATATTGTTTTCTGTTTTTGCTGAAAGAGGATGTTACAGTGAATATTTTTTTTTATTCAAACAAAGGTAATAATGGTTGATTCACAGCACTAGTTATCTTTATTACACATCTATCTTTCCTTTCTACTTATTTTTGCCCAGAGCCTATCCCATTAGCTTAGGCCTCGAAACAGGAACCCACAGAATGTCAGTCCATCAAAGGACAATCATACAAATATCCATATCAGTTTAACATAATGTTATGACATGGAATCATGCCACAATCCATCCCAATCCAGACATTTACACCATAGTAACTGCAAGTGTCCAGCAGCAAACCCACAACCTCTGGAATACAAAGGAACTGAGAAGTGGGTTCCTTTTCTATGACATATATAAGTAATAGTAGTACTCCTACTGTTGTGCGCACAGGGACTGCCTTTAAGCACTGCAATTGGAGTTTTTCCATGTGACATCAGTTGAGCTCTGTCTTTGTCTCAGCACCCACCTTTTGCTCAGCACCACCCCTACAAATGACATAACAGAACATAATAAAAAATTGATTAACATTCATAATCAACTTCAAGGTCACAGTGGTGCCAATTAATCCAACATGCCTGAAGTACCCAGGGTATAAACTTAAACGGATCTGAAGAAAACAAACTCAACATAATCAGCAATGGAGATTAAAATGCAGTGCTACCATATATACCAATATATAAACTCACTAATTAATCTATCATGCATGTCTTTAGATGAAAATAGCGTACCCAGAAAAAAACTCATGCCGACAAATGAAAAATGGATTGGCATCACTCAACAGACAAGAACCAGGATTGGGTCAAATTTCTAGACCATGGAGCTATGATGTAGCAGTGCTAACAAATTCACCACCATGTCACCTTTCTTTAATATATTAAAGGAACCGTTTATTTTTTTAATTTAGTTGCTTTTTTTCACATTTTGGTTTATTTATATTGCACGTGCTTTAACTGAATTGCAATTAAGAACATAATAACACATAAAAGTTTGTGCTAATTTTAGGGCATTCATTTCCTTGAGTTACTCTACCAATGGCACTTTGTTTGAGGTATGTGCACAACACTTTTTGGTTCATCTAGTTTCTTTCTCACTAACCTTCTCTTCAGTATTTATCGCATTAGTGAGTCCAACCTATTAATTGTTTCAATCATTTAAAAGTAATCTTGTAAAGATTTAAAATCCTTCACAGGGATTCATTCTAATTGATTTTCCACTATATTTCCCATGTTTTTTCTAGTCAATATTCATATGAGTACACTGTATATATTATTTCGTTCAGAGAAATCTCTGGTGGATTCCTTGTTGAGCTTTCTGTTTATAACGCCGGAGTGGTGGCTCTGAGGCTAGGGATCTGCACTGGCAATCGGAAGGTTGCCAGTTCAAATCCCGTAAATGCCAAAAGAGACTCTGCTCTGTTGGGCCCTTGAGCAAGGCCCTTAACCTGCAATTGCTGAGCGCTTTGAGTAGTGAGAAAAGCGCTAAATAAATGCAAAGAATTATTATTATAATAAACTTATTAAATGCTTGTTCATTTGCTATTTGGCAAATTTTTTAACATCAGTCAAGAAAAAAAATTTACATGTATTAATCAGTAACACATCTTCAGAAGTACATTATTTTGTAATGTTAAGATAAGTCAGCAACATCCAAATAACCCATTTTCTCTCTTATCTAGTGTTGCCAGTATAAGCTTAAGGCCCCTGAACCCTGGATTGGGTTAGTTAAATTTGACAGTGTATGTATGTATTCTAATCTTTAATAAATTTTAAACATACAGTGATGTTTTACTTCTGTTTTCCACCAGTAATCTTCTAATTATCCATTTTCTTGACTCTCTTTTCTATTATAGGGTCTATGAAGTTAATTTCTGAACAAAATGGAGCACACCTTAAATGAGACTTAAGTCCATCTCATGGTATGCTGAGGTGCACATCCACACTCTGTCACACCAGAGTATTTTGGCATCACCAAACTATGTCTTCTACATGTTGTTGTTAAACCAGAGCATGTGATGAAATCTGTTTAGACACAAAGGGATTATACATGCTCTGCTTTGAAGGCCATCCAAGCCATCCTAGTCAATCTGTGTATCTGTTCTGTTATAAACAGAAACAGGTACACAAAATATTCCATAGATAAGTCATAATGTAGTTTTACCCTTGTCCAGAATTTGTAGTTTACAGTAATCATGGTAAATTCGCTAACTGTACAAGCAAGGGCAACATTTTTGTAAAACAGATATATACTTTTCTCCATATGTTTTGGGATTTTCATTCAGACTCTGCTTTCTGAATTGATCTTTCTAATTGCATGTCCTGTGTTCTCTCTGTTGATGTTCCACTTTTGCCTCATATATTTCTTTTCCTGGATCCCTCTTCTCTTACCCTGACTTCTGTCCAGCAGAGGTTATGTGTGGGTATCATCACTGCAAAACTAATCTTATCCTTTAGGTGACACAATGCAAAATCTGAACATTTCTCACTTGCAAATGTGATGTTCATCTTTACTAAGACCAGCCAACATCTTCTTCAGCATGAAGTATGAAATCTAAGTAGGATCAGGAGAACAGTGAGCTGGGAGATTTGCCAAAGGATAGGCAAAAGATAGAACAAGAAGTGTTTTTGCTTACCTTCCAATGTTAAAGTTCTTTTTTTTGTCTTGAATTTGTAATTAGAAATCCCACTTGGCTTTGTATAAACACAACAGCTTTGTTTTGCTTCAATATTGATGCTGCCATATTCAACGTGGAGTCAGTAAGGTTTTTTATCCCTTTTTTTAAAAAAAAAAGATAGTTCTACCCTCAGCCCAAATATTTTACAGTATATCTCAAAGGCACATATAATGCATTTTATATTACACCTTTCTATATTGTACTCAATTAAAAGGCACTATATCAGTTTAGAAATTGAGTAAAATTGATAACTTATATGTTTTTTTGACATTGTTGGTTAAATGAGAAGCTCAGACAGGATGGATCAGGTATACACAGGGAGTTAGTGGTGGAAATCTTTTCACACTTTTGGTATTTGCATTTGAATATTGTTATAAGGAACTTTATAAATTAATTTTTGATTTATATTATGCTTCAAATATGAACTTTATATTGTGTGACCTCTAGGGGCCTTGCCAACTAATAAAGCCATGGAAGTCATGTACAATGTCTTTATTTCACAGGTTAAGGTGAAAAATGGGTTATGCTATTTAACTTTAATTTAACATTAATTTTTAATGATAAGTTTTCTCTAGGACTTCCTTTAGTATCCCAGGAGTCCTCTAAAGATTCCTCAGTGTTCCAAACTACAATAGCAAAGCAAACTATGACATATTGTGCAGTGTCAATTGGAGTATAAAAAAGTACATGCATAAATACAATCTGAAACAATTTTAATCCATTTAAACCTATCTGAGCAACATCAAAAATAAGTCAGCAACAAACTCTAGAGAGTGTAACACTACCTCGCAGGCACTATAAAAGTATATTGTGGATCAGATCTTGATCAAGTTTATTTTCATTTTACAGAACTTGTTTCCATAAAATAAGTAATATATAAAAAATCTAGTAGAAGTGTGTCTGTGGTGGTAAGGGGCAAGTCTATACTCAGACAATGGAGGTGTGGGCTTCCTGCTGTTTTTTTCCACTGAATGACTTTAATTCAACCTAGTGTCTGTGACATTCTTGCTCATCATCAGCTACTGGCACTGGATCTTACTAATGAATCACATTACATTTTGGATTAGCTCCTCTGGTTTCACCTTTTATTTCCCTCCCATATGCCAAATATGAGTGTGCTGGGACGATTGGGACTAGTCTGGCACGTGTGAGTCAGTGTGCCTTATAATGGACTTGGTTACGCCCAAAGTCGGTTTTTCCTTTGTGCCCATGAATTGGACTTAAATTAGTGTAGGTATATACTGTACAAACTTAAGCTATACTATCCGCTGTCATTTAGCTTTAGTGGTATTTTTTTTTTTTTAACAATTAACATACATATTTTGCTTCATTATATCTATCTTTGGGGTAACTTCTCCTATGGATGTTCATTTTGCAAACCTAATATATCACTGATGGATAAAAATGAAATGATTTTCATAAAGATTACAATAGGTGAGCTTCAAATATCCAAAATTATGCAAAATTACAGCAGGTCAGTTAGAACCCCAAAGAAGTAACTGAAACACAGGCACAACTAGCCACTCGCCAAAGGCGGCTTTGTCAATTAACAACCTAGGAATGTTTTTTAGCTATACTTTTTGATGGATACTTGCTATTATATACAATATTTTATAAACTCTAGCAAGCATTACTTATTATTTTTAATAATTTTCCATTTTTATTTTTACCTATATGTTTAGAGTTAATTCTGGTGCCCTGCACATTTTACACTCAATCAGGATTTACTAATGAATTAATAAAATACAAAAAGCTAAATTAATAGATCTTACAGAAGCCACATCCACCCATATTAACATGGGGCTGACAATCCTTTGGTATCTTTGCTTGTAATGGAAAACCTTGATCTGGTGCCAAAGTCAAATTTGCTAGATGATGGTCTCAACTGCTTGGCTCTTAATTCACTGCATTATATAATTTGCTGATCTAAAAACTAGTTTTTAAAATATTATCTTACAAATACCTCTCAGAAAAAATATTCCCTTAGGGATATGCAGGAGGTGCTTAATCATTTCCTTAGTATTAAATTTCACTCAAGATTGTAATGAATATATGATGTGACATATTCAGGCCATGCAGATTCAGTGTTTTTGTTATGGATAGCAGTATCTGGAATTTGAGAGTAAAATGAAAGATAATCTTTATGTAACTGTATTTCTTGGAAAATGTGAGGTTTACAGTAAAATAGCAGAACAGAAAAATTGACTATTTGCATCCGTCCATTTTTTTCAATCTTCTTTTTCTATTATAGCATCAAGAGAATATTGGGTACCATACAGGATCCATGCATGCTTTACTGATGCACATACACCTTCACACTTTTTTTAAAGACATGCAATTATTTTTAGAATAATAATATTTAACTCTGTTTAAAATGACTGAAAAGCAAGCTTGGTTTGCAAGGTCCTATTTGAAAATGGGGTAGAAATCATGTAAGGCTTACAATATTTTTAAATAATTTGGTGATGTATGCGTCCCTTACAAAAACATCAATCCATCCATCCATCTTCTAACCACCTTAATGCAATTCTAAGGTTGCATAGAGCTGAGCCCTGTCCCAGCATCATTGGGCTGAAGACAGGAACAAGTCCTGGGCAGGAATGAGTCCACAGTGGTGCATGCCGACACATTTACCCCCACTGGGCCATTTTAAAGTCACCTGTTAACTATGTCTTTGGGATGAAGGAGGAAAACCCGTGGATCAGGTGGAAAAAAAATAATCTTAGAAGTTGTTTTTTTCTGCAGGAGTTAAAATAAACTAAAAAATAATAATAATAAAACTATTATTAGTATTAATTATTATTATTATTTGTAACATGGCTGAGAAAACAGACTAGGGTTGACAACCAAAAAAGTTTGGGGTACCAGATTGGTAACCCCTTTTAATATAACAGAAGAAAAGATAGTTAGCAAACAGCATAAATCAAAAGTGTTAGGCTAGTCATGAGGCAACATGTCAGTTTGACATTTTGTTTTCTGATTTTATTTGAAGAAAATAACATTACATACAATCAAATCAAACTTAGCAAACCAGAATTTCACCCCCACCCAAGAGAAAGAGAGGATATCCAACAAGAAGGGCAAATCTTTTAAAACAGCAAAGAAGGGAGATTGTCCTTTTCCACAATATACTGTACTGTATATGCTTATTCTAAAATTTTATTAATTAGATCTGGCCATATTTTAAAAAAGGTTTGAACAGATCCTCTAAGTGAGAATTTAATGTTTCTAATTTCAAATAGTATAGAACATCAGCTACCCACTGACCTATAACAGGTTGGCTGGGATTCTTCCTTTTGAGGGAAGAGGTTCAGAATCTGATAGAATGGTGCAACACCAACAACCTGGTCTTAAATACCAAAAAGACCAAAGAAGTTATTCTGGACTTTAGGACCACTAAAAATACCAATCACAGTCCGATAACAATCAATGCAGATGCTGTGGAGAGAGTTTCCAGCTTTAAGTTTCTAGGAGTCACCATCTCAGAGGACCTGTCCTGGGCTGACAACAACTTGGCTATAATAGGCAAAGCACAACAACGCCTCTATTTTCTCAGGAAGCTGAGGAGAGCTGACCTCCCCCAGAAGCTGCTGGTTAATTTCTATAGATGCACTATAGAGAGAATTTTAACTAACTGCATGAAGGCCTGGTACAACAGCTGCACCAAGGCTGCTAAAGAAGCCCTGCAGCGGGTCGTAAAAACAGCAGAGGCCATTATAGGGACTGAACTGCCATCACTCGAACTTTCGTATAAGACTCGCTGTGTGAGAAGGGCCAAAAACATTCTCAAGGACAAAACTCACCCTGGAAATTCTTTGTTTGAGCACCTCCTGTCAGGTAGACGCTTTAGGTCAATCCGTGTATGCACAAACAGACTAAAAAATAGCTTTTTCCCATCTGCCATAAACTTTCTCAACTCTGAATCTCCTCAGTCTTAGACCATTTTTAATTGAACATGTGCAATAAACTATATTGGTAATGTGCAATATACTAATGTAATACAATATACTGTAGAATATGTAATGTACTTTTCATTAACAGGTGCAATAACAATTTATGCTGCTGTACTTTGAGCAATAATAATAATTTGCTAAGGTTACTTGATCACTTAACACTGTATATGACATATTTGGAATTATTTGACTTTTCTTTAAATGCACCTTGGGGCAGTCACAAAAAGTAAATTCGTTGTGTTACACAATGACAATAAAGTGCTTGAACTTGAGCAAGATAAGTCTACATGCTAGTAGTGGGATATAGGTAATTACAAACAATTTGTCTTCTTCACTTACAAATGTTGTTTTAATTGTTATAGCTACAGTTATACAGATCAGTGAAAAAAGAGAACAAATGTCATACAATGTCAAAACCATAAAGAAAAGCTATACAAATACCAGACCAGAATGTCCTGATAGTCTTGCGATTTTGTTGTTCCCTGCATAGACTCAAGGCACACCATGGCATAATTGACTGCCCTCCATGGTTCACAGTAGGTATGGTGTTCGTTTCTTTGAAAGCTTCAATTTTTCATCTATAAGAATAGAGCTGATGTGACTTCCCAAAAAGCTCCAGTTTTGTCTCATCAGTTCAAAGGATATTCTCCCAGAAGCATTGTGGCTTGTTAATATGCATTTCAGCAAATTCCGGTGTGCCTTTTTTATATTTTTCTTTCAACAGTGGAGAACTCTTAGGTCTTCTTCCATTGAGCCCACTGTCACACAAAAAGTGATGGATGGTGCAATCAGACACTGATGGATTTTAACCTTGGAGTTCATCTTGTATCTCTTTGGAAGTTGTCCTTGACTTTTTGTTAGCCATTCTCACTATTCTTCTGCCCATTTTCGGGCTGGGTTTCCTCATGCAGTTGCATCCTGGGAGGTTGAGCTTCAGTCCCATGGACCTTAAACCTCTTAATATTTGCAACTCTTGGCACAGGAACACCACACTGCTTGGAGATGGTCTTAAAACCCTTGCCTTTAACATATTTGTCTATAATTTTCTTTGTGATCTCCTCAGACAACACTCTCTGGTTCTTTGTCAGTGTTGGACACATGATGATACTAAACAGCAGAGTGACTACTTTTCTCCATTTAAATAGGCTGAATGACTAATTACACAATTAGAGAAGTGTTATACTAATTAAAGAAACCAGACAGTTTGATAAAGCACTCTAATCCAATTCTTTATGATCTTTTCTAGGGGTACCAGCAAATGTGTACAGTGCATTTTTGAATATCTTTTTGGATTAAGCAATACTTAATCGTTTTTGCTTTGCTTTCCTTTACTGAGTGTCATGCAGGTATATATGGGACAACTGCTTTTTATTTAATCACTTTTCAGGAAGCATACAGCACTTTTTCAATGAGCTGAAAGAATACCAACAAATTTGTCTGCATCTGTAATACTTGCCCCAGTTTGGATATAATATTGCTATTTACAAATTCACTCAATGTATAGTTATTAAGAAGTATAATTCTTTACTCTCTTTATTTTATGAAGGATTTGTGCAGTGGACCAAAATAATAAATACTTGAGCAACAAACCTATTATGTCATCATTCTATTTGTGCAACATTATAAAGGGCCCAACCCTGAACCAAAGTATAGTTTATCACAGGACTCAATCACTGATACATACACCCACACCCACTCATACTGATTTAGAGTCTACAGTTAACATAACTGGTGCATCTTTGGAATGTGTGAAGAAAACAGATTTCTTGAGAAAAACCCTCAAGGACACGGAAAGCTTGTAAAGCCTCCATAATAATGGAAATTGATCAAGGACCTATTAAATATGATGCAAAAGAGCTAGCAACTGCACAATAGCACAACCTGTAAGCAATGGAAAGTAAAAAACTGTATTAAATACGGTGCCTATAAAAAATATTCACACACACTGGAAGTTTTCATATTTAATTATTGTACAACTTTGAACCACAAAGGATTTTTGTCATTAATCGATAGAAAAAGATCCTTTATTCTCAAAGTGTATAGGGATCTTCCCAAAGTGGTCTAAATTAATAAGAAGTATAAAACACAAAATAACTGATGACATAAGTATTTACGTTTTCAAGTCAGTATTTAGTAGATGCACCTTTGGCAGCCATTATAGCCTTGAGTCTGTGTGGACAGTCACTCACACTGTCACCTTTGCACATCTAAACAATGCAATTTTTCCCCATTGTTCTTTGCAAAAAAGTTCTTCTGGGTTGCATGGGGATTGTGAGTAAACAGCATTTTTCAAATGCAGCCACAAATCCTCATTTGAGTTCAGATCTGGATTCTAACTTGGCCACTCCAGAACATTGACATTGTTTGTTTTTAAGCCATTTCTGTATAGCTTTGGCCTTTTGGTTGGGCTGTTTGTCTTACTGGAAAACAATTATTTTCTCAAGGCACAGGTTTCTTGCAGACTGCATCAGGTTTTCTTCCAGGATTTCTCTATATTTTGCTACAATTGTTTTACTCTCTACCTTCACAAGCCTTCCAAGGCCAACTGCAGAGAAGCAGCTCCGCAACTTGCTGCTGTCACCACCATGCTATATGTTGGGGATGGTGTGTTCTTGATAATGTGCAGTGTGTTTATCCTCTGCTAAACAGGATGTTTAGTCTCATAGCCAAAAAGCCAAATTTCAGTCTCATCATACCACAGAAATTTATTTTAGCTGACTTCAGAGTCTTCTATGTGCCTTTTGGCAAACTCTAGCTGAGATGTCATGTGTGTGTGTTTTTAACAGTGGCTTTCTCTTTGCCACTCTCTCATAGAATGCCGACTGGTGAAGCAACCAGGGCAACACTTGCTTTCTGCACAGTTTATCCAATCTCAGCCACTATAGCTTGTAGCTCCTTCAGAGTTATCAGAGGTGTCTTGGTGGTCTCCCTTATTAGTCTTTTTCATGCATGATCACAACTTGATCTAGTATATTTACATTTGTGCCACATTACTTCCATTCTTTAATGACTGATTTAACTGAACTGCAAGGGATATTCAGTGACTTGGTTATTTTCTTGTGTCCATGTCTTTGCTTTTCAGAGACCTTTTCATTGAGTCTTGGAGTGTTATAATGTAGTTTTGTCTTCATTGTGTAAGTTAGACCATGATCCTGACTCAGCACGGGTTGGACCTTCCACATACAGGTGCATTTATACTACAATAAACTGAAAACCCTTAACTGAAGGCAGGTGATCTCCATTAAACTAATTGTATGACTTCTAAAAGTTGGGTAATCTAATGATGATTTAGGTGTCATATTAAAGAAGGTGAGTATTTATCCATCCATCCATCCATTAACCAACCTGCTATATCCTAACTACAGGGTCACGAGGGTCTGCTGGATCCAATCCCAGCCAGCTCAGGGCGCAAGGCAGGAAACAAACCCCGGGCATTGCACCAGCCCACTGCAGGGCGCACACACACACACACACAGCACACACTAGGGACAATTTAGAATCGCCAATGCACCAAACCTGCATGTCTTTGGACAGTGGGAGGAAACCGGAATACCCGGAGGAAACCCACGCAGACACGGGGAGAACATGCAAACTCCATGCAGGGAGGACCCAGGAAGTGAACCTGTGCCGCCGTGAGTATTTATGCAATCAATTATTTTATTTTATATTTGTAATTAATTTTAGCCTACTTTTCAGAGGTCAGTTTTCATTATGACATTAAAAGATTGTTTTTGTATTGATCAGTTTAAAAAGCTAACTTAAATCCAGTACCATTCAATGTTGTAAAAGAATAAATTGTGAAAGTTTCAAAGTGGGTGAATAATTTTTATAGGAACTGTCAAATTATGTATGTTGTCATAAGTATATTCAAAAGAGTTTCATTAAAAACCACAGTTGCCGTCCAGAACTTGGATGCCAATTGTGTTTTTATCTCCAGTGAACAAATGACCTTAGTGATCTAACCCTACCCTATCAAGTTGACATATTAGACCCATGTATATTTACAAATGTCAAGAGAAACCCAGTAAGGAATTGCAAGACCTGGCCCACCCAATAGAGAAAGAGAGGAAAAAGAGAAGATAGAGAAGTCAGCACAAAGAGGACTTCAAGAGCCCACCCATCTCACTTAATGTCCAGCAAGGGTAGTGTGGTTGGTATTATGTCTCACAGTGTGTTAATGTGCCTTCTGTTAGTGTTAATGCAAAATATAAAATTTGTTTATATAGTCATTTCACAAGAATAAAATTTTTCAGGTAAAAAAGTTAAAAAAGAAACAGAAGAGGTCAAAATAAAATGTCATTTTAAGGGTTTATTAGTATAGTTAAACAGTCATAAAGGTAAACTTACCTGTATGTAATAAGGCTTCCCCTTGAAGATTATTTTTTTAATTAAATAATGTTTATTTCATACATTTCAAATTAGGGTACATCCCTTTGTCTGTTTGAGCTTTATTGGAAGAAAGAAGTACTATTTTGATGAAATGCTATGCACATACCAGCCTGTTAATATTAAAGAAGTTTCCTAGTAAACAAAAACAAAATTAAAGTGGATTCTTCAGCTTTCATCTTTTAGAAAAAATGATGGTTATAAACAATGATTGTTTGAAAATGTAAATGCATTTCTTCAGGCGAGCTGAGTGAATGCTTGGATAATAGAAACTTCCCTTTGACAGCTGTAGCAGTTCCCACATATAGAACTGTTTATTGTTTATGTCTATGAAAGCTAAAACCTGTCCGATAGCAGGGGAAGCCCTTTCATTTTCCAGATTGTCATTTTCCTGAATCTCTGAATATCCTACTGATTGGATTGTGCTTGATGGTTGAGAAAAACACAGGAGCATGGAGCCAAATGAAAATGACCCCCGGGGAGTCAGTAGAAAGGAAGGAAGCATGATGCACTCTGTAATTAGGCTTCTATAAATGTCCTCAATTTCTTTGATAATGTGGTCTGAGGAACTTTTCAAAACCATAATAGTTGACTCTGGAGCCTGTTTGGCCAATTAGGGCAGGTTATTTACACTCATAATGTGAGGTCAGAGGGATCTGCAAGGAAGTTTAGCCTCTTGTATAATCCCTCTTGGAGCCGAGACAAAGTTTGTTTGTTGTCATTATTTAGGCAATGGCCCAAGCTGCTTATTAATACCAGATTTGAACTAATGAACAGTGTTCATATAGCCTGCAGGTGTAGGGGCACAAAAACTTCACTGAGAACAAAAATGTTGGCTTTCCACTCTTAATCAAGAGAGTACTGTATATCAGAGATACACATTAATGTATATGATTGGTTGTAAATGGAAAATATGTCACTGCACATGTAAAGAAAAAAGTATGTTTGGAAACAGAAAATGAAAATTATAATCTATCAGATAAAAAAAAATCAACATTTTCTTCTCAATGTATTTAAAAATAACTCAGTGTATCAGATGCTCAATCATTCAACTACAAAAGTTCAAAATTGTATGTTTTATAAGTAAGGGAGGTGGATTTGATCATTCAAAGGACATTCTGAGATGCTACAATTCAGCTTTCTGTGTTAATCATCCAAAGTCACCAGCAGTCACAGGCTCTACTGGCAGTACTGGCCACAAAGCAGTAAGCAAAAATTCATGGCTGAAATTCATGGCAAGGTACAGTCATGCACACACTTACACATTTTTTTTCATAAACATAGCATAGAGTTACCAATATACTGGACACCACATCATTTTAAGATATTGGGAGAAATGAGAGTGCCTTCATTAAAATGAGGAAAACATGGAAAATGCACATAGACCTTAAACTCTCCACTTGGATTTGCACAAAAAAAAAAAAAAACAGGACCATCATGTTTCCTGGATCTAAAATACAATGATATAAATTTCAAAATGCAGAAATATCAAAATATTGTACCATAGCTATTCCCCAAAACTTTTTTTTGTAAGTGGACATACAGTATCAATGTGGGAAAGGAGCATAGGCCAAAAAGGAAATCGGGAAATAGTTACGTCTGTGAGTGAGCCGAGTCATTTGAAGCTTTCCAAAACATTTTGTCACTTTGCTGTTTTCTACAAATGTCAGGATTTTAACTTTATTGTTAAATTAGTTTTCACATTTCACCTTTCTCATTAGAACATTACAGTTTGTCCATCTACATTTTGAAATACACATAGGCATATTAACAAATACTGTCATAATAAAAAAAATGTCCTCAAGAGTAGTGATGAGTGAATCAGGTAAGTGTTGATTTGCATACAGTTTATTGAAACTGACACTTAAATTCATTTTGTAGATAAATGGACCATTGTAAAACGTGAAATTATCACTTCTTAAAGCCTTATTCACACTTCAGTGTTTACCTGTATTCTTTTCTGTAGCTGCGTAATGAATGAAATCTGCCGCACAGCATTAAAATGATTTCTGTTTATGCCTCTCATTCACATCTCCGCAGTGTGTTTTTTAAAACAATATTGGCATGCTTTCCACAGAAAGACACACCAAAATGCACCATTGTGATTAACCACAGAAAAACTCCATACACAGAAAATTGTGTCCCTGCCGTTACCTCCTTATCCTGGTTGAGGAAGCACTTCATAGGCCATTATGCTCATAGCTTAAGTAGAATTTGCGATTGGCAAGACTGTCATCATGATTGGCGGTGATACATACTACCAGAGCAACTGCAACACACAACTGGTAGCTCAACAAAATGTCTACACATGACAGGAAATGAGTCCAGTGATTTTTTTCACTACCATTCTTTATTTAAATATTAAATGACAGACTTCCTCGTGCAGAAGTAATATGTGAAAATACTTGGAGACAGAAACGAAATCCCTTTCTTCTTGTGTGAATGGTAAGTGAAACACAATTTATTGTGTACATTTTTTTGCAACATGAAACACTGAGTTTCAATGTAAATTCAGTTTCACATGAATCGTTTCACTCATCACTACTCATAAGCATGCTGGCTGGTTTTCCATGTGCTCCATTTTCCAATGAAGAATCTTTTTTATTATTTACAGAAAAGTCATTATGGAAAAAGGTGGCACATGAAATTGGGTTGACTATTGGCCTGGTTGTTGTCTTTATAGAATTTGAAAAATTCCCCTTCTTTCTTTGGGTTCTGTTATTTTCTACCCACACAATAATGATGTAAATTTTTCATTATTTTATGATTTAAAATTGATGCTGTATGAGTAAATGTAAGTAGATCTCTGTCTGGGGTTGTTTCCTGCCTTACTACTGATATGTCTAGGCTTCCATTTTGATTAAAGTGATCTAGATAATGGATGCATGGATGGATATAGGTTATGGTAACAATATAGCCATTAAATATTAGGTATTGTAGTAAAATCTAACAGTGGCAGCATTTACAGAACATTTATCTTTAGATTCCCTACATCCCTCTTTTGTCACATCACAGCTCTCCCTGAGACATTCTGAATGGATTCAAATGAAGGAAAGGCACTGTGTTGGTGTTCATTTCTAATTTTAATTTGTCTGTGCTACCCGTTGTGCAGTAGACAGAACAACAATAAAAACTCATTGTAAAGTAAACTCTGGCTCCATGTTTAATAGTATGTTTAGGCATCAGGAAGACCCTTCTACCATATATAGATATAAGATATTGAAAGGGGATATTACTTTTCTTACAATTTGAACCCATATTTTGAACTCATGGCCACATTATTGTAGTTGCTATGAAACATTAAAAAACCCACAACGGCAAGTAATAGATCTGTGTAAAGTTCACAAATGCAATTGGAAATGCATTTTAAGAAAGCTAAGTTAAGTTTAACAAGCATATAAAGCCCATAGTGATTGAAGTAAATGAAATCAAGTTACAAGAGGTCACCCACTTCATGTTGTAAGGAAATCAGTGTTAGCAGACACCAAACAGATGTGTAAGACGAAAGGACGAGCCAAGATGAGACAGGAAGTTTTCTGCACATTAATAAAGCTTCTAAAGGGAAAACTGACGTTGTGTCTCCAGAGGAATATCTCGATCAACCTTAGTTAAACAGAATTGTTAAAGGATGTGGAATAAAATTGTTAAAATTGACAGAAGCAAAAATGCAGTTTGATGTTTAGTAAAACTTCTAGGTTTGAAGTGCACTTCAGGTCCATGGAAAATATATTGTGGATTTAGTGTGATCTCCTAATAAGAGCTAACAAGAGCAGACCATTCAGTCCATCATGCTTGCTTGGTCAACTAATAGATACTTTTTCTCAATTTTTCAGTGGTCATATTCGTTTTTTTTTCATTTGTATTTTGAAAAATGTTACATGGTAACCAATTAAGATTTTTAATTATATTAAAGTTCTCTTCATATCTCATAATGGTGAATAAACCTTTACATGGCTTGATCTAATTATTCACCTGTCAAATATTTTTTGTGCAGAAGCATTTCTGTGAATTTTAGTATGACAAATAAAAGTGAAACACAAAACACAGAAAGAACAATACAAAGAGCTGATGTGTAACATTAAAAAAGAAAAGAGGTTTAGAAGCTCAAAGCTTTGGCTGCGGAGCCTTCATCTGTATGCACCTGATGAAGACTACATATCCAAAACTTTGCAAGTAAATCCCCTTTGTATTTTTTTTTAGCGTACTAATTAACTGTAGATTTTTGTTTATTCTGATGCATGCTGTTGCAGCACTTCACTAACTCCATTAATCCTATAACATGGGATGTGAAACATGGGGGCCCCATCCATTAGTCTGGAGAAGTTTATCTCATTACAGTGGTACCTGTCAAGGGATGGGATGTGTTAGTCAGCAAATGAACAAATATTTCTTGTGGATGATGTTTTGGAAACAAGGACAAGGACCAAATTGTGAATGCTAGACAACTAGATCCGCTCATCTCCAAAATGGCAGGTCTTGTGTGTTGTTCCCTGTATGCACTTGTTAGTACCTATCAAAAGTGGTTCAAGGGAAGGACGATCTGTGAATCGGCAACAGGGTCATGGGGAACCAAGGTTCATTGATACGTATGGGGACCAAAGGATAGCCTGTCTGGTCCTATCCCACAGAAGAGCTGCTGCAGCACAAATACTAAAAAACTTAATGCTGGCCATGAGAAAAAGGTGTCAGAACACACAGTGCATCACAGCTTGCTGCGTATGGGGCTGCATAATGCCCATGCTGACCCCTGACCACCACAAAAAAGCTCCAACATTGGGCATGTGACAGAACTGGATCATGGAGCAATGGAAGGAGGAGGCCTAGTCTGATGAATCACATTTTCTTTTACATCATGTGGATGGCTGGGTGTGGGTTCATTGCTTACATGGGGAAGAAATGGCAGCAGGATGCTATATGAGAAGAACACAGGCCGACAGAGGTAATGTGATACTCTTGGCAATGGTATGCTTGGAAACCTTGGGCTTTGACATTTATATGGATGTTATTTTGACATGTACCATCTAACTAAAGATTGTTGCAGACCACATACACCCCTTCATGACAAAGGTATTCCCTGATGGCAGTGGCCTATTTCAGGATAATAATGTTCCCTGCCACACTGCCAACATTGCTAGGAATGGTTTGAGGAACATACGACAAAGAGTTCAAGGTGTTGACTTGGCCTCCAAATTTCCATCATCTCAATCTGATTGAGCATCTGTGGGATGTACTGGAAAAATAACTTTGATCTATGGAATCCCCACCTTGCAACTTACAGGGTTTAAAAATCTATCTATCTATCTAAAAGATAAGCTGCTACTTTCTTGGTGCCAGAATAGCACAGGACATCCTCAGAGGTTTTGTGGAGTTCATTCCTCAACAGGTCAGAGCTGTTTTGGTGGCACAAGGGGAACCTACACAGTATTAGGCAAGTGGTTTTAATGCTGTAGCTGATCGGTATAGAAAATGTTTCTTTAACCTTTTGTAACCTTTGTAAAAATGAATTTTGAACATCACTAATGACACTTGTGATTCATGATGTTACAGTCATTGTGATGAGGTTACAGCGTCTATAAGTCTAAAAAAGGCCCTGACCAAGATCCAGAAAAAAAGTCCAAAATGACTTGAGAATTCCCTCCATGACATAATGTGGCATATCACATAAAGGTGAAATTCTGAAAACTTCAATAGAAAACAAAGCTATAAACATTATACCTTGCCTATAATGATACCATTTATTAGGCTTTCTCCATATGTAAATAATATTAGATATTTGGCTTTTACCATTTGTAAATAATGTGAGATTCTTTTTAATAATCTTTATTTATTGTGATTATTTTAAATAAGTCTGTATTACTATTTGATGTGACGAAGCTCGTACAAGATTACATCTTTCTAAAATAGCTTTATTCTTTTGTTACTTATTAATAGGTGCTCTTGTTTCAGACACAGTTTGTATTAGCTACAAATAATTATGCATTAAGGTAAACTTTGCTTACTTTCTAGGTTTCTTTAACATCCTGTTATTTGACTGTAAGAAATGTTCATCTAATAAACACTCACCAAAAGGTCAAGAAGTCCCAAAGGGTTTGCAGAAATCCTGATGGCAACAGTTCACTTTAAAAGAAGATCTGACCTGACAGGTAAACTTTACTTGATCTGTATTTTATTATATTCTAGAAATATCGACCGATAGGGTCATATGGAATTTCAGCTAGCCCTTTTATTCTTTATTTAATTTGTATACAATAGCTCCCTTCTTTGGAGCTAACTGTAAAATTAAGTTTTTTTTTTTAAAGCTAATCTTTGATTACAGATTGCTCTGGCAACAAACAAACTCTAGCTGGATAACATAATTTCAACATATTTATGGAACACAGATGACAGGAAAGCCTGTCCTCTTCTCAGGCTTTCTGAAAGGCTTTTTGATGACCCCAAGCACTACAGTTCATAATGCAAAACAGAGAGCTTGCCAGAAAGTAAAGCCAGCAGTTGTTGTAGACCTCAGGCTAAACATTACTTCAGTCTTTCCTTATTTTGTTCACATTTCCACTTTCTCAAATAGATTTACTGTAGAAAACTGAATCGGTGCATTTGAGAAGACAAAGAATGAGAGAGAAAGAAATACAAAAGTAAAAAAAAGCATGAAAAACCTTAACATTGTCTTCATTCCTCATCTGATTAAATGATAGTTTTAAGTATCATTTACATTTTCCTTTTTATCCTGCAACAAAATGGAAATGCAATAATAGAAATAAAATCTAAGAATATATATCCCAGAGATTCCTAAAAAAATCAAAGTGTCCACCTCAATGATGCAATATCAATTCATTCATACATTTCTGAGCCCATTATTATGTTACAGGGCACCAGAGCCTATTCCAGCAGCATCAGGCACAAGGCAGAAACCAGAAGTACCAGGCCATTACAGGGCACACACTTAACACACACCATAAAAGCCCACACATCTTGAACCAATTTAGAGTCTCCAATCAACATACTCTGTGCATTTCGGTATTGAACAGGAAAGTAGAAACCATCTAGAAAAGCACTCGCTAATACTGAAGGAACAAAACGCCTCAATGATATTGATCAAGTCAGGATTTGAACTCCATCTTCTGTTAACCAGTGCTGCTTTTTCTTGTATTCTTTAAGGCAAACAGTTCCTTGTACATATTCTGTCAAGTAGCGTCAATCATTGTGGAGGTCTTGGATTTGGCCTATTGTTTCATAAAAATGTGTTTAATAGCAAGAAGCCAGAAAAATAAGCACATCCTATTACATAGAATAAAACTGATCAAAAATTTGAGTATGTAAACAGAAGAAAAACACAACCAGAAAGCAATCCAGTGGGATTCAGACTTTGTGAAATGTCTTTGTCAATGCTTGTGAAATAGCAACACAACTTCACAGTGGCACCAAATTGATGAAGGTTGGCATGTTTGATCATGCCCATTAACAGTTTACAGTAATGAAAATAAATAAATACCAAGGCTGTATCTCATTATTGAAAAATCACAAAAATATGAGTTTGAATGCTTTGAAAATGCAGTAAAAACAAAAATTACATTCTGACCGAGAATTTTCAGAACCTTTTTGGTTTGTCGAAGAAGCAGTTCTATGGTCAAAAGTCAATTTCATGCTCTATTGAATAACTAGATATTTTTTATGAATTTACACTGATTGCCAGGATAATCAGACACACAACTTTCAAAACGGGTTTATTCATTTTTTTTTAATTTTATCAGTCAGCTTTTAAATCCAGTCTAAAGGCCTATTGTGTACTATAGCCTAGTCTACTCATTAGGATGTTATAATTAAGCTGATTGTTATTTTATTTTTCTTCAGTAAAACTCTTACAACTCTCTGCTAATCTTATTCATTTTCATGCTTACCAGCAAGCATATGTCTTTGGGGATATGGGGAATAAAATCTGTATAACCATTGGAAAATCCACACAGACACAGGGGAAACAAACTCAACATGTACAGCATCCAGGACACATGAAACAGCAGCATTTGAATGTGTTGATCTAAGAAGCAATAGAATAAAATGTAAAGTTGAACACAAAAAGTGTATTAATGTAGCTACTCATTAGGCTCATTAAAAAAGTAGAACAAAACCCCAAAAAAATCCTACTCTGTACAGTTGCTAGTTAATAAATATGCATGGATAAGACCCTGGCTGACACTGAGGAAGTCACTGGCTCACCCTGCAATTTTTTAGAGTCACTGATTAACCTACAGTGTATGTCTTTAGGACACGAGAGGGAAACTCGAGTACCTGGACAAAAAACACAAGCAGACAAAAGAGAGAGCCTTCAATCTTCGATAAGACAGTCACCAAATAAGGAACTGGACTGAACCCACAATCCTGGACCTGTGAGGCAGACTTACCTGGAGATCTCAAATAAGTGAACAGTAACATTAGACTTCTACTTTGAAATGATGATAAATAATGCTGATCCTTATTTAAATTTAGCCACAGAGGAGCTTCATTATTATGTGATGTTGATTGGGAGAAAATTTTAAGCTTTAGACTTTCAAACTCTGATAGAAAGGTTGTGGTGTAATGAGACATGGTACAGTACGTTGGTTTTTCATGGTAAACGGTAATGTGATCAAGTGTGAAGTTTTATTCATTTATTTATTACAAACACGTTGCATAAGTATAATTTACAAAGAGCAGCATGATGGCCCTGGGACCTGCAGTGTGTCCTAACAGCTCCAGAACACTTGGTTCAAATTGTGTCCCTGGTCATTATCTATGTGGAATTTACACTACATGTCTGGGTTGATTTTTCTTTGAGTTATACTCCTGAATCCTAAACATAAGACATAAAGGTTGAATCTCAATTGACTCCATGTCAGTGGAGCTCTGTCCCTGAGTGGGCCATTTGTTGGAATGGAGCCTCATCCAGGGTTAGCACCTGCCTTACACCTGAGAATGCTGGGACAAGCTCCAGCTGCCTGTGGCTCCAGCTGGATTAGGCAGACTCATTAATTAATGGATAGTCTTTAACTTTATTCAACTAATTATTCTGATTTAATTTAATATTATTATTGTTATTTAGCAGATGCCATTACCCAAGGTGACTTACAAAGCAAGTTATACAATTTTAATACTTTTTTAAATATAGTGTTTTGAGCAAAGAGAACTATATTGTCCATCCATCCATCCATTCACCCATCCATCCATGTATCAATCAATCAATATTTCAGATAATTTTACTGACTTCAATATTTCATTCCTACATACACATTCATATCAGTAAGGCATACTTTAGTACATGTTAGTCAGGTCAGGTATCCATCTTTCACAGACCATACCCTCAGAAGGAACTTTACAAAACAAGGAATTGAGTTTAAAGTAACAAGATAAACTACATTTCAGTTACAAGGAAATAAACTAAATAAACTTCGGAAAGCCTAGACAAATAAACATCAATACATGGAATAATACTGACAGCACAACAGAATGAAGGAAAAATGCTGACGGTGCAAAAATTCTGATTTATAAAACCTGGTATACGCACATTTCTGTGCAATATACTCTTTATAAATCACAATTACCTTGTAAATGTGCGTACGTGATTGTGCCTTGAATGCCTCCCTAAAACATCCATATATGGAGCATGCTAATCAGCCTCATACATATGCAATCACAATGCTGCAGTAGTTCACTGGTTTGTATAGAGCAGCCTCCCCACTGAGACATTACCACTTACAATAGCTACAGTGAAGCATATCTGGTTGTGCTCCAAGATCATGTGCAGCATTATAGTGCCTCACCTCTGCATTCTGGGGGTCAGGAAAAGGCGTAAGGCTCCTCTGTCTGGGTGGGTTGCCTCTATTATCTGGCACATATAATGACATGGTTGCTGTTACAATAAATAGTAGAGGCCATATGGCAAACTGAGGATTCACCAAGTTACCTGGCCAATAAGCTACTTTGCTTCAGAATAAATAAATTATGGGTCGACCCAGGCCACTGAGTGATGACGTTTGTCAGTCTCATCTTGGCATCACATATTACTTGTGTGCTAATGAAGTGTCATGATTAACAAAAGTAGTTTAATTCTTACTAGGTGCCCAATTGCTCCGATTACTTTAGGAAAAGAGGGAACTTCTGAATTTGCCATTTTATGTTGACTTAAACAAGTTATTTGTTATGTACAGTATGTACACTCACACTATATGAAAACCTGAATGTAGTATCAGTTAATGGCCTCCACCACAGTGGGCATGTCACAGTGAAGCTTTTCTGAGATATCCCTGACCCGTCAGCCAGTTCTCTGACAAGTGACACCAGGTAACCGATATAAACTGACTAATAACCGAAAAAGCTCTTCAGTGTAAATACACAGCATTGACCCTCTTATAAAATACACCACAATTGGTTGTTAGCATTTCACTTGTAATTTAATTATCTTGCAATTCAGAGAGACTGACATTTGTTTAGCTACTGTTGTATTTAGTGACCTGTTGGTTCCCATCCAGGCTTGGTTCCTGCTTTCTTCCTGTAGCTGGGATAAACTTCAGCTCCCTGTCACTCCATCAACACAGGTTCTGAAAGTCCATACAGATTTGCTGGTATTGTAGCACAACTCCACTTAAAAAATTGAATAAGTGTAGAGAGAATGGAGGTAGAAAAGTAAAGTGCACAAAATTATCTTTTCCATACTGCTACAGACGTGGACAAATTTGATAGTAAAATTAAACCTCAATGTGCCTCATGAAAGGTAATTAAATGAAAAGGAATTGTCCCATGTATACCAGCATACCTTCAATATGTCATCAAGTAAAGCAAAGCAAGTGGGAAAATTTTTATTTTTTTACAAAGATATTGTAAAATGGCTTACAAACATATTAAAAATCATAGATAGATAGATAGATAGATAGATAGATAGATAGATAGATAGATAGATAGATAGATAGATAGATAGATAGATAGATAGATAGAACTTTATTTGTCCCCAGGGGAAATCTGGCTTTTTAAAGAAACTCTTTAAATAAATAAATACATAAATAAGTAGATAAGTAAGTAAATAAATAAATACATAAACACACTTTGTCTGAACACTCAGTGAAATGACTGTACAGCAAGAAACGTTGTTACAGTCACAGTGAGGCATCATGCAGACGCATTGCTGTTGATATAAAGGAGCCCCAGTAGTGTTTGTGGACACACTTCTGCTGAATTATTTGTTGGCTGAAAGTCCTCTATGTTAGTGTGTTAGAGAGAGGATGTTCTGCATTGTTCACAATGGCACTTAGTTTTGTTTTAATTCTCTCCTTCGCTGTACCTCCGGAGTGCATCTTATAACTGAGCTTGCTCTTTTATTTAGCCTATTAATTCAGTGAGCCTCTCTTGAAGTAATGTTAGCAGCCCAGCACAACACAGCATTAAAAATCTCACTGGTCATCACAGAGTTGTAGAAGATGTGAAGGATGTCACTTCCCACATTAAAGGAACACAGTCTCCGAAGATTAAAGAGCCTGCTTTGCTCCCATTTCTTATGTAGTTCCTCTGTGCTCCAAGACCGGTGCAACCTGTCATTAATGTGAAACCCTAAATACTTGTAGGAGTGGACCACCGCAACATCAACTCCTTGAATAGTGACTGGACATAGAGGCTCTTTTGTGTGGCAAAATTCAATCACCAGTTCCTTGGTTTTGCTGATATTAAGATGCAGACAGTTCTCTTTGCACCAAGAAACAAACTTTTCCACCTGACTCTTATACTATGTCTCACCCCCTTTATCAATATTATAGGTTTTATATTTATAGTTTGAGGTGTGCAGAGTAAAGAGAAAAGGAGACGGAACTGTTCCTAGTGATGCTTCAGTGTTGGTCACTTCCATATCAGAAACACATTCCTTGAGTAACACAAACTGTAGTTTGCTTGACTGATAATCCATTATCCATGACACCATAGGCTTATCCACCTGCAGATGGTACTGAATGCGCTGGAGCAGGCCCGGTCTTAGGTATTATGGGGCCCTAGGCGAAAGGGGGGTCTAGGGGCCCCATGAGGGGGGCAGAGCCCCCCTGGAAGCTCTGTGAAATGAGTGAAAATTAGACCAAGGAGTTGATCCGGGGCCCCCCGGTCGCTGGGGCCCTAGGCGGTCGCCTACTTCGCCTATGCCTAAGGCCGGGCCTGATTGGGACAAATAATGCTGTAGTATATTTAAGTATATATGACAATTGCTCACTCGGACAATTTGTTTTGGGGGCCCCCAAGAAGGCGGGGGCCCTAAGCTATAGCTTGTGTAGCTTATACGTAAATCCTGCACTGCGCTGGAGAAATCAAAAGACATAATTCTCACAGTGCTGCCAGATTTGTCCAGGTTAGAATAATCCTTGTGGAGCAGATAAATAATTGCATCCTCCACTTCATTCTTTGTCCAATAAGTAAACTACATTGTGTCCAGGTGGACTACCACAAGAGGACTTACAGTATATAGTCCAGGACCAGTCTCTCAGAGGTCTTCATGATGTGAGATGTAAGTGTCATTTGTCTATAGTCATTAGGTGAAGAGGCATCTTCCTTCTTTGGAACAGGAATAATGCAGGATATTTTCCAGAGCAGTGGCCTTTTCTGAAGCCTTAGGGAGAGACAGAACAGGTGACAGAGGACACCATAAAGTTGGTCAGCACAGGCCTTAAGAACTTGAGGACTGACTCCATCTGTTCCTGCAGCTTTTCCTGTGTATGGCTTCCTCAGTTGTCTCCTTACTTGTGATTTTTCAAACTAGCTGGTTTCTTTAATCAGTATCACACATGTCTCCAATTGTGCAATCAGTCATTCAGCTTATTTAAATGGAGAAAAGTAGTCAGTCTGCTGTTTAGTATCATTATGTGTCCCACACCGAGAGTGTGTTGTCTGAGGAGATCACAAAGAAAATTATAGACAAGCATGTTAAAAGCAAAAGTTGTAAGACCATCTCCAAGCAACTTGATGTTCCGGTGACAACAGTTGCAGATATTATTAAGACATTTAAGGTCCATGTTACTGTAGCCACCTTCACTGGCTGCAGCCGCAAGGGGAAAATTGACCCCAGAACGGGCAGAAGGATAGTGATAATAGTAGACAAAAAGCCAATTACAACTTCCAAAGTGATACAAGCTGAACTTTAAGGTCAAGATCCACTATTGTCTGATTGTACCATCTGTCACTTTTTAAGTGACAGTGGACTCAACGGAAGAAGGAGGATTCCACTGCTGAAAGAAAAACATAAAAAAGCCAGACTGGAATTTGCTAAAATACATATTGATAAGCCATAATTCTTCTGGGAGAATGTCCTTTGGACAGATGAGTAAAAACTGGAGCTTTTTCTCAAATCACATCAGCTCTACGTCCACAGATGAAACCATGAAACTTTCAAAGAAAAGAACACCATACCTACTGAGAAACAAGGAGGGGCTATTGCATCTGGCACAGGATGCTTTGAATCTGTGCTGTAAACAATAAAATCCCGGGACTACCAAAACATTCTGGAGTGAAACGTACTGCCCAGTGTCCGAAAGCTCTGTCTCAGTTCTAGGTCATGGATCCTCCAACAGGATAATGACCCAAAACACACAGCTAAAAGCACCCAAGAATGGCTAAGAACAAAACATTGGACTATCTTGAAGTGGCCTTCTATGCGCCCCGATTTTAATCCTATCGAACTGAAACATGCAATCTGGAGAAGGCCCCCTTCAAAGCCGACAGGAAGAGTGAGCCAAACTACCTGTTAACAGGTGTAGAAGTCTCATTGAGAGCTACAGGAATCTCTTGTTTGTAGTGAATGCTTCTGAAGGTTGTGCAACAAAATGTTAGGTCACGTGTCCCAGTATTTTTATCCATGTCATTGTCATTTGTGTTATTATATGAAATATTCTGTCAAAAGTCTGATTTTGTTAAATTAGGAATAATTTCTTTTGTCAGTTTCAAATTATTTCAGAGGGAATTGTGGGATTGTCTTTTTACATGGAGGGGTACCAACAAATTTGTCCACGTCTCTATAAACAAGCAAACTGCATAGGAATATAGCCAAAGTTTAGGCTCAGCAAAAGAAATGTACCATGAGTTATATCTCCCTAATGGAACATGCATTTCCCTTTCCCTCCTGCTTATACCTTATTCTTTAACTGTCCTTCAGCCTCCATTCCCAGTGGTCCTTCATTAATTTGGCATGGACCGCTTAAATAACTAATGTTTTTAGCACCTGCTAATGGGAATTGCTGTGTCCAGTCAGCATTTCTCCAGACAGGGTTGCTTGCCATGTGGCCAGGTGAATGGAGTCCATCTGCTACATTACCCAGAAAATTGTCAAGATGAAATTCTCTGATATTAATGTCTGCAAAATGCAGTTTATAAAGCAAACTATTGCAGCTTCTGCTAAATCGGACGTTACTGTCATTCTGATTGAAGTCTGCACTAAACGCATGGTTCATATAATCTGTTTATAAATTTTGAGCATTAAAAAGATTTTTAAAAGATGGCATTTTATTTGAAAAAGAGTAGCCTTTGATAAGTTATAAAAAAATGAGGCATTAGTTGTCCGACTGTAACTGACATTTATTACTAAATTAGACTATGCTGTTGTACACAAAAAACATGAAGGTTTCTCTAATTAAAGGAGAAAAACCTTGTTGTTCCTCTGCACATTTTTCCCATTTACTGCAAATAACCATGAGTTCCTGCCTTGAAGCACTATCTGCACACTGCAGTCAGATGTAAACAGCAGTCTAATCAAGGCTGGGAAACGGCCTTTAATTAGACTGGTTAAGAGAAAAAAAATGATCCGAAGGAGCAAATGAAAATTATTAACCAATTGCTGACTGCTGTTTCTAATTTGGCAAAGGAAATTAAATGATGGAGTAATCAAACTTTACCCTCAAGCTTATGTATACAAGATTCAACAACCTGAAGAGCAAACCCTTTTGTGTTGTTTAATCAATACAGTATTTGATCGGTTCTGTTTGTTTATTAACATTTTATTATAGTGCTGGTCCATCTTTCTTAGCTTAGAATATTTCATCGCTGCTTTTCAAAACTGATGTCTTCTGTCAAAACAAAAATTCTTAATTGTCATACAGACAGAAATGTGGCAGTTGAGCTGAACTTTAGGCAAAGAAACTGCAAACATTGCTCAATTTGTTCACTACTTTCATAACATGTTCCTGAGATGGTCTAAATTGAGAAAGAAAACCTATACGGTACTTGCCAAAACTTGCTGGCTTTGTAGCCTTCTCGTTTAATGCAAACATGTGCGTTTTCAAAAGCAACAGATGCAGTCCCACCAAGATAAGCACATCTGGTGTACGTTTCAAAAACAAACATTTTATTATGGAAGAATAAAAAGAAAAACAGAACAATGAGCTAAAGAGAAAACATTTGCATAGGATTTATTATATTACCTCATATCAGCAATTTCTACAAGTTATCAAATGTACAGTAGCATGCCAAGCAGAAGTGGCGTGAACCCTTTGGAGGCCCAATGCAGAAGTAGTTCTGGGGCTTCCCTCCCTTTTGAATAAAAAGCATAATGTGCTCTTCAGATCTGCAAGCAATTGTATAAATACTAATCACTAGGGGCTAGAATCATTAGAGGGTGTCTGGTAATGTAATTGTTACCAGAGCACATTGGTTATTTCAGTCCAGGGCAAATCTGCCATGTCGGTCATTTTCACGGCGTACAGCAGTTCTGACCCCATGCCAACAAACAAATCATTTGGAGGCTAACACAAGATTCAGTGTCAAACACCCGATTAATGTTGTGATTGTGACAGAAGGTCATGAATACTTTTTCATTATTTTTTTAATCACTTTTACTACCATCCCAGTAATGCCGCCTTGTCGCCAATGATGTTTACATGGGCATTTCTTTCTGCATTCCTAACAATTGATTATAGTCAGAAAGAATTAAAAATAATAATAATAATTCTTTACATTTATATAGCGCTTTTCTCACTTCTCCTGTTTTAATTTTTATGATAGAATTCCATTCGTAAACACCACTTAATCCAACTGAGGGTCGTTCCTCAAGCACAAGGCCTTAGGATAAGAACAAATCCTGATCCCAGTATCAGTCCCTCCAATGCCTCGATCATGTACAGACTCACTGAGGGACAATTCAGATTAATTTGCCGATTAATTTGGGAAGTGGTAGGAAATCCACAGAAAAACCAATGCGGCACTGCTAAACTGTGTTGTCTAAATTTTTATAGAGCCAAAAAGAATGTTATTCCACTACTGCGTTGATTCCAGAAATAATAGATTAGCTGCTGAGTGGCACAGTGTTTTCATGCTTATCTCAGCTGCCTCAGGAAATGGGTTTGAATCCCAGCCTCGTCAATCTCTGTGTGTGCAGTTCTACCCTTTTCTAAATGGGGTTTTCTTTTCTTTTTTTTGTTTTATTCCCACATCCCAAAAGACTGTGCTTGACTATTTGTGAATAAGTGAAGGTGTCACACTAATTGTCCGAGCTGGGTGAAGGAACAAGAACCTGTAGTAAAAGCTTTATGAATTGCTCCTAATAGATTGAGCTTTGAGAATTCAACTTTCATTCTTTACTATGAATCAAAAAATGTCTTTCAATAAAAATCATAAAATGGCTTAAATGTGTGTTCTCCCTCTGGTTGTCTGAGCATCCTCCAGCAGTCACATTATGTACTTGAATGAGCTGCCAATAAACTAGTGCCCCATCTATGGTTGATTTCTACCTTTCACCCAGGGTTATCAGAGTAGACATTTGCTCTCCATGTCCCTGAGTTTTGATTAAACAGGATCATGTAATTAATGGATGATAATCTGATACATCTTAAAGTGTAGTGTCTAAAATAATTTTGAACTACAGCCACACAGCTCCAACTCATGCTAACAAAAGCAATTTTTAAGAGTCTGTTGTAAACATTAATCCCATCCAAACCACAAGAAGTGCCCAGGTGTTCTGTTAATAATTAAATTACTGACAGTCTCTGGTAACTCTAATCTTACATGAATTTACTCCCTTTATCACTTGCATAAGCTCTTATGCCAAGTGGTATGAATTGTAATATGCGCTAATACACCAACATGTTCATTCAGTAGCTTCTGTTCAAAACCTTTGGAGCTTCATCTTTACTACAATCCAGAAATGTTACAACTGTTCAGCTTGTCAATTTTTTCAGATGTTGAACTTTTTAATTTGTTGTCTCTTTTTATTTGTACCTTTTGACCACCAGTATATACCCATTGCCTTCAAAGAACAGTGTTTCCATGCTTACAGTGTTTATCGAGTAGATGTTTCATGGGTCTGTGTTCATCTTTCTTTGTATGGATGTGCCCCATTTTATAGTGTATGAAGCCAATGGTTCTAAGATGATGTCTTAATGTTGAGGAAGAGTTCAGTTCAATTTGTCTGTATTTATTCTTATAAAGTTCACTTGTCAGAAAATGGAGTCAAAGCCCATGCAGAGACTTAAAATATAAAAGAAAAAAATAGTATTGCTCTCTATAGTACTAAGTAGTCTTTTCAAATATATACTGCCATACACATTCAGTCATGTAAACAGACAAAAACAAATAAATATGTGAAATGTTGTGTACTTACATAAGCAGGCGGTCACCTAGGGTGGAAAAATGGGAAGCTTTTTTTTAAACAATGCAGACCCTGACATACAAACACTCAACACAACATTCAGATTACATTCTTTTATATTATTTTCTCATACTAGCAATTTTTGGTCTTAATGTCTGATGACCTACACCAGGGGTGTCGAACTCCAGTCCTGGGGGGTGTTTTTCGTACGTGGATTACAGTACTCGTTTAGCCGGATATAATTGTTGACGATTTGGCCTGATCCTGGATCTGTCGGTTTTTCAAAACTCTTGCTGGATGTGTTGTCATAGCAACATATCCAAATCCTCAAATCTGCTCAGAGCAGGTTTGTTTGATGTAAACAAGGATTAGCTCACACACTTGATCAGTGTCCGTGCATGGAATTCATTAAGACATGGCTTCATCGTTCATGAATGAGCAACCAATTGATATCGGTGCGCAAATTATAAGAAGAGAATTTCATATAGAGAGGGTTTTTGTGCGATCGCCAAGATCCTTTATTGCTCCCGGAGGAAATTCTTTTCGAAAGATACCGCTTTAGCCAAGGGGGAATATTGTACCTCAAAAATTTATTAGGACCTTATATTTGAAGTCAAACTTGGTGAAGTCGGGCTCTCACAACCACTCAGACAGTATGCATTGCTTTGAGGTTTTTTGCAAGCGGCACTTTTTTTGTATACTGCATGCGATGCAGAAAATCTATCTAAAACTGCATTTTGCCAGGCAATTCATAAAGTCTGTCTGGCGCTGAAATATTTCCTTCAGGTTTTCATAGTGTTTCCTGGACACCTGCGTGTACAGACAATAGAGGCATTTCATGCCATTGCAGGTAGGTAATACACAGGTAATAACACCCACAGTTCCATGAAGAATCTCAATCAGCCTAACATTCTTATTACCCAGGATTTCCAAATGTGATTGGCGCACATGGGACTGATCAGAGTGGAGTTTGATCAAACTTTATTTGGAAAATGTACCTCTCCTCCTGATGAATAATCAGACACAGTGTCTTCATCAAATATTTGGCCTTTGTCAATATCTTGTTGGTCAGACACAGGTTCAAGGGATATGACATTTTCTGCAACTGACCCAACAAAAAAAGAGGGCTATATGGAAACTACCTATGGCACACATTGAGGACAAATATATGCAATGACCATCTTTTACCTGAAATGAAGTGACCACTGCATCCTGCCACTGGTTCTGAGGAGGAGCTTCCCCCTGGAATGCCCCCAGAAACAGGGCGATGGGCATTTTGCTGGAGAGCCAACTCTTCTGCAGGGGTTATGTCTGGACCGCGTGGACCTCCACCTGTTTTTTGCTTGTCTGCCTTCTTATTAGCTTTGAAATGAATCATTATATATGATTCTTTATGTCAACAATTCTTTAAATAGTTATATACCAATATTTACCAGTTTGAAGTATATTCTTGTAATTCACTTTAACCTGTTCCCGTGTTCTCCTTGTGCTCACATTTGATCTGGAATTATGACATATTAAATAATAATTAATCTGACACATAGGAAATGAAATGCTGCTTTCAGTAAGTACAATGCACACTACTTAGCATTTAATTTGTCAGCCACTTTTTGCCAGCCGTCTTTTCTGGTCTGGGCTGCTTTTGCAGTGTTACCCCTTTTGCATATTAAATCTTGAAATTCTTCATGTCCTTCGAATAAAATGTCTTGCTCCGCTTGTGTGAAAAAAAAAATGCCCCTGTTCTTTCGTCATTTTGTTACAGCCTATCAAAGACTTGCTGATCATGTTTTCTAGACTCAATATATATGGGCTTTTCACTCAGTGCAGGCGCGCGCATTCATCTCGGATGATTAGATCCAGCTAGACTAATCTAATACACGGCTGCATTTGAAAAACCGACCTATCCCGGATATCCAAGATGAGGCACCTGATCTCGGATGATTTAAGCGACGTATGAAAAATACCCCCCAGCTCTTGAATACATTGCTAAAGGCAATTTAATTCAAACTATTGACATCTCTCAAATGGGCTTACATTAAAACATGTGTTAAAACTTGGTAAATGTCATTGTTTACCAGTGTCTATGACATTCACTCTTGGCGCTCCCAAAAAGTTCCCCATAGTTTGCCTCTCACTGGAAAAAAACAACTCTCTGAAGTTGTCCATTAGCCTGGTAATTATTTTGCAATATTTGGATACATGAGGATATGGTAAAACAAAAATGTGGGTAAATATTTAAAGATAACAATTATGCTTCAGTTTTGGTGAATTTTGTGATTATATTAAGTTTGTCAATTTATTTTATTAACTTAAATGTAATGTATATGATACGAAACAACTAGACTGGTACATATTTGCCTGGTGGTTTAAATAGAGACCAATACAATGCACCACAAGATTAACTTACAATTTAGTTATGTGTAATATTTCATTTTTATTCAGAGAAATGTTAAATGCAAAAATAAATAAATAAACAAAGCCTGCTAATACAGCCCAATTCTTACATGTTTTCTGAAATGTCACCCCTCAACAGTGTATTTTATTAAGACATTTTTGTAAACAGATATCACTAACAGTAATCAAACATCCCCCTTAAGATCCTCAATTTGTAAATTCACTGTTTTGTTTCCAAACCCTCCATATTTTGTTCTCTCCAGTTTTGGCTTATCTAGTATGTTTATAGGTTTCTATGTACAGGTTTGGCAGTGATGACTTCACTTGAAGCAAAGGGGGTGGCGAGGCACAATATGCAGCTTTGCCTGGGGCAGCAAAAGCATTAGAGTCTTGGAGCTGTGGAGGTTAAGGGAGAAAAGTTGAACTCATACTGTATGAAATAATAGAAAAGGTGATCAATTGGAAATAGAGAAAAAGAAATAAAAAATTTCAAATTTTGGAGCTTGTGAAGGAAATTAAATTTGCTAGGCCAATTATCTGATAACAATAGCAAAGTCTAAGTTGAGTCCCTTCAAAGACAGTATATATAATATAGTGCATATGCTTGGCCAGTATTATTATTTCAAGAAAGGCCTACCAAATCAACAAGCTAATTAAAACGGAATGCCGAGTTATGCGATTCAATCTCGACCCATTGGAAGTTGTAGTGGTGGAGAGAATGAATACAAAACAGAGTGCTACTATGGAGAATGTACGTCCTCTCTCTGACACACTAACGCTGAGTACTTTCAGCCAACAAATCATTTAGCAGAAGTGTGTCAAAAAACACTGCTGGGGTGCAAGATACACTTGCATAGTGTTTCACTGTGACTGCCAAGTCAGACGTTTTCCTTCTTATTTTTAATAAACGAGACGTGCTAGTTATTGAGCTTCTGCATAAAGCTGGATTTCCCCCCTTGGGGATAAATAGATCTATCTATCTATCTATCTATCTATCTATCTATCTATCTATCTATCTATCTATCTATCTATCTATCTATCTATCTATCTATCTATCTATGCTTACATCCAAAAGTATACTAAATTCATTCCTTTGTTTTTCATCAATCATTTTATCACTTCTTGACCACTCTGATATCGTATGAGCAAGAATAGCTTTGTCAAGGTAACAGTTACAGTGACATCAGGTTCCATAATGTCACAAGTACAACATTTTAGAGGCTGGTGTCGTGCATCTTCTGTTTTCCAAAATACTGAATTTGTAGTAGCATTGAAAGTGGTTTTAAGAGTTTTCCATTGAGAATCTGTCGACACAGTGTAGCACATTATTTTGGATTTCAGGTTAAATTAATTGGTTTAGGTGCTCTGTCCTTTTGATTTCCAGGTAATTGATCCTAGCCTGTCTCTAAAATTGATTGTGTTTATTCATCTCCTGGTCCTTTTCACAAATTCTTGCCTATCAACCTTGTCAGTTAGTACACCAATGTGAGGGAATCACTGCATCACAATTTCTGAAGGAACTTGTGCAGTTGATGGTTTAGGCCATTGGATTTGATGTATACTGGTATATTTGAATGAATGAAACTTGAAACATGCTGTAAATTTATCTGTGTTTCAGCCATAAATAAAAAATAGGGAAGCCATATTCTCCTTAGACAAATACAATACTTTTAGGATTTCTTTCTAGATTGGTTGGTGGTTTATGGTCAGTCATATATGTCATTAAATTGTTTTTGATATTTCAGAATTATCTGATATAATGCCAGCATTAGAATGCATTCCAATATTGCTTTCTTTCTGAGTTTTTCACATGAGGCAATGTTTTGCATAGTTCTACCATGGCTAAAGCAAGCTATTTGTAGCCTATCACATTAATATAGAATCTCTGCCTGATGGAAACACTGAGTTGCACCTTCCTCAGCTCTCTGAAATTAACTTTCTCTTTAGAAAGAGAATGTTATGTGGAGTAAGATTTCTTAAACTTCTACCTATTAAATACCATTAGCTTTGCTTGCTTTGTCCAAAATTATGTGCAAAGATAATACTTATACACGAGAACCTATTACATATACTGTACTTAGGATGTGTAGAAACCGGTAATTAAACCCAGAGCTCAAATAAAACTCATAAATTGTCTGTTTTTAATGTGATTTGTTATGGCAAAAGCTGGCAGCCGCTGGTCCTTCAGAACTAAACACCCCCATTTTACTGCTCTGTTTTGGTCAACAGTTTTTTCAATCAAGCAAAATGTTGGAAATTTTATCATTGCTACCATGAATGTGTCTTCTTTAATTTTTAAGCTATAATATATTATTTAAATTAATAATATTATTCTATATTTAACAAGAAGAACATTGTAGCTATTTTGTGTTTTAGTTAGCAGAAGAATAACAGACAAAAGATCACCAAAGGTAATCAATGATAGTAAAATATGTATGCCATCTATATTTTATTATCACAGATTACATATGTTTATCTTTTTTTCTTACAATTTTACTTACTAATAAGATAATGGATTTAAAGAGAAACTAGGGGTTTGTTTATCCCTTTTTAGTCTTACAAATGCAGGTATTCAGGAAATGAATTGGCACTTATTTCTTGAGTATACAATACTAAATAATCTTTCAGGCACCAAAATCCAGTTTACTTTCTAAAAGTGCAGACTCTTTTCCTTGCTATGTTCCATTTTGCTGTGCTGCACTATAAAGACTGTAATCACAGATCCACTAATAATTTTTGTGTAATGATGATCACAGATTACAGTCACCCATCCTTCAGTTTGCTCAGCCTTTTTTTCCAGTTCAATCCCTTTGCAGTGTTGTAGTATATACATTATATTCTAGCAATATTAGGCACAAATGTAGGGCACACACGTGAACACATCCACACTTAGTCTGGGCCAATTTAAAATCAACAAACAACCTAAGCAGTCTTTAGGAAATGGAGTAAAATCCAGACAGACAAGGCAAGAGCAGTTAAAGTCCACACAGATGACAAACTGTGGATTAACAATTAAGCTACTGTGATACACTGCTAGAGACAATAAAGTTAAGTTTATTAAAAATATAATGGTAAGTGAGAATGTACTGCTAGTGTAAGACATTGTTTAGTTATATATTAATGTAGACAGTATATAGTGGATTCAGAAAGTATTCATACCCCTTCACTTTGCAAACCTTTTCTAAAAGCATGTTTTCACTTTATCATTATGCGCTATTGAGTGTAGATTGATACTCAAACATGGCAAGTTTATCCATTTCAAAATAGAATCTACAACACATAAAATGTGCAGAAAGTGAAGGGATCTGAGTACTTTCTGAAAACACTGCATATCCTTGAATGTTAATATATTAGCATCAGTTAACTAGGAACTTCCAGACCATTTGAGCTTTGGCATTTGAACTGGCAAATTTCATACGACATAACAAAACAACTGCCATGCAACTTGCCTTCTGATTGGGTTGTGTCTTTAGGTCTGCCAGATCTCTTCCTATCAGAATTTTTCCAGTTTCCAGTTACCTTTGGATTGTGTGGGACACCATACTCACATCAATTGCTCTAAATGAAAGGCCTAGAAATGTAAGGGTAATAATGCTCCATCTCATTTCATTTAATTGCCGTTTTCTTGCTGTTATCACTGGAATATTGTCCAAGTAGTATTTCAGTTGGTGTAGTAACACAGTCTGTTCCAACTGTGCTTTAAGACAGACAGAGGGTTTTTAAGTAATCAGCAGAATTTGGGACACCTGTGCAAATTGTTTGTGTCTATATATATATATACAGTATATGGAAGAGAAGGTCTGTGATACGGTTTGCATATTTGCAAACAAACCCACAATAGCACACAAACCCACAAACAATTTGCGCACGGCCCTCTTTAATGCTAAAAACAAGAAATCGACAACAGAAACACGAAACACAGTTTATAGCATTCCATGCAGTTCTTGCTCAGTGGTACACATAGGACAAACTTAAAAAAGAATTGCAACACATATACAGGAACATTGCAATGCCGTCAGAAGAAAGGACTCACTATCATTTATCTATACGCATACTAAATCAACAGGACATACATTTAACTGGGACAATGTACAAGTAAAATTCAAGGCCAGTACTAAAAGTGCCAGAGAGCTGGCCGAATCCTGGTTATCAAATGAAAACGCTATCAACAGACACTTGGACATAAATCCAGCATATGCAAACTTAAGAAGAACATATTCATAATAAACAAGACTTTACACCCAATACTCCCCCCCTCCTGACCACGCTGACTTAGCCACCTCCCCCACCACCCCCCCCAACGTTATTTTTTGCTATATATTGCCTTTGATTCTTGTAAGTCTAAGCATTATCCTCTGATGAAGACCCCTGGCAGGGGTTGAAAGCTCAGGAATAAAAACTACTTTATGATGCATGATTCATTTTTCTCCCTTTGTGGATCTCCAGCTGCAAATATTATATATATATATATATATATATATATATATATATATATATATATATACTGTATATCCATCCATTTTCCAACCCACTGAATCCGAACACAGGGTCATGGGGGTCTGCCGGAGCCAATCCCAGCCAACACAGGGCACAAGGCAGGAACCAATCCTAGGCAGGGTGCCAACCCACCGCAGGACACACACAAATACACGCACACACCAAGCACACTCTAGGGCCAATTTAGAATCGCCAATCCACCTTAGCTGCATGTCTTTGGACTGTGGGAGGAAACCAGAATGCCCAGAGGAATCCCACGCAGACACGGGGAGAACATGCAAACTCCACGCAGGGAGGACCCGGGAAGCAAACCCCGGTCCCCAGGTCTCCCAACTGCGAGGCAGCAGCGCTACCCACTGCACCACCGACAATATATATATTGTCACAAACTCTACAGAGAGCCATACCAAGTTGGGAGACCTGGGGACCGGGGTTTGCTTCCCGGGTCCTCCCTGCGTGGAGTTTGCATGTTCTCCCCGTGTCTGCGTGGGATTCCTCTGGGCATTCTGGTTTCCTCCCACAGTCCAAAGACATGCAGCTAAGGTGGATTGGCGATTCTAAATTGGCCCTAGAGTGTGTTTGGTGTGTGCGTGTATTTGTGTGTGTCCTGCGGTGGATTGGCACCCTGCCTAGGATTGGTTCCTGCCTTGTGCCCTGTGTTGGCTGGGATTGGCTCCAGCAGACCCCCATGACCCTGTGTTAGGATATAGCAGGTTGGATAATGACTGACTGGCTGACTTGACTAAATAATACTGACACTCAATACAGAGCATCATAAAGCAGTTAAGATTTTTTAAAATTTAGGTCACTTTGAAAAAAAAAATACAAATTGTTAAAAATCTAAGCAAGAGGTATGAGAGTACAGTGATCCCTCGCTATATCGCGCTTCGCCTTTCGTGGCTTCACTCCATCGCGGATTTTATATGTAAGCATATTTAAATATATATCGCGATTTTTTGCTGGTTCGCGGATTTCTGCGGACAATGGGTCTTTTAATTTCTGGTACATGCTTCCTCAGTTGGTTTGCCCAGTTGATTTCATACAAGGGACGCTATTGGCAGATGGCTGAGAAGCTAGATTGCTTACTTTTCTCTCTCTCTTGCGCTGACTATCTGTGATCCTGACGTATGGGGATTGAGCAGGGGGGCTGTTCGCACACCTAGACGATACGGACGCTCGTCTAAAAATGCTGAAAGATTATCTTCACGTTGCTATCTTTTGTGCAGCTGCTTCCTGAAACGACATGCTGCACTGTGCTTCGCATACTTAAAAGCTCGAAGGGCACGTATTGATTTTTGACTGAAAAACAAACTCTGTCTCTCTCTCTCTCTCCCTGCTCCTGACGGTGGGGGTGTAAGCTGCCGCCTTCAACAGCTTTGTGCCGCGGTGCTTCGCATACTTAAAAGCCAAACAGCCCTATTGATTTGTTTGCTAGAGATTGTTTTCTCTATCTATGTGACATTCTGTGCTCCTGACACGCACTCCTTTGAAGAGGAAGATATGTTTGCATTCTTTTAATTGTGAGACAGAACTGTCATCTCTGTCTTGTCATGGAGCACAGTTTAAACTTTTGAAAAAGAGACAAATGTTTGTTTGCAGTGTTTGAATAACGTTCCTGTCTCTCTACAACCTCCTGTGTTTCTGCGCAAATCTGTGACCCAAGCATGACAATATAAAAATAACCATATAAACATATGGTTTCTACTTCGCGGATTTTCTTATTTCGCAGGTGGCTCTGGAACGCAACCCCCGCGATGGAGGAGGGATTACTGTATAAGATATCTGCTGACTATTATGATTAAAGTATACATCAAAAATGTTGAACCTTCCCTTGTTTCAAAAGTCTGAGACCTTTGAGTTGGTTGGTAAGGAACACAAGGTCTTGGGTAAGATTGGAATTGGTAGTCAGTTAATTCTGAAGTTACAATTTTAGTGAGAGACTCGGGAGATGTTTTTCATTTACAAAAAAAGATGTAAACAAACTAGTTTGATGATTTAATTTGTTTAGGCCCATACAGGGCAAATATTCATTGCCATATCAGTCTGTCCATGATACAATCCCACGTTGTGTCATTTTCATTATGGTTAACATAAGAATCTGTTAAGCTATTCAAAACTATTCTTTGATAGTAATTCTTTCCTAAAATATATCTTTTTAATGCATATATCATATGAGGTATAGTAGTGAACTCAACCCATTATGAAAAGTCATGATCTCCTTTCCATCTGGTGAAAGCTTACATGGAATAATTGTTGGTAAGCTTCTTACTTGGAGTATGCCTGTCACAAATCAGCATCAAATTGTTGCGAGGCCACAAATGAAAAACAGCGGATAGGGGATAAACTCTAAATCCTGACATACTGACACTGGATCTTTTTTCAATCTAATGTTTCCAATGGTAACAAAAAAATTAGTACTATATTATTGCCCAGAGCTACAGGTGTCTTTTTTTATTAGCCGTTCAACAATTGTGAGCATTCCATTTTCAGGCTGACAGCACCTAAATGATTCTCTGTTTTTTGCTGCTGCCTGGATCCTGTTTCCATTGCTTTAGCCTGTATTATGTCAGGCCTAATCTGAGGTTTTGGCTCTATGCCCGGTACACTAAAATTTAAAGGAAGCTGGTCTGTAAGGCACGTCTTTTGGCGATCCACATGCTTCCTCTGAGACATCATTTCAATCTTACTTTTGACAAATTCTCTCCAAAACGGGCGTTTTAGAGATAGGGTGATCGGATTGTTCCAAAGGGGATACTTTAGCCTTAAGAAGCCTTACCCAATTTATAGATTATATTTTTTCTTATTAATTCACACAGCTTAGGTAACTGTAACAAGGATAAGACCAAGGCGACCGTGAAGTAAAATCCCATGTGCCATTTAGAATTGGCTGCTTGTGCAGCAGTCCTGGCCAGCATGGGAAAAATACTTTTCACTGAAATGTTTAAAAGCAAAATCAATACTTATTTTAAACACAGTATTTTTCCTTACTCTGATCATTTTTCGGCATTTATATATTGCCATCCAGTCAGCCAGCAGTTAACTCTAAGTAACAGAGTTCTTCCATCAGTGGTTGCCCCTCATTGACAGGGTGGGAACTGTTATGTCAGAGCAGCTTGAAAACAGCTTTTTCTGCTTTGTGGTTTGTTTCATCATGCATGAGGCCACGGATTTGAAGGCTTCACTGTTCCATTTTATTGGCACCATCTGGTCAACCAATATAACACAGTGATTTTGTGTTTAGTTGAAAGAGACAGAGCAAGTGAACACTATGTCATATCAAACAAACACTGAAAGACTAGCTATATAGAAACAAAATCAAAAAGACAATTTACAGAGGATGTGGCTTTATTTGTACAATTATAGCTTAAATTAGTTAATGCTCTCCTGGTCTCTCAGCCAGAGCTGGGTCTAGCCTTACACCACTATCTGTCATTACATTAAGGAAGTAAGAAAAAAAGACAAGTGTTTAATAACAAATCACATTTTTAAATGAATGTAAAAAGGAAATGCATGCTTATTATCATTCAATGTTGTCATGGAAGTGAAAAGGCCAAAGAACAGCTTTCTAGATCTTGGGCTCCAGTTCTTTTTCCTGATCGAGGTGCTAGCTGCATGATGTCTGCATTCTCTCCATGCTCTTTACAGACTTCACCATCCTCCCACGGACAAAAGTCATGCTGTCTTGTTGATTGGTGACTCATGGCCTGAGTGGGCGTGATAGTGAGCACCCTCTGTGATAAAGTGTTGCAGGCAAGAATGACTTAAGGACAAGGATAAAATGGATATAGCAATAAAAACATTTACCTTCTCCCTTTTTTTATTTGATTTTCCAACATTAGCCATATGTCTTGAATTCTGTGAGACTAAGACTGATTCCCGAAGTAGGGCACATCTGCTTACATCTACTTACTTGCACTTACTAGCAATTCAGAGATTTCAGTTCAAGTTTTTGGCGCATGCTGTGAAAATAAAATTCCTAGGGAAAATCCACACAGACATTAAATGAATATTCAAAATCTAAGTAAACAGCATAACTGATCATGACAATTTAAAATGGTGAATAGTAATATTGACATTACATATGCTGATAATAAACTATTTATATATCCAAATAGGCTGTGAACTGTGAACAGGTTGGTGTAAATCCATCCATCCGATTTCTGAAACCATGTAAGTCAGTTTTTTATGGTTGTGGTTACCTAGAGACTATCCAGGCAGCATTGGACTCAACTGGAAGACATTAGCCCCTGGAGTCACATCCATTTACACACCCACATCACCTACCTCACACCAGGCCTCCTTAGGATGTAGAGGAAACTGAAGTATTTGGAGAAAAAACAATACAGACAAAGAGAGAATGTGCAAACCTCAAACACACAGACTGTGACTAGGATTCTGTGCTGAAGCATAGTGAATTATTCTTGGTATGCACTGAAAGTAGATGGCATGGTAATTTGTGCTTCTGCCTCAATATGGCATTGTCAATAAGCTGTGGTGTCATCGAAAATCCCAAACATGGATTTATTTGGTTATTTGGTGATCTCGTACAACTGAATGCAGGCCAGCGTTCTCAGTGATTAACTCAACAATCTGCCCAGGATTGGTTTCTCAAAATTCTCCCATGCTCAGGCTCCATGCAACTTGTTAATTAAATAATTAATAAAAACGTGGGGTCTGAAAATTGACATCTATCTATCTATCTATCTATCTATCTATCTATCTATCTATCTATCTATCTATCTATCTATCTATCTAAACAAATCTGTGATTTACAGCGGATATATTTCTTATTCTGCGGTGGGTTGGCACCCTGCCCAGGATTGGTTCCTGCCTTGTGCCCTGTGTTGGCTGGGATTGGCTCCAGCAGACCCCCGTGACCCTGTGTTCAGATTCAGCGGGTTGGAAAATGGATGAATGGATGGATATTTCTTATTAAAAGAAGCAACATAGTTAAATCACAGCTGAATTATCTTTGCTTGTGGAATGTGAACTTTCTTATTAAAATTTATTAAAGGAAAAAACACCCCTCTTTCCTCCTGGCCTGTTTGCACATACTTTTCTCATTCATGCCTGGCCTAGCTCTTGTTCCTGGTCTTCATCAGATAAATACACTGTATGCTTAGTGAAGCTATATTTGCTAAGTTGTAATGGTAAATATAGTTGGTGTATGAAAAATACCCCTGTTATCTGAAAAGTTTCTAATCTTTTTGTAGCAATTTAAAAGTCACAATATCTTTAAAAGCTTCATAAATCTTTTTGCTGGCAGCATTGCATAAATATGTTTCTCCCTCCCACCTTTGGCTATTATTTTCAGGTATTGCTGATCTGAAAGAGCTGTTAGAGACATAACTAAATGTTGGCAGGCAGAATGGTATAGTAGTTACTATGAAGGTGGCCTTGAGACCACATGATTATTGTTTCTGAACCCACCTCTGGCTCATGCTGTGACCCTGAGTAACTCACTTTGTAGTTAAAATAGAAAACTTGTGGACGTAGGATTTTTATTTTTATGGAAAACATTGTAGAACAATGTTAACCATAACCTCTCCATTTGACTGGGATGCCAACATTTGCTGGAAGGATTTTGATTGCAATATCATCTATAGTTCAGACCTATAAAAATTCAACAAGTGTAATAAATAGTGTTCCCGTATATATACATTAGTGTGTGTCATTATAGGGGCCACAAAAAGTAATGTTATCTAAGAATAGAACTAGCATTATCTATTTCCTACATAGCTTTGAAGCTGCCTGCCATGAAGAAGAATTATAATGTCTGACCCAGCTCAGTCCACTATCTCCAACATAAATTGACTCCCAAAATTCTTAAGACATGCAAGGGAGGGGGATAGGCTTCTCTCATTGAAGAATATTGGAGATTGGAGTGTGTCAATGCTGTCAGTATTGTGATTACCTGCTTTCGATTTCAGTCAACACTGGCAACAAGTAGGAAGGTCAGAATGAATCCGCACATCTCTCTTTCACATACTGTATATACAGAAAGTGTTCCGGCCCCTTTACTTTTTGTACATTTTGTTATGTTGTAGCCTTTTTATAAACATGTTTAAATTGATTTTTACCATCATCAAATAAAGCTCAATACCTCATAACAACAAAGCAAAAACAAATTTGAATTGGCTTGGCTTAGAAATGGACATATTTGGTAAAGTTTTTAAGCTTTGGTAAGTTTTTAACCCTCGTGCCCCATGGACTACACTGTAAAGCGCTAGTGCAAGCAAGATATTTTTTTGAAATTATAGAAGGCACTTAACTTTAGAACTCATTTTCATTTAGCATATTTGTGAAGAAATACCTTTAGTTTAAGTTCTGTGTCCATTGCCCTTTGAATATAGTTATTGTATAACAGGTAAAATAATACTTGGCTATGTTTTATTTTTGCTGTTTGTCATTTGATCATATTCTACAAAGCTTAATTTAATGCAGGGTGTTTCTTCCTCCCCCGTGACCCTGTGTTCGGATTCAGCGGCTTGGAAAATGGATGGATGGATGGATGTTTCTTCCTTTTATACTTCTTCTTTTTATAATTTAATGCCCATGAAGGTGTTACACCTTGAACACTTTTGGGCACAAGTGGTAGTAGTGAGCCAGTAACCAAAAGACAAATCAATGTGTCTCCAAATGTGAATCATACACTATAATCCTGCATCACCTAATATAAAAAAAACATCCTCTGTGGGCAGTTTGGTAGGATCCTGAAATAGAGAGTGAACAATTAAAAGATATGAATAGGCAAGTTGCTGTTGTGGGAAAAAATGCTTTTAAATATAACCCAAAAAATGACTGACTCATTCAGTAACAACAACAATTTATTTCTTATATATTCTAAAATCAGACAAGGTATATATCATTGGGCTTTAGCATACCCTGTTTTCTGACAGCCCCCAGCCTTGACTCCCTAAGAAGACAAGAAAAAAACTCACCAGAATTACTGAACTATACTCTCATTTCAACAGTCTTCTTCATCCTCACTGAGTCATCTGTTACAATAATAACCAATCTGAATGGCAAACTTGCTGCACATGCTATGCAGTAAATAGAATTTTTTATAGTTGTTCTACAATACAAACTTTTTATTGTGTTTTTTAGAATTATTTACTAACTGCACCATTTTGTATCTATTTTTTTGTTTGCTGTTGCTATGCCGGCGACATGATGTGTCATCATGCTAAGCCTACATAAGATGACAGTAGTCAGCAGCATACACCCGAATATTGGATTGTATTCAAACAAGCAATAGTTTATGGTGTTAATTAAGAATTAGTTCTAAATTTTTTTCAAAAACAAATTTGGTTAAGTTTTTGGTTCAAACCCTGTGTATTCTGGGTGGCATGGTAGCACCGCAGCCTTGTGGTAAGGAGACCAGTGTTTGCATCCCAGGCCCTCCCTGTGTGGAGTCCTACAAGAGACATACAGGTTAGGTTGATTAGTGATACTAACTGGGCCTTATTGTGTGTTTGGGGGGGGTGTGTGTGTTTACCCTGCAGTGGATCTGCTGCCTTTCCAGTGTTTGTTCCTGCTAGCTGGGACAGGCTTCTATGATCCTGTTCAGGACTAAGCGTGTTCGAAAATGACATCACACTCAGTACTGATGGCTCTAATGGTATTTAGACCCCAGCGGTTCTCTAATTACCATTTTGTCCTTTCTCTTTAACCTATTGCATTTCCTGCATCTTCAATTTTCTGTGGGCACTAGTGTTCATGACAGGCTTGAACATATGATTTTCTTCATAACAGCGTTCTAGCGTGAGATTTTCAATATCTGTGGAACTGTGGACTTTGGAACAGTGATGGACTGTCCTGAAAACCTTATCTGTGAGTGGTATAATTTTAAATAGCAGCTTTTCCAAGTGAGCTATCAGCTTGTCCGTTGCCTTTCCATGTTTTAAGTTTAGGTAAACACATTGTAGATCTGGTTCTGTTGTACGTAGTCTAATTAAGCAGTAATCTACTTGCTGATTGCATGAAGAAGCAGGTTCAAAGTTCTACGCCAATGACAGCTTGCTTCACAACTCAATGGTTGGAAGGCACAGTGAAAACAAATCTGTATCCAAGAGGGTGGATGCAGGATGAAGGTTAAAGAAGCATAACAGAGAAGTTAAACATCCCTAGCTGGGGACCAGTATCATGTTTGAAATCCAATAGTTGGGCCAAGTGGCTAACTTGCTGTGGTAAAAGCAGCAATGCCATATGCAGCACAGTATAATAAGGGGGATTTTAGTCCTGTCCACATATGTTGATGCTTGACACTGTGTTCGAGTCCTGATTAAGATATATGTTTAGCTCTTTCAAATGCTACAACACTTTTATTTTGTAATGTATATAATTTTCAAGGCTATTATCATACTAGCAAGACAAGCAATGAAAAATGCCTTTATCAAGACTAATTCCCTCTGTTTTGTCATTGAGAAACAGTCGTTTAATTTTTAATTGTTTTCTTTTTAATGATTTTTCTCAATCATTTTTCTTCCTTCTTTTTAACCTTGACGGTTTGTTCCTGTTCCAACACCCTCCAAACAAGATAAACACTCATGACTATTTGGCATCAGTATAGTTGGTTGTAATTGGTAAATATTCAATTTTCCTGCAGCATGGGGGGTCTTAGATTTCAGCATTACTTATTTCTCACTGACTGAGATTAACACTTAAGCATGTGATATCAACAGTACATCATTTTAGATAGGTACTGTATATATCTGTTTAGATACTTTAGCTGATGACATTTACTGTATATATGTACTTCAGTTTATGTATGTATGTCCTTTAAGGTATATATACATCAGTATGTCTCTAAATTTGCATTGGTTTACATATATGATATGATTTACACATATGTTGAATATATACAGTAAATCTACATAGATGACATGTACATGAAAAAAGTAGCCTCATAAAATGGCAAATACTAAAATAATCTATTCAGCCTTTACTTGCTGTGCAGAATGGTAGTTAAACTGTAAAAAATACTTCATTAGTGATTTCATTATAAGGGTATGATAAAGTACTTGAATTAGGCAACGTGCTGTACACAAACAGGGAGAGCACACGGGCTAAAGGTGAAGTAATCCAGAACTGACATTCTCTCACAATTTCTTAACCTGAGGAAAAAGCAAACACGCTTTAAATGCTCTTCCTTCATCCTACTGCACTTGTGTGCACCAAATCACATGCTTAATCACATAGTTAGCATATGGATTTGGATTTATATCTGTGTGAGTGCTGAAGAAATTTTGCTTTTAATATACACAAAAATATGATAGTTATTTCTAAAATAGAATTTTGAGCATGTTTTACTGAAGGATCACTCTCAGTTATTAGTCAGTAGCCGAAAAGCATCCTGGCAGCTAATACTTTCCCAGCAGGATATGAGGCAAAGCCTGAATTCATCATTTTTATGATTAAAGAATCATGTCTTTTGAGAATAAAAATGTCCTTAAATGGAATGGTTCTAAATACATGTAAGATATTTTATTCTCAGAGCCCTCTTAGGAGATCAATTTAGAATTAGCAATTATTCACAAACATGGTCATCTTTGGTAATGTAGGAAGAAAACCAGAGTCCCTGAAAGAAAACAAAACACAGGACACTGGATCTGTGCTGCACTAACCTCCAGGCCCACATGCTACCCACAATATATTCAATTAATTTAAATTTATTTTTATTGCGTCAGTTGATTTATTCAGCTCCTACACAGGTGTCGACCATCAATCAACTGAGTGACGTGGTAATATACTGCACCTGAACAAAGATAGCTTTATATTTATAAAGGTTAGAGTTACTTTTTAACATTAGAAATCCCAATCATCAGCACACACAATTCAAACTTGTACAACGCCTGTATATCACTTCCCATAAATGATTTGCTATGGGCCATTCTGATGATCCTCTTTGTTCTCTTGTGATACCAGTTCATCACATGGGGCCAAACTAGGCTCACAAATTACCCTATCATGCATAACCTGGGCACAAACAGGGAGACACTTCTTTTCTCATTTTCTCTTCTAAACCCACAGGGACTTACTGTATTGACATATGTATAGTTTCTTTCTTCTGTCCTCTCCAATAATATCCTATTTACTTCTTAGGTTTTGCTTTTTTAGGATCTTCTGACTCTTTCTGTTTTCAGCAGAGATTGTTCTGTTTGGGCACAATCACTGCAAAGTTAGCTCTAGCTTTAACTTGAAAATTTCCTCACTTCTGGAAATCTTCATTCTACAACCTTATGCTTCTTCAGCTCTCTGGTGAAAGAATTAATGGTGTTACTAGCTGAAATATTCTTCTTCTTTCGGCTGCTTCTGTTAGTGGTCGCCACAGCGGATTATCTTCTTACATATCTTTCTGTCCTCTGCATCTTGTTCTGTTACACCCATCACCTGCATGTCCTCTCTAACCACATCCATAAACCTCCTCTTAGGCCTTAGCATCCTTCTCCCAATATACTCTGCAATTTTCCTCTGCACATATCCAAAACGCAATCTCGCCTCTCTGACTTTGTCTCCCAACCATCCAACTTGACCTGACCCTCTAATGTACTCAATTCTAATCCTATCCATCCTCGTCACACCCAGTGTGAATCTTAGCATCTTTAACTCTGCTACCTCCAGCTCTGTCTCCTGCTTTCTGGTCAGTGCCACCATCTCCAACCCATATAACATAGCTGGTCTCACTACCTGTAGACCTTCCCTTTCACTCGTGCTGATATCCGTCTGTCACAAATCACTCCTGACACTCTTCTCCACCCATTCCACACTGCCTGCACTCTCTTTTTCACCTCTCTTCCACAATCCCCATTACTCTGTACTGTTAATCCCAAGTATTTAAACTCCTCCACCTTTGCCAACTCTACTCCTTGCATCCTCACCATTCCACTGACCTCCCTCTCATTTACACACATGTATTCTGTCTTGTTCCTACTGACCTTCATTCCTCTCCTCTCTAGAGCATATCTCCACCTCTCCAGGGTCTCCTCAACATGCTCCCTACTATCACTACAAATCACAATGTCATCAGCAAACATCATAGTCCACGGGGACTCCTGTCTAATCTCATCTGTCAATCTGTCCATCACTATTGCAAATAAGAAAGGGCTCAGAGCCCATCCCTGATGGAATCCCACCTCCACCTTGAATGCATCCATCACTCCTACCACAGACCTCACCACGGTCACACTTCCCTCATGCATATCCTGTACAACTCTTACATACTTCTCTGTCACTCCCGACTTCCTCATACAATACCACAACTCCTCTTGAGGCACCCTGTCATATGCTTTCTCCTGGACCACAAAGACACAATGCAACTCCTTCTGGCCTTCTCTATACTTCTCCATCAACACCCTCAGAGCAAACCGCATCTGTGGCGCTCTTTCTAGGCATGAAACCATACTGCTGCTCACTAACCATCACCTCACTTCTTAACCTAGCTTCTACTACTCTTTCCCTTAACTTCATGTTGTAGCTCATCAATTTTATCCCCCTATAGTTACTACAATCCTGCACATCTCCCTTATTCTTAAATATTAGCACCAGTACACTTCTTCTCCACTCCTCAGGCATCCTGTCACTTTCCAAGATTCCATTAAACAATCTGGTTAAAAACTCCACGGCCATCTCTCCTAAACACCTCCATGCTTCCACAGGTATGTCATCTGGACCAACGGCTTTTCCATCCTTCATCCCCTTCATAGCTGTCCTTACTTACTCCTTGCTAATCCGTTGCACTTCCTGATTCACTATCTCCACATCACCCAACCTCTTCTCTCTCTCGTTCTCTTCATTCATCAGCCTATCAAAGTACTCTTTCCATCTGTTCAACACACTCTCCTCGCTTGTGAGTACATTTCCATCTTTATCCTTTATCATCCTAACCTGCTGCACATCTTTCCCAGTTCAGTTCCTCTTTCTAGCCTATCGGTACAGGTCCTTTTCTCCCTCCTTAGTGTCCAACCTCTCATACAACTCATCATACGCCTTTTCTTTAGCCTTCACCACCTCTCTCTTCACCTTGCGCCTTATCTCCTGTTTCTCTTGTCTACTTTCTGCATCTCTCTGACTATCCCACTTCTTCTTTGCCATCCTCTTCCTCTGCATACTCTCCTGTACTTCCCCATTCCACCACCAGTTTTTCTTTTCCTCCTTCCTCTGTCCAGATATCACGCCAAGCACCCTTCTTGCTGTCACCCTTACTACATCTGCTGTAGTTTCCCAACTGTCTGGTAATTCATCACTACCACCCAGTGCCTGCCTCACCTCCTCCCTAAACTCAACCTTGTAGTCTTCCTTTTTCAACAACCTCCATGTGATCTTTGGCTCTGCCCTCACTCTCTTCCTCTTCTTGATCTCCAACATCATCCTAAAGTACACCATCCTATGCTGCTTAACTACATTTTCCCCTGCCACGACTTTGCAGTCTTCAATCTCCTTCAGATTGACTTTTCTGCATAGGATGTAATCCACCTGTGTGCATCTTCCTCCACTCTTGTACGTAACCCTGTGTTCCTCCCTCTTCTTAAAATATGTATTCACCACAGCCATGTCCATCCTTTTGGCAAAATCCACTATCCTCTGAACTTCTTCATTCCTCTCCTTAACACCATACCTACCCATCACCTTCTCGTCTCCTCTGTTCCCTTCACCAACATGTCCATTGAAATCCACTCCAATCACCACTTTCTGTCTCCAAAAATCTTCTTTCTCATCCATTGCACACCCAACTTGGGGGGCATATGCACTAACAATATTCATCATTACACCTCCAATTTCCAGCTTCATAATCATTACTCTGTCTAACAGTCTTTTCACCTCCAAAACACTCTTGACATACTGTTCCTTCAGAATAACCCCTGCTCCATTTCTCCTCCTATCCATACCATGATAGAACAATTTGAACCCACCTCCGATCCACCTGGCTTTACTCCCCTTCCATTTAGTCTCTTGCATGCACAGTATATCAACCTTCCTTCTCTCCATCATATCTGCTAACTGTCTCCCCTTAGCAGTCATACTGCCAACATTCAAAGTTTCTACCCTCAGTTCCACTCTCTTTACCTTCCTCCACTCCTCCTGCCTCCGGACACGTCTCCCCCCTCTTCTTCTCCTTCTTATTCTTCTTCTTCGGTCAACAGTAGCCCAATTTCCGCCAGCACCCTGTTGGCTAACAGTACTGGTGGCGGTCGTTGTTAACCTGGGGCTCGGCTGATCCGGTATGGAAATTTGTATTGTTGTCCGCATATTGATTTGGCAAAATTTAACACCAGATGCCATTCCTGACTTAACCCTCCCCAATTCTCCGGGTTTGGGACCGGCATGAAGAAACACACTGGTTTGTGCATCCCCTGTGGCTGGGGTAACAAAAAAAAAAAAGAAGAAGGTTAACTTGGATTCTATAAAGGATTTGTTAGATGAGAGGGTGAACAGACGTCACAGAGCTCTGATGATCTTATTAAATTATGAATGAAATGAAAAACACTAAAAATGAGAACCCCAATTTTTATGGTTCTTAAAATAAACATGTCTCACATATTTGCATCCCAGATGTAAAAAAATATTTGCAATACTGCTTTTAATCAGTAGTGAAGCAAAATGGGGTGCTAATTTTTTGCTATCAATATGAGATCATCATCATACAAGCACTTTTATGTGAAACCTTCATGCTGTTCTCTGGTCATGATCTCCATCAATATCATGATTTCTTATGGAGTCCCACCTTTGGCAAAACTTTCACTGTCCCCATCTGCTGTTGTCACCACTGTTCCTCCTACATTGACATCTCTACAGATACTAACCATGCATCCATGCATAACTTTCTCAATTCCCAGCTCTAGTGGCCCTCTATCAAACATCTCTAAATCTTCAAAATGCATGTTTCTATTCCCTTCCTTTTTATTACAAATTCACATAAAATTATTTAGAAAAAAATCTTACACATGTTGGCTGAAACATATCCTGGCAGCTGGATTTACGTATATCTGGACCAGATAGGACTCACTTATCCAGAGACCCATAGTCACCCATATAGGACCAGTTTACAGCTACCAGTTTGCCAAACATGTTGTGATGTGGCACTGGGATAACTGGGGGAGAAAAACAATAGAACATAAAATGTGCACACATTTGACTGACTCCACACCGGCAGTTAACTTGGAATCAGACTTAGCACCCCTTTTATTAAGACACACAGTTGACAAGATATTTTGGGCCAAAATATATCCATATCATGAAAACAAAAAGGCAATTCTCTGTAAAGCTTGATTGCATGTATTTGGAATGGTGTCGTAATATGTGAAGAACAATTTTTAGAAATTGCATTTCCAGTAAAGGACAATGGGAAAGTGATGCCTGTCCCAGCATCAATTGGTCCAAGGCAAAAACAGTCTCTGAATGGAAAGCCAGGCCATCATAGAACACACTCCTGCTAATAGCCATACTTATTAAAATAACACAATCCAGAATCACTGCTTAAACTCTTAATTCACTGAAGTTATTGGAGGAAAAGGAAATGAACAGGGGTGACCTGCAGGCCCAACAAAATCCTTAATCCTACTAACCTACTATCATCCACCCATCCATTTTAAAAAGCCCTCTTAGTCCATCAGAGGTGCACAGTTTGCCAGAATCTATCCTGGCAGCAAACAATTACTGAAAAAATGTATAAATACAATTTTTTTTATTTTATATAATGTAAAAAGGAATGCACATATTGTTTGAATGATTTCAGAAACTTACACAATTTTCCAAAGTTATTCAGCATTCAAAATTGTGTTAACCAATGCCTTTTTTAAAAGAGAACCTAAATATTGGGAAAATGAGGAAGTCAAGTCTGAACTGATTACAAATTCAGTCAAATCTCTTGTTAAGACTTAATCTGTTGGTGTTTGATTTAGGGAATTATATTCCATAATCAAGCACGTTTCATGTCTTTTAAATGTCAGACTGCCTTTTAAGCTTATACAAATAACCTTTCTAGCAGTGGGTCAAATTTCCTTCTTGGCAGGAAAAATCTCTCCCAATCAGTTTGGTTACTTGAATATTTCCTTTTCCTGTTTGCATCAGCTATGCTAAACAAATGGGACATGGAACTGTTATTAAAAGTAAATCATCAAGGAGCCTCATCTAGAGGAAAGCCTAGTCTGCAGTCCTAGACAGAATTAAAACAAGTGCATAATTGTAATAAAACATTTTGTCTGTGAACTTGTGAACCTACACACTCTATTATTGCCGAGTTCTGCATCATTTTGAAAAATGTGAAGTAAAATATGAAAGGATTGCAATATTTCTCATTTTCATTTATTTATCCAGTGCCCAGAAAGCTTTTGTTTTATTTTCTATTTCATATTCCAAAGGCAATACATAAAATCTTGACAGGAAAAACCATTTATTAATTGCTGATTTATTGAAAACTCTGCCTTATCTCTTGATAATTCTGTCGTGGACGTTCAGATCAAGTGTGTATATTTAAGCCAATCAAATGATCATCCGCTTCTTTTGATTTATTGCTATACATATGTGGTATGTTTGAAATAATTCATATTTGCAATGCTACTATACAGTATGATAAAATTATAAGGATCTATACTTTAATTCGCAAAGTGATAAAACTGAGATTTCAAATTAAATTTTTTTCCAAAGGTATCATGTTTTGACCTTTGATCCTCTTATTTTACCTTGCTTTTAAAGGGCTGCCGAGTAACTTAAGCACAGATGCAATTTCCCCTTGAACTGTTTTAGCGTCTGTTTTTTGTCAAGCAACATTAAGCTATTCTAATATTGTAATTTAAAAAAATATCCTTGTCTTAATGCTGACTGTAAAATGATGGATTCCAGATTGCTCTTAATGGATTCATGTGACTTGTTACCAGCTTCACTGATATGATATGATATGTGCTTATGCCTTTCTATAACTGTCTGTCTTTAAATTTAATTTAATTTTATTTACTTTGCTAGTGCACACTGCAATGACCCACTCTAACTGCTTCAGCCAGGCCTTTACTGTGGCCAATCTTTTCTCAAGACATATGCCTTTCTTTCTGCAGTTGGATATGTGTGTTCATTTCTTGTTAAGCCTCATTTCAGTCCTTTTCTTCATAATTTCCCTCCCCACCTCACCTATAAATCTTCTTTTCAGAGACTCTGCTGTAACTTTTTGTAATATGACAATGTTCATCATTTCTGGTTATCAGTTCAGGTTGAGCACTAATAACTGAATAGATCTCAGGATAGATATAGCACTCTCCAAGGCAAAAGCTTAGACTGTAACTCAGCAGTTTATATGGACAGCCACAACGATGATACCAACAGCATGGAGGGCTTTCTTATGAAAATATATTGATATCTATATAACAACATGCCAAGGTTTCAACACTAAACAGTGAACTATAAATAGGATTCAAACACTACAAGTCCATTCACGGGTATAAAATTCTATTGCATCAGCCTGGCCCCCAACAATGGTTTCATTGTCCGCAAAAGATTCCAATTCAGCCTCTTTGTTGGAAAACTGGGAGGCATCTTAATTACACAGGTTCACCAAATTTGGAGTTCTAATATTGTGCACTGTCAAGTCATAAATGATGAGCACTTTGTTCATATCAGAATCAACAGGCATGCTTGTAAAACACTAAGAATTGATTGTGTTTGCAAACTGGTGACCTTAGGCTGGTTGACTGAGCTTTGACATCTTATACTTGTTGTACTGTCAAGACAACCCAGTTTTCACTTTGCTCAAAGGTTATCAAGTTCCTAACATGGTTTGTCAATAAGTTTAGTTTTCCTACTAACCAACTACAGGAAGAGGGAAATTGAACAAATTACATCACACACTTTATGGAAATATGGAGTTATGTCCTTGTCTGATAAAGAATATATATTCAACATAAGTTTAGTCTCCTCCTCAAACCGCCACCTTATCGTGGTGGAGGGGTTTGTGTATCCCAGTGATCCTAGGAGCTCTGTTGTCCGGGGCTTTATGCCCCTGGTAGGGCCACCCAAGGCAAACTGGTCCTAGGTGAATGATGAGACAAAGTGCGGTTCAACACAACCTCCTATGATGAATAAAAAATTTGAACGGCGTTTTCCCTCGCCCGGACATGGGTCACCAGGGCCCCCCTCTGGAGCCAGGCCTGGAGGTGGGGCTTGATGGCGAGCGCCTGGTGGCTGGGCTTGCACCCATGGGACTCGGCTGGGCACAGCCCGAAGAGGCAACGTGGGTCCCCCTTCCCATGGGCTCACCACCTATGGGAGGGGCCAAGGAGGTCAGGTTCAATGTGAGTTGGGTGGTGGCCGAAGGAGGGGACCTTGGCGGTCCGATCCTCGGCTACAGAAGCTGGCTCTTGGGACGAGGAATGTCACCTCTCTGAAGGGGAAGGAGCCTAAGCTTGTGCGTGAGGTTGAGGTTCCGGCTAGATATAGTCGGACTCACCTCAACACACAGCTTGGACTCTGGAACCAATCTCCTTGAGAGGGGCTGGACTCTCTACCACTCTGGAGTTGCACCCGGTGAGAGGCGCAGAGCGGGTGTGGGCATACTTATTGCCCCCCGACTTGGAGCCTGTACATTGGGGTTTACCCCGGTAGACGAGAGGGTATCCTCCCTCCGCCTTCAGGTGTGGGGACGGGTCCTAACTGTTGTTTGTGCGTATGCACTGAACAACAGTTTGGAGTACCCACCCTTTTTGGAGACCCTGGAGGGGGTGCTAGAGGGCATACCTTCTGGGGACTCCCTCGTACTGCTGGGAGACTTCAATGCTCATGTGGGCAATGACAGTGAGACCTGGAAGGGCGTGATTGGGAGGAATGGCCCCCCCGATCTGAACCCGAGTGGTGTTTTGTTATTGGACTTCTGTGCTCGTCACGGATTGTCCATAACAAACACCATGTTCAAGCATAGGGGTGTTCATATGTGCACTTGGCACCAGGACACCCTAGGCCTCAGTTCGATGATCGACTTAGTGGTCGTGTCGTCTGACTTGCGGCCACATGTCTTGGACACTCGGGTGAAGAGAAGGGCAGAGCTGTCAACTGATCACCACCTGGTGGTGAGTTGGCTTCGATGGTGGGGGAGGATGCCGGTCAGGCCTGGTAGGCCCAAACATATTGTGAGGGTCTGCTGGGAACGTCTGGCAGAGCCCCCTGTCAGAAGTAGCTTCAACTCCCACCTCCGGCAGAACTTCGACCATGTCCCGAGGGAGGTGGGGGACATTGAGTCCGAATGGGCCATGTTCCGTGCCTCTATTGTTGACCGGAGCTGTGGCCGTAAGGTGGTCGGTGCCTGTCGTGGCGGCAATCCCCGAACACGTTGGTGGACACCATTGGTGAGGGATGCTGTCAAGGTGAAGAAGGAATCTTACCGGTCCCTTTTGTCCTGTGGGACTCTGGAGGCAGCTAATAGGTACCGGCAGGCCAAGCGGAATGCGGCTTCGGTGGTTGCTGAGGCAAAAACTCGGGCATGGGAGGAGTTTGGGGAGGCCATGGAGAACGACTTTCGGACGGCTTCGAGGAAATTCTGGTCCACCGTCCGGCGTTTCAGGAGGGGGAAGCAGTGCAGTGTCAACACTGTATATGGTGGGGATGGTGCTCTGCTGACCTCAACTCGGGACGTTATGGGTCGGTGGGGGGAGTACTTCGAAGACCTCCTCAATCCCACTAACATGCCTTCCAATGAGGAAGCAGAGCCTGGGGACTCGGAGGTGGGCTCCCCCATCTCTGGGACTGAGGTCACCGAGGTGGTCATAAAACTCCTTGGTGGCAGGGCCCAGGGGGTGGATGAGATACACCCAGAGTTCCTCCAGGCTCTGGATGTTATAGGGCTGTCTTGGTTGACACGTCTCTGCAACATCGCGTGGACATCAGGGACAGTGCCTCTGGATTGGCAGACTGGGGTGGTGGTCCCCCTCTTTAAGAAGGGGGACCGGAGGGTGTGTTCCTGGAAAAGTCTATTCAGGGGTTCGCCCAACCAGTCTACATGTGTTTTGTGGACTTGGAAAAGGCGTTCGACCATGTCCCTCGGGGAATCCTGTGGGGGGTGCTCCGGGAGTATGGGGTACTGGACCCCCTTGATAAGGGCTGTTCGGTCCCTGTACAACCGGTGTCAGAGCTTGATCCGCATTGCCGGCAGTAAGTCGAACCCGTTTCCAGTGAGAGCTGGACTCCACCAGGGCTGCCCTTTGTCACCGATTCTGTTCATAACTTTTATGGACAGAATTTCTAGGCGCAGCCAGGGTGTTGAGGGGGTCCAGTTTGGTGGACTCAGGATTGGGTCACTGCTTTTTGCAGATGATGTTGTCCTGTTTGCTTCATCAGGCCGTGATCTTCAGCTCTCTCTGGATCGGTTCGCAGCTGAGTGTGAAGCGGCTGGGATGGGAATCAGCACCTCCAAATCCGAGACCATGGTCCTCAGCCAGAAAAGGGTGGAGTGCCCTCTCAGGGTTGGGAGCGAGATCCTGCCTCAAGTGGAGGAGTTCAAGTATCTCTGGGTCTTGTTCACGAGTGAGGGAAGAATGGAGCGTGAGATCGACAGGCGGATCGGTGTGGCATCCGCAGTGATGCGGGCTCTGCATCGGTCTGTCGTGGTGAAAAAGGAACTGAGCCGTAAGGCAAAGCTCTCAATTTACCAGTCGATCTATGTTCCTACCCTCACCTATGGTCATGAGCTATGGGTAGTGACTGAAAGAACGAGATCGCGAATACAAGCGGCTGAAATGAGTTTCATCCTCAAGGTGTCTGGGCTCTCCCTTAAAGATAAGGTGAGAAGCTCAGTCATCCGGGAGGGGTTCAGAGTAGAGCCACTGCTCCTCCGCATCGAGAGGAGTCAGATGAGGTGGCTCAGGCATCTGATCAGGATGCCTCCTGGATGCCTCCCTGGTGAGGTGTTCCGGGCATGTCCAACCGGGAGGAGGCCCCGGGGAAGACCCAGGACACCCTGGAGGGACTATGTCTCCCGGTTGGCCTGGGAACACCTCGGGATTCTCCCAGAAGAGCTAGAAGAAGTGGCCGGGGAGAGGGAAGTCTGGGTATCTCTGCTCAAGCTGCTGCCCCGGCGACCCGACCTCGGATAAGTGGAAGAGGATGGATGGATGGCATAAGTTTAGTGCTAAAGCCATGTTATATAGACTGCAGAGTTTGGGTTTGCCAGTGTGTTGCTTTTATAATTAGTTGAAGGATTGTGCTGCTGTTTGAAAGTGCCTACCAGAAGAGACTCATGCGCATGGTGGAAAACAGATTTGATGCCACAGTGTGCCAGCTTATATAACTGTGAACAATGAAAACACTGGGCAAATGTGATCCGTGGCTTTAGAAAATAGCGGTTAATTTACGAACGTGAAAAGTATTTGTGGCTGAATCTGCTGAGTACTTTCTTCATCCTTCTTGATCACATGCTCACTCATTCTCTCACACATCTGCTCAGTTGTCTACTCAGCTTGGTTCTTACCACTGGTAGGTACTGTACAGCTTTTACTCTCGGTTGGGCCTTGGCTTGGCATGGCTCAGCTTTCATTTCTGCTCAGATGTCTGCTCACAGAAGTTCATAAAATTATGTGATATGAGACTTCTTTAACCATGTCATCCATGAGCTGCTTAAGGAGTACAACATGAGAGTAATGTGGATTGGCTATGCTAAGTTGGACCTAGTGTGTGTGTGTGTGCGTGTGCGTGTGCGTGTGCGTGTGCGTGTGCGTGTGCGTGTGTGTGTGTGTGTGTGTGTGTGTGTAGCCTATGATGGGCTGCCATCCTGCTCTGGGATTGTATAGGATAGGAAAATGGATGGGTGAACTGCTTAATTGAGGTGAAAATAATTTGTATCTAAACATTTTATAAAACTAAAAAATCTGTAAAACACAAGGCAGAAAAAACTGTAAAAAGCAAGGCAGAACTGGCAGCTCTGAGTGCTGAGTTACTACTTTAGGATGGCTGAATGCATACAAAATTTAGATGTTATCTTTGATAACAATTTAATATTTATTCAGAATATTTTCACAATGCTTAAGATAGATAGATAGATAGATAGATAGATAGATAGATAGATAGATAGATAGATAGATAGATAGATAGATAGATAGATAGATAGATAGATAGATAGATAGATAGATAGATAGATAGATAGATAGATAGATAGATCTGCTTTATCTACCATAAATGGTTTAAAAATGAAGGTGTTTACTTAATGGGCAGGATTATGGTAAGATAGTTAACTTATTTGTATTAAACTAAATTGACAATTTCAACTCTGTATTTGTCTGCTTAAATTGTTTGTTTTTTCTTTACACTTAATTCTAAACACAGAATAAGGAATCACTATCATAAAACTAAAGTTCTTACATCATTATATTGGCTTCCGGTTCTGATTAGAATTGACCTTACATAATATGTTCTTGTTACACACTTGGCTTGTGCAATGTGCATCACTATCACCGGAGCTGGCCACGTCTTTTTTTCCTGTCAGCAACTCTGCATTCTTTTCCTGTCAGCCATGGCACATTTCCATGTCTTCTTGACACGAGGTGTGTGCCCGTGTCACTGCTTGCTGTGAGTCATGTGTTCACGTTGGTGCTTGTTGAGGGGCGAACAGCCTTGTCACTGCCTGCTGTGATAAGGTCCGAAACCTGATTTCATGGGTGAGCTACTCTGCATGCCCATATCATAGGTCGTGTAATGTATATTGTTGGCATAGGATGTCGATTTAGACCAAAGTCCAGGCAGAAGATCCAGGGATTTGCAAGTTTTTGCATAACAGACAGACAACCCTTAGCATTTTAGATAGATAGATAGATAGATAGATAGATAGATAGATAGATAGATAGATAGATAGATAGATAGATAGATAGATAGATAGATAGATAGATAGATAGATAGATAGATAGATAGATAGATAGATAGATAGATAGATAGATAGATAGATAGATACTGCATCTGGTCACATGTAATATCTTGCACACTCTTATATTCGGTCTCTGTTTTAAAGCGGTTAAGTCTCCAGCACACAATCACCTGATGTATTTTGTATACATTATTTAAAAAATAATACATTTTTTTTTACCATACATCTGTAAAATGTTGTGAAGTAATTAATACTCTGAATAAGCTGTTGATGTTTTAGCAGCTAATAGGCACATAATTTCACATATTGTACAATTGCTTTAAAATGACTTTCAAGAACAGATAAGGGTTGATTAACAGAAAAATAGAAATTTTGTATTTACCTGGATTAGGCAGGTTTGATTGTTATTTTACATGTATTATTTGCCTACAAATGTATGCAAAGTTCAAATTTTAATGCACATAGCTTTAAAAAAATGATAGGGCATATTTAAGAATTCTAAATTTCCACCTAACTGTAGATCTGTGCCTTAAGGCCGGCCTTATTATTTATTGCTGGCACAGATTGCTATCAGTGCACTAAATCTTGTTGAAGTCTCCGGCACAGCATAATATAAAATATTTTCTCATCAAAAACATACAGTCCAAGCGTTCTTGTGGTGCCATAACTTCACCACAGTTTGTTAATTGGTACTAAACCTGGGAAATTCTGTGTAAATCTGTATGTGCCAAATGGCCTCCTTCTTACTGTTGAACTTCTTTTCTAATGTACTATAAATTACTATTTTTAAGCCAAAGTAAACAAAAATATAACCATGACCCTTAGTGATCAAGATAAAGGTAAAAACTGAAAGGTAAATTAGCTCTGACAAGGAACAAAACATGTTTTGTATTTTGTTCTTATAAAATACCTTTTTGATGTAGAATTTCACAGGAAAAACTCTTTTTAAATGCTGTTTGGTGTTTGAGTAGTTTGAGTCTCTGTCTGGTCATTGCCTATATGAAGTTTGGGTTTTTCTGCAGCTACTCCAGTTTTTCCTCCCAAGCTGCCCTGACATTTAGGAGTATGGGATATAAGCGAACATGCCTGGCAGTAACTGACACTCTTTATAAACATAAGTTCTACATGGTGCCTGAAGATGTATGGACACGTTCTATTTTCTCATCCTCCTGATTCTAGACTGGAGTGATGACTTGGGCAAAGTCTAACCCATGTGCCTGAGTTTAGAAGATCAAATCCAAATCTTTCAATGCCTTACATGCCCCAAGTGATTTTCATAATTTGGTGAGGAAACATTAATTACATGAATATACTAGCAAATTCAAGTGGATGGGCACAAAAATTATAGAATTCATGTTTTTGTGAGGCACTGTTCTATTACAATAAAGTTTGAGAACATGGATCAGAAAGAAAGTGTGTTTTTTGTCAAAAGTATGGCAAACGTGGCTGCAGGGAAACCATGAGCTACTGTTCTGAATGGCCTGTTCCCTTTCAGAGCTCTTCTTAGATTCTTATGTTTAATCAATGGATTGACAGTGGATGTCCAATATGAAACATGCACTTAACCATGTTTTGAATGGCAGTGTCATTAGACACACATTACTGGCTTTTATGATGGACTGATGGAGATCAGCTTATCCTTATAAATTTCAATAATATATATGAAAAATAAGACAAAAAATGAGATCTAAGCAGCAGTTTAAATGTGAAATCCTAGGCTTGCAGGGTTAATTTAGTCACAATTTTGATGTCAACTGCTATACAAAGTATGTTAGCCAGGTGAATGTGATCTGCTTATAACAGAATGATATATTTGTCAGCTGAAATGGTCATTCTTTACAAAGCAGGCTGAAATTAAGTAGAAGCAATAGAAAAATACACAAAGCCCTGTATTTATTGTCTAAAGGATGTAATGTCCTACATATAAATCCCATTCCTAACTTCATGCAGTAACAGTACAAGAGGAATTCATAAAGTCCATTCACTTTTATAGAAATAAAAGAGATAATCCCCAAATTGTTTTCCTGAGAAACCTTATTCATTCCCTACTTCTCCGCATAATCACTGCTGACCTCAATGCACTCTTTCAATCTGGATCCATTTTTCAAAACACCCCTGAAAATAATCTTTTTTTTTGGCTTTGCAAGCTTTTCATTTACAGCTTGGGTCATGTCTTCCCAATCCTTGTAGCATTTCCTATGAATGTTGGCCTTGATTTCAGGGAAGAAATCACAAGGGGCCAGTCAGGCGAATTGGTGAGGGCATCCAGAAGTTTGATACTAGTGGCACCAAAGAAGAGGATGGTCTTAGTGACTCAATTAGCAGGAGCATTGTCGTGGTGAAGGAACCAGTTGTTCAACATGCACTTGAGGCGACCTCTCTTGAGATTTTTTGAAAACATCAGCCAAACATTTCTTTGTGTATATATCTGAAATGGGCAGACCACTTCTAGATAATTTCCTGAGTCAGTGCTTGGTAGCCAGGATCAGCTTCCAGCTTCTGACACTAATAAACTATTGAAAATATGGTAGAGCAGGAGCACTTGTTTGTTCTCATTGAAGAAATCCATTCATGGATGCATACCATGTTCAGTCCTATGTTCATTTCTTGTCTCCATGATGACTTGAATAAAATCAACCATAGGGAACACAATTAAAACTCCATATGAACAGACATTTAGGTCTCCCCTTGTATTGTATGTGGTGAGTTTCCACTTTCTTTCTGTGTTTGCATGGCTTTTTCTTTGGATACCTCAGTTTTTTTTTTCCATAGTAAAAAGATGAGCATTTTAGGTTAACCGGAAATTCTCTGTGTGGGTGTGGGTGAGTAAACCTTCTGGTAGACTGGTGCCCCGTCCAGGGTTAGCTGCTGTCTATGCTGAATGTTGCCTTAAAACTGATCTGCCACAGGCCTTGAAGGGATTAAGCACAGCTATAGAGAATTATAGGTTTATGTTATGAATTTTGTCCAAGTCACCTGTAGACATTTTTGCTATTTCTACTATATTGGGGCTGAGTGGTGGCTGTGAGGCTAGGGATTTGCACTGGCAATCAGAAGGTTGCTGTTTTGAATCCCGTAAACTCCAAAAGTGACTCTACTTCATTGGGCCCTTGAGCAAGGCCCTTAACCTGCAATTGCTCCGTCCTGGGTGTGATGTTAATCTGCATCCAGCCATGCATGCAGGACCTCCAACCTGCAAGGAAAAACCTGGGGGTTGGTGGCAGAATTGGCACTCGGGCCCCTATAAAAAAAAACTCATACTGGTTCCATTCCATCTGAACTAGTGTGGTGTTAACTGATTCACTAGTTTAGTGTTAACTGTGAATTTTATTAACTAAGTACCATTACAAAAAAAGAAAATTCAGAAAGATAAAAGTCGAACTGTTAAATTAAAGTGTAACTATTATTATTGCATTGCACAATGTCATGTAGCTAATAGTTTGTAATTTGTTGGCAAGCACTCTGTTAATGTAATAAATTTTAGGTCCAATTAACAATTACATTTATTACAATATACTTGGCAAACAGTAAAATTGAATACAGTAGGTGGCTTCTAAATACACTTGATAAAGCAGCAGTTGTTAAACACTCACTGGTTAAATTTCGGAAGTTCCTTGATGGAACATAAAGCCTGCCCATTCTGTAGGCATTTTATGGGTGGTTAATTGCATTAAGCTGCTTTTTTTAGAGTTGGGATGTGCGTGTCTTGCCTTGGGAGTCTGTGAGAGGCCCTGAGGCACTGTCACAAGCGGAACCAACACAGAGCTTTCGGATATCCTGGCCTGAAACAGCTAGAATTAACTTCTAAGCATAATGTTATCTTTGTTTCCTCTCCAAGGTACATATTATTATTGGTCATGTAAATGTTATAATAAAGCAGTTGCCCAGATAGCTTTGATCTGACAATCTTAAAATTCAATTATGTTTCACTCTTGCTCACACCAGTCTCTTCCTGCATGTGTGAGCTGTTTTTGCTTTTAAAATAGGTTGTCCTGTTTATACTACAGCAGATATTGATGGTAGTCATGTTATCTGGTATATATAAGACAGCAGTATTGAATTGAACAGCTGGGGAGGCACGTCTTCAGCATAGCTGGGTAATTGACTGCCATTGCTATCTATTTTGATTTATACTAGTGAGGAAAAGCACACCCTGATTTTGGACTAATAAGATTCAAATAAAGTAAATATTGCTGGTGATCAAGAAATCTCTTGAAATAAAGATTTCATCAAGTACTGTGGAGTAAGAGGATTGCAGCAATGCATAGCTGAGGTGGAGATGTTTTAAGTAATACTGGAAAACTGCATTTGAAGGAAGTGTGGCTGAGACGTAGCACTTTCCCCAGATCTATAGACAAAGATCTATAACAGATATAGTTTACATTTATAAAGCATTCCAATGTGATTCTGACAAGCATGCTCTAATGCCTCCCTTTTAATAAGTGTTTGAGGTCTCAGCTAGGGATATTTTAGTTTTTGCCATTTTTTTGTCCTTTTGATGATTATGAAAACTAATGTTTGGGATTTTTATTCTTTCTGTTTTGGCCGTTGAAAATTTATATTGTTATTTTTTTATGGGTGCTGCTACAATGTGGCCCATTGCTAACTATAAGAACCAGTCAACCTCCGGGCATGGGGCACTCAGACTCACACTATTGACAATGATTTGTTTATTTTAAATGAAGAAGCCAGGGCAGCACACCAATTCTGGTCCAGCAGACAACCCTTCCAAAGGGACACACCACACTGAAATTTAAAGGCCCAAAAGAATATATTCAATAAACTATTTACGCATAAAAACATATACACAACTGTACAAAATCCCTCCCAACAACCCACAATCATGGTATAAAGTAAATAATTAAATGCATATCAACACAGTCCATATTAGCAGATGCAAATGATAATGATATGTGAAATCAAACACATAATTAGCAGTCCTTCAGAAAGCTCTTTTTTAGTCCTACCATGAATGTGGAAGTTGATGATCCACTGCAGAAGGTACGTGGTCTATGTGGCAACCACCTCAAACCAGGCAGAAATCACTCGAACAAAACCAGTCGATAAACTTCAATGCATTGTAATCTTTAAGGGGTGAGCAATGCTGTAATCTAAAGGGCAACAGAACAAGATTTGCTGAAGGTCTATAGAAAAACTTGAACAAAGAAAAAGTGACTCCTTTTCTGTCCCTCTGAATAATTTTGAATGATCCTGCCTTAACAGATGGATTACTTGGAACCCCATCACAGAAGTCTGAGAGAGAGACATGGTTTAGTGATCATGAGAGGGCTGCTGGAGTTTGGAGTCCCTTAAGGATCATTGCTACAATGTTACGATTCCTAATTCATAATTTTTATTGTTATTAAATTTTTTTTTCTCTTGGTCTTTGAATTTTTCTTTATAGGTTTAATTTCAATTTTATGCTGTTGTTATATTTTGCTTTGTTTTTAATTTATTATATCATTTTTGAGATGCAGTGGCACTATTTAGTTTTGAGTCAGCAACACCATGTTGTGTTCCTGTTGTTAAGAAAAGACTGTGCATTTTTAGGGGAGTAGCCCCAGACTCATATGACATCATTGGTACAACAATATACAAATTGGTGCCAGCAGTAAGTCTTTGACTATTGTGGATTTAAGAGTGAAAACATTTTATAAACACTTTGCCTTTTAAAACCTTGATATTCAGATCTTTTTGCTTTGTTTTTTGACTACAGTTCCAGTGTTAAATATTAGGCTTTGTTGCAATATTATTTTACTTTCTGGTTGTGCCACTCACTAATCTTTTGGTTAAACTTTCCATCTCCCGATCCTTTCTTTTACTGCCCTTGTGGCCTGCCAAATTTTCTGCTAGGAGAAAGCAAAAATCCTTAAGAATCCAGCTGTAGACCATCACAACTCCATTGAAGAGCCAATCAAATTGCATCAACATCATTGCCAAGAACAGCTATTGGCCCTTTTCCAGCCAGCAGTGGTGTAAGGCTTGGTGTTAGTGCACACCCACCATAAAAAATGGCAGAGCACATGTCCATACTTTAGATCAAGAAATTAGATGAGATAATGCTCAGCTAAAGCAACTTTGCTGGATGTTATTGCTTACTTTGGTGGATTCCTCAGCAAATGGCATCTGTCACTCCTTTAGTAACTGGTTTTGCCAGCATATGAATTGAAGACCCATCTGTTCTCCTCATTCAATGCTCACAAGTCCAGCCCAATAGCAGCTTATTCATTGGCTAACACTCACTCATGTGATATTGATAGTGCAAAGTTAACTGAAAGGCATGTACAACTAAAGATAAAAGTTAAAGCAAAGTGAGAGAAAACATTATCAGGAAGAGAATATGCTTTGCACTTGTGCATATCGGAAATGCTTCAACAACAGAAGGCAATTAACCTATGCAGTTTCACAGTCTGCTGCTAAAAATGTCAAATATATGAAATGGAGAGACTGAAGGCAAGATTCCTTAAACAAAGTGGCATTTTTGTAGTGCTGCTACTCAAAGGTGGTCTAGTCGTGCATGTGATCACCAGAGCCATCCCCCTACTACAGTATGTGTTATAAGATTGTGGCAGCCATGAGCTGCAAACTTTGTACATACAGGGGATGGCAAAACGTAATACCCTTAGGAGTCTAATAGGGATATCCTTAAAGTAAAGTAATGGATTCACGCAGGACACAGAGTAGAGGAGTCCACATGAAACCTTCTTGTTGTACCTTACTGCACACTCCTCTTTCTATGGACTGTAGTCTAAATTGGCTTAATCACGCCCACTAAGGTTACATACATAGAGCATGCTGTATGTAAAGAAACATCCACTTATGTTTAGTTCTGTACAGCAGATGCAAATTGGACATCACATTAAAATGTACAGTATCACACCTGTTTAGAGCGATTTACTGCATATCTGAAGAAAAAGCAATTAATGATGGTGGGGTTTGAGGAAGTAAACTAATATGAAGAGCAGCAACAGCAAATATCCTCTTAACTGCACCATTTGTTTTCTATGAATGATTAATAATTGTAGGCTGAAATGAAATTTATTAATGCTAGTATCTGCAGGCTGCAGACACTAAAAACTGCATGAACTGTTTGGGTGGTCATGGCATAAAGCATAAAGAGGGTTCTGCTAGCTTCTGAATTGTGTGACATGTCAGGTTTTGTAACATTAATGTTGCATTACATGTTTTCTTTTTGTGTTGATTTTTGGAGCTTTTACAGTGCATTTTATGTAATGTTTATGTTCAAACACTGTCAAAATTGATTATTTCATCGTGTGTTTTAAATTTACACGAAAGAGATCATATACCTGATGCTCAGCAAATCTTTTTGTTGAAGTGTACATTATCCCCTGTTTTCTTTTTCAGGTATCATATTTTGTTGCCTTAAGGTTTTTGGGAACTATTTAAAAGTATAGCACCCTTTGAGAAAGATAAAATACATTCCTACAAGTCTATACCAAAGCATGCATTCCTTCAAGTAATTATATTGATTTTGTGTAAGCCATATTGCAGATGAATGTCCATTCCATTCAAATGAATAAAAAGTAGCATTTCAAACACAAGACTAATTTACAAAACACGTAATACAATGCGACATGCCGTCCATCTATTTTTCAATACCATTTTTCAGATGTGGTAGGGAGCCTCTTTTGTTTTGGCTTAGATAATGAAGGAAACAAACCACAGCAAGAAACTAATCCATTGCAGCTCCAAATTACCACACAAAAGACTACTTCCTTCAATTACTGATTTAATCTACTTATTCCCATAAAGGGTCATGCTAGGCTGCAGTCCAAGGCGTAGCATGCTTATACCCATTTTAGATTTAGTAGTAGTTAATGAAAATATGAACAACTTTCTGATGTCTAAGGAATCTAGAATATCCCAGAAAAATGCTATGTGAGATAAGTATGGAAGACATTCTTCTCTGGGAAGATTTAGGTGTACAGTCCAGTCAGTTTGACCTTTTTTGAAGGTTCCCTTTTGTTTATTATGTAAAGTATTTTGTGATACTGTTCATCATGAAACAGCTCTTATTAGAAAAAGGAAAAAGTCGAACCATTGGCTTGTTGTTTTGGTTTGCATAATATAATTGATTAGGCAAGCAACAAGAAAAAAACACTAGTGTTACACAAAGGCTTCAGTTTCAGCCACTGTTTTTCAGGCTTTACTAATTTTTTTCCACAGAATATTTAATGGAAACAAGCAGCTGCAAGACATTTGGATTATGGACAAGCCGGCAATTCTGGGAAATCAGTGCTAAGGTTCTGCTCAGCGGCAGGTCAGGGCAAGCGTTCTTAGTTATCGGCTGTTGAGCTTCCTTTGTGAGCTGCAAATCAGAAGGAAGTATCCTGACCGGGGCACACCGCGCTGAAGTTAATCTGTGGGGAAGGGGAAGTGATGGATCAAGGCATCAGTGTTTGTACAATACTGTCATTATTGATGGGAATTTTACGTGATCATAACATTATTCTCTGTTGTGAGTTTCCATATACATTTTTATAAGTGAAAATGCAGATTTCAGAAAAAAAAAGGAAAATGTGAAGCAATTTGGACAGGAGCACTGAGGCAAAAAATATGCTGATATTTAAATGTGTAACCACATCAAGGTGGGTTGAACTTTTCTGATATATTTTGCATTAGACTTATGTTACATGGTAATTTAACATTGATGCCTCTTATATTTCAATGGACTTATTCTTACAATTATTGAATGCAAGTCATTACATGTCAAATGAGGCAGACACACTTATACTTAATAACAAAAGATTCTGTCATCTTATTAGGCTGCCCACCACAAGCATATGCAATAGAATACCCAAAGGTATTAGCAAGCTGGACCAGTCTGCAGGAACTGAGTCTGTGGTTGACTTTATATTTTGGCTTTGCATTTTAATTAACTTTTTTTTTTAAATTTTAATTAGCCCCCTCAGATTCTGCTCATTGGAGTTTTTGTTTTCCTATTTTCCATTGTCAGCTGCTCAAACTTCAATAATAATACCGTATTAATGGACATATACTATTAAGATCTTTTCATGGCATGCCTTGTTTTACTGTGTGTTGTACCTAACCAATCCAGTAAACCTGCAATAGGATATTCTATAATAATCTTTATCCGTATGTGTGTGTATTCTGTAATTACTATTTTGAAAAGTATTGCAATTGTATTTTACCAGAGAACTTCTTACAGTGGTCTGAGTCTGCACTCAGCTTAGAGTGCTATGCAAAAATAAACATAACTAAAAACAAACCCACTTTATTCTTTATAGCACCTTTCTGGAGCGAAAACCATTGCAAAATTCAAAGTTAAACCACTAACTTGTATTAAAGGGAAAGGTCAGAATTCCCTCTTATTACTAGGAAACATTACATGGTTTTTAGGGTCCCCTACCAGGAGGCACCATGACCCATGCAATGAAAACTTACCTGAAAAATCCAACGCAGCACCATTAGTCCTTTGTCCTTGATTACAGATTTGAACTGCGAACAAGTTTTGGTTTAGTACTTTAGATTTTAAATTTGTGGCAGCGATTAATAGCTTTTCACCTCTCGACTCAATTCTCAGCCTTAGCATCTAACAGTTACATTCTCTGATTTTGTCAAAAGTCTGTTTGAAAAAGGCAGCTAGAAATTGAGAGACAGGCAGAGAGTGTCAGTGCTGTGGTCTAACCAAGGCGCTTATAGTACCTGTGTCTGCCATACCAGGCAGAAATCAAAGCTAAACAGAAGACCATTCCAGCTGCCACAGTTAGTCATTCTGGATAAATTCAGATTTACCCAGTTCAAATAATATTTTCATTTTTTTAATTCTGGGCTAAATTACAGATTTTCATACACAGTGAGCAAACTATAAGCATACATTGATGAGGCTGGGATTTGATAATTAGATTTAAGAGGCTATGAGTGTCATCTCTAACTCCATTCATCCAATCGCCAGATTAATTAATATTAATTTAAGCATTCATTCTTCAAAGTGTAAAAACAAATCTGTAACTAGGAGGTAATTTTCCACAAAACTGATTTAGTGACCATAGATCATCATGAAGATTTATGTGATTCAATCTCACTAAATTTTCACTTGTGGGAAAGACTCTGTTCTGCTTCTAGGCTGATATACTCATGAGAATAAGTCAAAGGGCCCCATGTATAATACCTTGCATAGAATTCACACTAAAACATGGTGTACGGACAAAACTGGAAATATGTGTACGCATAAAAAAAATCCAGATGCATAAAACTGTGTGTACGCCAAGTTCCACGTACTTCCCCTTTATAAATCCCAATGAACGTGAAATTTAACGCACGTGCCTACAGCTCCACCACTACTCCTCCCACAATTTTACATATTGGAATATACAAATCAATATAAATAGTCCCTTCCATTCAGTGTTTGTGCTAAACACAATGGCAAAAGCACATGAAAAAAAGAAGAATTTCAGCGAATGTGAAGTGGAGGCAAGGAAAAGCATCCTATTTGTTGGCGTAAGCAGTGGTATAAGCAACAAAAGGAAGATATTGAGCGATACAGCAGGGTGGATACACTCGAATGTTC